>NC_143509.1:97139743-97451306 GCF_031878675.1 Megascapheus bottae | reverse complement strand
TAGATATTTAAAATTCTATTCAATAGAAAGGTTATTTTATTTTAAACATTAAAAGTAAGATAACTTCTTAATTTTTTGCCTTTCAACTAATAATTGTGATATGAATTAATGAAAATATTCTTCAGAAATTTTGGATAACTACATAAGTATGAATCATGACCATTTTGTTGAAGTAAATATTAATTTCAGTGGTGTGCAACTTCTGCAAAGTAATGGTACTTTGTACATTTCCTCTATTATTGATACCCAGGGGTTATCCCAAGGCTATCTTATGTTCTTGGGCTGCCATTCAAATGACCTAAACAATAAAAAGTTAATTCTCACAGTTCTGACGGCTTCAAGTCTGAGATCAGGATGCTGCTATGGTAGCTTATTGTTAGCCACACACTTCCATGGCCTTCCTCAGTGGATGTGCTTAGAAAGGGCTAGGAAGAGTGAGCAAACACATGTGCAGCCTCGCCGCTGTCTGTTCTCATGAGGTCACTGATCCTCATGACTTGTTCTAACTCTTAATTCTTTCCCAGAGCATCTCCCTCTGGGTTTTAATATATGATGTTTTTGTGGGGCTAGAGCATGGAAGAAGTGAATGTTCAGTTCATAACAGGCTGCTTACACTAGTTTAGAGCTCTGAAAATTTTTTTGGAATGACAAAATTCTGAACTGTATAAAAATTGATCTGAGACAGACTTAAAGTTTGGATCTTCATTCAATAGAATTAAAAGGATTCAGCATTGTCTGAGCATGGTATTTCCTGCAAATCTTCATTCAATAGAATTAAAAGGATTCAGCGTTGTCTGAGCATGGTATTTCCTGCAAATATTGCTGTTCCCAGATTTTATATGTAACATAGAACTAAGAGTATTTTGATGATTGAATTGTTAGGGCTGCTCGTTGGTCTCAAATTATCTTCCTAACTCTTTCTTTTGATTCTGTGTTCCCTTTCTCAAAGCAGGAGCAACCATCAGGGTAACAGGTATTCGACTATTTATCAATATTACATGTGCTTTTCATCTGTCTTCTTAGCACATTAGATGTATGAATCATTCACTTCATACATCTAAAGTTTCACTCATTTTTAAAACCACTTGTTCATATTAATTAAATTCTATTACCATACCATAAAACCTGCTTTTTCTTTTTCTTAGTATTTGGATTTTTAGAAACCATTTTAGTTGTTTTTCCTAATGCTTTACCTCTTTTTTTTTTGCTTCATTTTTTTAAAATAAAAGTTTAACAAAACTAAAAGGTGTAACCTCCAGAAGGAAAGCTTTGGAAATATAAAAGCTTATTAGGCAAAAAAAATTTATTCTTTGTTTTAACAATACTATAATATAAACTCAAAATTCAGTATTTTTTAGCTTTCATTTGAGAAGTATTATTTTCAAAAAGTTCTTTTTCAGAAAGGAAGAATTATGACTTAGAAAGATAAAATTATAACAAGATTAAAGATTCTTCCAACACCTTTCTCTATAAAATACCAATTTGAATAGCATCTCAAATCCTGTTAGATTATAAATTAAATGGATGGTGGTAATTTCAAGTACAGTTGGAAAAGGCTATCCCACTTCTATTTAATTTAATATACAATTCTAAGCTGTGCAACAACTAAAATTTTCTTCTCCCATAAAATCTATGTTGTGGATCTATATCCCATCAGAGAATTTGATCTTAGAACTAATAAAAATTTTTCATTTTTGTTAATATTAATCATAAACAATTAATAGATTATTGTCAACATAGGTTGGTGTAATTTTATGGCTAAAATAAAACTTCCCTCTAAGCGCATTTCCATGTAGTAGTCTACTTACCATAATATGTTTATAGTAGTGTAGAATCTCATGACCTTTTTCTTTTTTTTTTTTTTTTTTTTTTTTTTTGCCAGTCCTGGGTTTGGGCTCAGGGCCTGAGCACTGTCCTTGGACTTTCTCAAGGCTAGAGCTCTACCACTTGAGCCTCAGCACCACTTCCGGCTTTTTTCTATATATGTGGTACCGAGGAATCGAACCCGGGTCTTCATGCATGCTAGGCAAGCACTTTAACCACTAGGCCAAACTCCCGGCTCTCATGACCTTTTTCTTTCTTATAAATTGTTAATGCTGTTTGAAAACAAATGCTTTGAAGACAAATATACTGTTTATTCAGTTACAAACTATGTCCTTTGAATAAACCAGATACCTGAAATTCATTCACATGATTATCCATACCATTTTCTATGTATCATTAAATTTTATAGGAACTACTGCTGTATTTTCTGGTATGTTTAATGAGAGTCTAGTTATTTTTCTATATCAATTATCTAAATTTACTTTGGGTAATGATCTGTTTTGTTGCATTGTAGGTCTTGAGCTGAAATTCTCCTTTCCCTATCTTTTCCAACATGGACGTTTTCTTTCTTTGAAGCTGGCATAGCTGAATTATATAGGGCTTTAAAAAAAAAATTAAGCTGGGTGCTGGTGGCTCACGCCTGTAATTCTTGCTACTCAGAAGGCTGAGATCTGAAGGTCATGATTTAAAGCCAGCCCAGACAGAAAAGTCCATGAGGCTCTTATCCCCAGTTAACTACCAGAAAACAGAAAGTGGTCCACCAGCCCTGAGCTGAAGCACACAGGGACAGTTTAAGTCCTATGACTGACACAAAGAAAAAGAAGAATAAAGAGCTCATTTGCTCCTAAGGCCAGCAACATTGTCCATTTCTACTCAGGAGGCCCTGTGGCTGGCTGGTCTTCATCCTAACAGCTTTATGGACTAAGCAGAGTTTTCATGGCCCTAGAGTCATTCTGAACCCTTTCTTGCTGGAATCAGATTATAGACAAAACCATTTGAGGAACAGCTTCATTTGGATCTTAGAAATAGTGCATCAATGGCCAGGAGTTTAGCCTAGTGGTAGAGTGCTTGCTTAGCATGCACAAAGACCCAGGTTCGATTCCTCGGTACCACATACATAGAAAAATCGGGAAGTGGTGAAGTGGCTCAAGTGGCAGAGTGCTAACCTTGAGAAAAGCCCAAGGACAGTGCTCAGACCCTGAGTTCAAGCCCCGCAGCTAGCAAAAAAAAAAAAAAAAAGTACATCAAATGGAAAGCAAAATCCCCTGTCCTCACTCTCTACCTCTTGAAACAATCATTGTATTTTGATTAGAATAGTATACCTCTTTCGTTTGGCAAGATGAGAAAGATTAAGAAAAGTTATAAAATTATTCAACATTTATTCTGCAAAGGAGAACTTAAATTATAAGGTAAAGAATCTGAAAATTTGGGGGCCGGGAGTTTGGCCTAATGGTAGAGTGCTTGCCTAGCATGCATGAATACCCGGGTTCCATTCCTCGGTACCACATACATAGAAAAAAGCCGGAAGTGGTGCTGAGGCTCAAGTGGTAGAGCTCTAGCCTTGAGAAAGTCCAAGAACAGTGTTCAGTCCCTGAGCTCAAGCCCAGGACTGACAACAACAACAAAAAAAATCTGGGGGCCAGGAGTTTGGCCTAGTGGTAGAGTGCTTGCCTAGCATTGCCAAAGACTCGGGTTCGATTCCTTGGTACCACATACATAGAAAAAAGCCGGAAATGGAGCTGAGGCTCAAGTGGTAGAGCTCTAATCTTGAGAAAATCCAAGGACAGTGCTCAGGCCCTGAGCTCAAGCCCATGACTGGCAAAAAAAAAAATCTGTAAATTTTCCAAGTAGAAAAGTTATTGTCTGTAGCTTATGGATATATAAATATATTGATAAAATTAACATCCATAAATGTTTATTTTGTAATAATGTAAATGATAATATGCCTTAAAGAACAATCATAGAACATTACCATCTTCATAGATTGGTGTTGGAAGTTTATTACACAGATTTAGCATGAGATCTGAATATGAGTTTCTTAAGTTCCTGTTAAAATTTAAGAGAAGCAGGCATGAATAAATTTGTTATTTTGTATAATTCTGTTCCTTACTATTTTAAAACACACATATGAAATAAATTACGCTCTATTTCTTTGGGATTAAAAAAAAAACCTGGATTTAATAAAAATGATTTTAAGGGGTTTTTAAAGAATAAAATTTTATTTTATCCTACAAGTTACAAGATAGTACTTTTTAGTTTCCAAATTTGCATAGTTTCCCCAGAAAAGACAGAAAGACTGAGACAGGAGGAAGAGAGGATATTAATAATATAAATTGATGACTCACTGTTCTTAACTCTTTTTCAGATAAAAACAAATGGAATCTCTGGTGTCAGACAAGAGCCACTATTCAAGAATGACCCATTTGAAGATCTGTCATTTAATCTGCTTGCTGTATCACAGACTCAGCTACCTGTTCAGACATCACCTGTTCTAACCCCAGATCCAGATAGGTTAATTCCGTTGCCTTCTGCAACACAAAGCATTGTGAATACTTTGAGTTCTGTAAGTTGCATGCCAACCATGCCTCCAATTCCAGCCAGGAGTAAATCACAGGAAAGTATACAGAATGCTTCAAATCCATTTATTGCTAGCTTGACCAGCACAAACCCTTTTACTGATAGGACTACTCCTGGAAACCCATTTAGAGCCCAGTCTCAAGAGTCAGAGACAACCTCTTGGTTCTCCAAAGAAGAGCCTAATACTAATAGTCCTTTTCCTTCACTAATGCCTCTTGGTCAAAATGTAAGCAGGCCTTCATGTTCCCATGATCGTTTTAAGGACAGTTTTGATCACCAGGGCCAGTCTGCAGTGCAAGCAGGCAACCCAAAAGGCTGGGTAACCTTTGAAGACGACGACGACTTTAGTGTGAAAAGGAAGGTAAAGTCAACTTGCTCCGGTTTCCTGAGTGATCTACCAGATCCATTTGATGATGACTGGAACAAAGATACAAGTGTGTCTTTCTGTGTGTTGCCAGCCAGGAGACCACCTCCACCACCTGTCCCTCTGCTCCCACCTCGCACCAGCCCTCCAGCAGATCCTGTCACAGCCTTGACATCTAAGGCATCTCCTACAATAGACTTTACAGAAAGATAACGTTATATGGCAGAGAGGAGGTTTTTTGATCCCTTTATTTTTTAGCTTGAGCAAATTAAGAGCCAGATGAAGTGGGCATTAGATATTCATTATGTGCAATAAGAAATTGTAAAGTGCACTGATATCTTCATAAAATACCACTATTTTATGTGTACAAAGTTGGAATATGTGTATATTAGAAATAAGGAAAGATGCTTCTCATTATATTATCTAGAGTTATGGTATGTTTCTCGTCAGATGAATGGAGACAGGAGTAGCCATAAAAGTGCTTTTAAAACTACTCTAGAAGAAGCCCTTTTCAGAAATTCCTTTTCAGTCTTTGAAAAAAATCACACAAAGCCCTCATGTCTCTAGCTGACATTATTGTCAGCCCTTTTTTTTTTTTCAGCCCTTTAATGGTAATAACAATTGGTATTCATAATTATTTACCAAAGAGATGCCACAGTTATAATGAAAGTTTTCAAAGCATTGCTTTAACAAAAAGATATATGTATATATGTATACAAAAGTACTCATATTTACATATTTATAAAATATTCTAAAGATCAAATTTTACCTAAAACTTTTTTAAAAAAAGTCCTTTTACTATCTCATCACCAAAAAGATGGCTATCAGTGATTTGGACATTTGACTAATTTTATTTTCCAAGCTATAATAATCTAACTATGAAACCATAGTGTTCTACTGTTCAAACCCCGGCCTTTCTCAGATACTACTTCTGAACACTTTTCTACTTCAGCACCTCTACATGCTTTTCTCTAGGAGGAGGTTCTTGCAGCTGGCAGCACATGTTGGTTTTCTCTATCATTTGGACAGATACTGTAGCCCTCTCCAAACAGTAGTATGACCTCATGGAGGTCATGGAATCCAATGACAAACCGTAGTTCTAATCGTACTCGGAGTGCACTGAGGTTTATGTTGCCCACACTTTTCTTTTTGCTGCTTCTTCTCTGGAACTTAGCTGGTAGCAGGGAAAGCAGCCATCCTGAGTGCTTTGAGTCAGGAACACACCCTTTTGTATGTTCTCTCCCACTAAAGAGGCCACTTGACACATCTATGATGCTGCTTTAAGTTTTTAGAGGCTATACCTCAACTTAGCTATGGATTTTATCTCCTGCACTGCCAGTATGCGACTGATCTTGCTTTTATTAAGACGTACAATGAATTTTTACAGAATGTAGTATTTTGATATCATCAAGTAAACCAATCAGAAAGCTCCTTAAACAGTAGTTGTCATTCTAAGTTAAAATCATCTCTGCCCATTAATATTTAATTACATTCCTTTTATATAAAAAGAGTTATGTATATCCACCTAAATTCCTATATCCACATTTAGCCTTTAAAGTTGTATATTAGGGCAATATAAAAATGTATATTTAAAAAAGTCCATGGCTAAGATCATTGAAGTATAAAAGCACAGAAAACTGCATTGTATTACCAACCTAAAGCAGATCTATTAAGAAAAAGCTCTTTTCTAAATGCTTAGATGTTATCAAAATACTATATTTATAGATGTAATTCTGTCCGCAGCCAGGAATTGCTGTTAGAAATAACTTGTTTATATTGTGCTCTTTGGGGTTCTAATCATTTCAGCTGTAGTATGTTTTAAATAGCAGTATTACTATAAGCAATGTGCTTCAAAATGTGAATTAACGTGTTGAAACTGTGGCTTTAACATCTTATGTGATTAGTGTATTTTCTTTCCATTAGCAAAAACATTGTTAGTTAACTTCAATAGTACAAGTTACAGTCCTGTGAGCAATGTCTCTTATTGGATATTAAAACTATTATCTAAAATATGCATAGCAGCAGCTCAAGCTTTGTCAGGAGAATTATATTTGGCAAGTTGCTAAAAATGCACAGTTATGAAAGTTAGAGGTATGCTGCCATTAACTAGCCATTATTCTGTGTATTATTAAATACTAGTTCTATTTAAAGCAGAACAGAAATTAGACACTAAGGATCTGAGTTTTTGTTCTCTATAGTAGATTGCTGTTTATATGTATGTAAGAATTTTATTGCTTCTGTGGCATACAATATTTATAACTGTATACTTTATAGACATACAGTATTAAAGTTGGTGGTATACAGACATTCTGTACATATCCTGTGAAATGTGCTGTCATATGAAATAAATATATCTGTCTTTATGATATTGACCACTTTGCTTAAAAGAGTAGGATTTTTCATATCCATTTTTCTTATACTTTACAAGCACAAACTACATTTGAGAAAAATAGGTTAGCTCTTGTTTCCAAATCAGGTGGTCTTAATGTAATTATTTTCTTTGTTGTTGTTTTGTTTTGTTTTTTGCCAGTCCTGGGCTTGAGCTCAGGGACTGAGCACTGTCCTTGGACTTTCTCAAGGCCAGAGCTCTACCACTTGAGCCTCAGCACCACTTTTTTCTCGTATGTGGTATCAAGGAATCAAACCTGAGTCTTCGTGCATGCTAGGCAAGCACTCTACCACTAGGCCAGACTCTCCGTCCCTAATGTAATTATTTTCATCTTTTATTCTCCTTACTCAAGAGAAAGAAGACATCTCTGGAAATTACTAATTGCCATTCAGAAACTCCTGCTTTTATTTTATAAGACAGTCCTTCCCTCATTCAGTCTTGTTGGCTTGAAAATAATAGATGAGGCTTAAACGAGGTTTTTCTGACCCACAGCCAAAGAAAAACCCAGGGGTAGAGGCAGAAGGGTATTAAAACATTGCTAGCCAGACAAAAAGAGGCTGGCTAAAAAGACCCAAATAAAGAAACTAAGGTTAGTAGTGTATTATCTTTTTTGTTTTTGTCCTGTATGATTGATATTCAAGACAAAAACATTGACCCTTAAACAGTTGAATTATGTTCATTCATCTTTGATAAAGTAATATAGAATATTAGGTTTTTAAAAAGCATATATACTTTTTGTTGTTTTGTTTTTGTTTTGCCAATCCTAGGGCTTGGACTCAGGACCTGATCACTGTCCTTGGGCATTCCTCAAGGCTGGCATTCTACCACTTGAACCCCAGCACCACTTCTTGTTTTTGCTGTGTATGTGGTACTGAGGAATCTAACCCTGGTCTTCATGCATGCTAGGCAAGCACTCTTATCACTAGGCCATGCTCCCGGACCTAAAAGAGTCTATAGTTCCCGCTACTCATGAAACTGAGGTCTTCTTCCATCTTCACCTTTGCAAATTATTAATCTGTTTTCCATTTCTATAATTTTTCATGTCAGGAATGTCATGTGTATGGATTTATGTGGTTTATAATCTTTTGAACTTGACATTTTTCAGTTTCTCAACTAGTAGACATCTAGGTTGTACATGCCAGCCATCTATTTTTTTATTGCCAAGTATTATTCTGTGGTATGAACATACTACAATTAGTTTAACCATTCACTATGTTACAACAGGACGACCCCTGGGCTGTTAATAGTTTGAGGCTATTGCAAATAAATCTACTGTAGACTGTTTTCATTTCTCCAGAATAAATACCCATGAATATAATTGCTTGGTTATGTAGTGGTGGCATGCTTCAAATCTTATAGAACTACCAACTTTGATAGAACTGCCATTTTATATTCCTGTGAGCAATGTGTAAGTGATCTTTTCCCACATAGGTGTTCTCATTTAATTTCGCCCTATTATGCGTGTATTTCTTTGTGATTTTACTCGGTATCTCCCTGGTGGCTAATGATTTTGAACATCTTTTCAAGTGATTATTGGCCTTCTTGTATCCATTCTCAATGAAAGATCTGCTTTTTTTGTTTCTTTTCTGGTTGGTTGGGGTTTAGGGGGGGTTGGTTTTGTTCGTTTTTGTTAACTGTTGAGTTTTGAAGATTCTCTATATACTCTAGATAATATTCTTTGGGGAGTACCGGGTTTGCAACTGTTTCTCCAGTCTATCCCTATTCATTCTTTGCATAGGGTCAACAGCCACAAGCTGAGTTCTGGAAGCTATGTAAGAGTGATTGGCGTATGATAACCAAATTCACAAGAAACTGATATATTCAAATAAGTCATATCAAGAATGAGCAAATACAGAGGCCGGGAGTTTGGTCTAGTGGTTAAAGTGCTTTGCCTAGCATGCATGAAGACCCGGGTTTGATTCCTCGGTACCACATACATAGAAAAAAGCCGGAAGTGGTGCTGAGGCTCAAGTGGCAGAGCTCTAGCCTTGAGAAAGTCCAAGGACAGTGCTCAGGCCCTGAGCTCAAGCCCAGGACTGGCAAAAAAAAAAAAAAAAAGAATGAGCAAATACAGAAAAATAACTCACTACTGGTGAAAGTAAATTGGCTTATCAACTCCAAAAAATTTAAGAGTGTCAAGTCATTTACCCTATGAATAAGAAATTGAACTTCTAGACAACTTAGTCTTTAGTATTAGCTGGGGTGCTTATAATGGTATTAGAAATAAACTAAGATAGTGAGAATGGAGTGTTACATCTGTGCAGTGGAATAAGACACAGCAAAAACAAGTCCATTCTGATTGGGAGCTATAAATTAAAATATACAAAGCAATGTTATTTAGGGATACTTACACAGATGTGCCCCGTGGTGTAAAAAAATTGCAATAGAAACAGTAAAAACCCAAATCTAGAATAGCTTTGTCTCTAAAAATTTTACAGATGGAAAGGCTGACACAGAAGCTTTGTGTAATGTGTTAGCTCTTTCAACAAACTTATCAGCAGAGTAAAATTTCTTTTTCTTTTTGGCTGCCACACACCCAACAGCCATAAAGTAACCACTTGAGGAAGATCATCTTTGTTGGATTGCTTAAATAGATGCAAATAGCCACAAGATGCCTTTCATCCAAGAAAGGCAACAGTACCCAGCACATTCAGGAGGAAACGAGCCACACTTTAAACATCATCTTCGTCTTCGAATTCAGAGCCCGCTGATTTCTGATTCTGTCCTGGTGGATCCTGAGCTTTGGTCAGCTGGTTCCAGGCAGCAGCCAGCCATGGGTGGCCCCGTCACAGCCTCAGCTGTCTTTGTGAAGTCCAGCAGGAAGTTTCATGTGAGGGTTCTGTGCACGTCACAGATGGCATTCTAGAATGGGAGGAGTCCACACCAAATTCTGACCTGGGGGGAAGCTGTACAAGTGACTGTGAGGGCTGTGTCTGGAGGAAACAGCGCCAGGCCCCGCCAGCCTTAGGGTAAGAGTTCGGGGGACGCATGCAGACCGCCGGCTTTGTGGAGACGGGCGGGCTTGAGCTTGCGCCAGTCCGGTTCATCACCGGCCGCCGCCTAAGCTCCCCGGGCGCGGACGGGCCCAGCCAGCTCGTCCCGGACGGAAGTACCGTGAGCCACTCCCGGAAGTGGAGGCTGCCGTCAGGGACGCCGTGAGCGGGAGCGGCCGACGGGGAGACCCCGGCGGGACGGGAGCGCCCGTGGAGCCTACCACCCCGCGCCTTCCAGAAAGGCCGAGTCTTGGACTGTCCGCTTTCCCATTCTCGCTTCCCGTGCTCGAGCCGGAGGCCTTTTTGACAGTGTTTGACTGTTGCCCCTAGCAACCGCCGCTTCCGGAAGCGACTGCAGTCCCCTTCCGGTCCCTGCGCAGCCCCCGGGCTCCGCCTCTCGGACCAACCGCCACGGCCGCCGCCTGAGCCTGGGCTCTCGGGCTGCGTTTCCCGCCCCCGGCGCCCCATTCCGCCGCCGCCGCCGCCATGGTTCTCCTGCACCTCAAGAGAGGCGACGAGAGCCAGTTCCTGCTGCAGGCCCCCGGGAGCACCGAGCTGGAGGAGCTCACCGTGCGCGTGGCCCGGGTGTACAATGGGCGACTCAAGGTGCAGCGGCTCTGCTCAGGTGAGCCCGAGGCCGGGGCGGCGGAGGCAGAGCCCCAGGGGGAGCTACAGACGTGGGCCTCCGCCTCGTGAACGGCACGAGGACGGCTCGGAGGTGGGCGTAAACCAGCGGCCCTGGACGGAGGGACCAGGCTGAAGACGGGCGCCGTGGCGTGAAGGAAGCGGGGGCGGGGGCTACAGGACGTGAGCGCTCCTTGTGGGGGCTTGGGAGCTTGTGTGGGCCGCCGGCCTCGGGCGCCGTCCCTTCCCCGCCGGATGTGGATCTGTGTCTCCATGGAAACGCCGGCGTCACCTCCCCTCGGTGCGCCCCTCCCGGACTCCGCCGCGAGTCTCCGCGAGCTGCACACTGAGACCACGCACTGGAACTTTTGAGGGTTGTGTGTGTGTGTTTTTTTTCCTCTCATTTTAATGTTAATATAAAAAGTCAACACATGGACAGCAGCTAGAACATTGGACAGCACAGCTGTAGAGCTTAACATAGTTCTCCAGGTGTGGCCAAGAGTAGTACTGAATGCTTCCATGAGTACCTCTGTGTAGATAATAACTAGATAAAAGAGTATATATTATTTCAATACATTGTTTAATTTTTATTTAATATATTATTTTAATATATTTTAAAATAGTATATATTAAGATAACATATACTATTTTATACATCGGTTATACATAATAGGTACCCTTAGTATGTATTATATACTCTTAATGTGCATTCTTTATAATATCAGTAATAAAATACAAGATGATGTAATATTCGAACATGTTTACTCAGCAAGATATAAATAGCACTGGGCATCATCAGTGAGCCCTGCCTATGATCCTAGCTACTCAGGAGACTGAGATGTGACCATCTTGGTTGGAAGCCAGACCTGGTCCTTAAAACTCATCTCAAGTTAACCAGCACATAGCTAGTGCGACATAAGTGTTAAGTAACATAGCCTTGTGGGCCATACACCAAGGCTCAGAAGCTTATTATGAGTCCTGTGGGTCAAAGGTGTGGTGGTGATGATTGTGATACAGTACTATCTATCTTTCCCGTGTTTTTTAAGAAATGGAAGAATTAGCAGAACATGGCATATTTCTCCCTCCCAATATGCAAGGACTGACTGATGAGCAGATTGAGGAGCTGAAATTAAAGGATGAGTGGGGTGAAAAATGCATACCCAGTGGGGGTGCTGTCTTTAAGAAGGACGACATTGGACGAAGGAATGGACAAGGTAATTGATCTTGAGAGGCTGAGATTGGAGGACCACAATTTGAAGCCAGCCTGGGCAGACAAATCCAAGGGACTCTTATTTCCAGTTCACCACCAAAAATCCAGAAGTACAGCTTTTAAGTGGTAGAGTGCTATGTTCAAGCCCTAGTATAACCAGGGGGGGAAAAGCTATATAAACTTTTCGTACTTTCCCTGGATTTGGATATTCAGCCTCCATTCAGATGTACCATTTTTTGGTTATAATTTTCTCCATCTAGGGATCAGCAAAATATATATATGGGCCATGTTCCAAACTCAGGTAGTGCCTACTTTTAAAATAATTGAAAACATACAGCATTATCTGTGGCTGCTTTTGTGGCAGTGGCAAGATTGAATAGCTCCACTGTAGCCTGCAAAGCTTTCTCTGGGTAAAGCTTCCCCTGTCTACCCAGTGGCATGTACCTCAGTTCTGCATAGCCTTTGCGGAGTTGAATTTGGCATACCTCACTCCCAGTTATACTTCTCTTTTCCTTCATCTCAGTTCCCAACCTGTATGCTCTTAACATTTCATGGGCAGAAGCACTCTAGAATCCAACTTTCAACAAAGCTGTGTGTTGGATGGCTGATTCTCTCCCATGCTCTCATTTTATTTTTATAGCTCCAAATGAAAAAATGAAGCAGGTTCTAAAGAAGACCATAGAAGAGGCCAAAGCAATAATATCTAAGGTAACTTTTTTACCATGATGCTCTAAAACTGTCTTTTGAAATATAAACTCTTCATTAAGGCTGTCAGAATTACCTGTTGGCCAGCTTTTGCTTTTGCTTTTCTCTCCCTTTTTCCGTCCTTCTTTTGCTTTCTTTCCTTTTTTTTTTTTCTTTTTCCTTTCAGAAGCAAAGAAAACAGCCATGTTGAGGATATTCCCTGGCTTTTCCTTGACATTTTTAAGACAGTTTTTGATTCCTCCTATTTTTTACCTGATGAATACGTGCTTGTTTTTATTTTGGGGACTGTTTGTTTTTGCTTTTGTTTGAGTGCTGGTCTTAGGACTTGAATTTAGGGCCTGGGTGCTGTCTCTGAGGTTTTTTTGTTTGTTTGTTTTTTCCTAGTCCTGGGCTTAAGCCCAGGGCCTGAGCACTGTCCTTGGGTTTTCTCAAGACTAGAACCCTGTCATTTGAGCCACAGCACCTCTTCCGGCTTTTTCTATGTACGTGGTACTGAGGAGTTGAACCTGGGTCTTCATGCATGTTTGCAAGCACTCTACCACTAGGCCAAACTCCCAGCCCTCTGAGGTTTTATAATGAAGGTTAACATTCTGTTTGAACCACAGCTCCATGGATAAGTTTTTGTTGCCTTGCATAAGTGTAGGTTCATGTATAATACAAACATGACTTGATTTTGTTTCTTTATCTTTCTGAAGAATTTTAAAAAGCTAATATTATGGTTGTAAAGTATCCTTAGAAATAAACTTGATTTACATATTTTTAATATGTTTGCTTATAGACATCAAGCATAAATAGTACCATTGATTTGCAGATGTATGCATATAAAAGAAGTTATCTTTTTTTATTCACAACTGAGGTTTGAACTTAGTTAGGGTGCTCCACTGCTGAGCTATGTCTTCAGTACTTTTTTATACTGGTTACTTTTGTTCCTACCCATGGAATGCTTCTCTTTGAGGCTGAAGTGAAAGGTGCATGCCACCACACCCAGATTCCTCCACTCAGATAGGGTCTCATGGCCTACAATCTTGATTTCAGCCTCCTGCATCAATCAGAAAATAGGTATAATGCTACTGCACCCAGCTATTAACTAGAAGAGTTCTCATATGTATGCCCTGGCTGGCCTCAAACTGCCACCTGCCAATTCTCAGCCTCCCAAAATAGCTAGATTGCAGGTGTAAGCCACCAGCACCCGTCAAGGAAGAGATCTTAAGGAGATGTAAGCAATACGTATTTTTAGAGGTTGTATTTATCAGTGGATGGTACTAGCTGTGATTACCCAAATTTGTATGTGTTCCTAGTGTCTACTCTTGATTGACTCAACAAAACTATATTTCCTAACTCTTCAAGCTCATAACAAGTCTTACAGGAGCATCTGGAAAAGCTAATATGGTAAAGGCTTTGGGAATTCCTAACTGAAAGACCCAAGGGGCCTTCAGCCCAAGAGCCTTCCTAAAGAAAGTTTCTGTTATAACTGCTAATCTCTCATCAGTGATCTCAGGAGGTGGGAGGCACACAGTGGTATGGGCCTGGTTCAGCCCCCTTGTTCCACACACACTGTCCTATGAAACTCTTCACTCAGCCCTCCTCCCTCCCAGTTATTTTATATCTCCGCTGCCAAATGGCAATTCCCTCTATGGCCTTCCATTTCTTCCCTCTCACCTTTTTCTTAACTTGTAAATAAATTTCCAGCCAGCACTTTAAGCTCAAGTCATCTAGAACCAAACTCAATTGCTTTCCTCCTTTCTGTCTGTATTCTGTCCCTAAAAAGAATCACATCCTACCAGTTTCTCTGTTTCTATTATGGAGCTTCCAGTGTCACCTTCAGCTCTTGCTTCTCGCTTACCCAGATGCCTGCTTCTAGTCCTAAACTCTCTGAACCCAGATGCTTCTCAGTCCCCTGCATCCGTCCCATCTCCACTGAAAGCTCCCCATGGCTTCTTGGAACGCAGAACCAACAGATGTCCTGGCATTTCCTTCACTTTAGACCCTAAGGGCCCACAGCTAGCACAAACCTTCAGTCCAGACTAACCTGGAGTTCATGTCAGAATATACAAGCTAGAGGCCATGTTGCCAGCAGATTTGCTGACCTCTTAATTTTAGCCACCACCTCTAAATGGGGTCCCCAGGCTTCTCACCCTTCTAACTACCGTGGTTAAATTTGGGTATTTCCCTTCCCCTCAGATTTTGCAGTTGTTGGAATGACTCACAGAACTTGCTAGAAGTACTGCGCCCACAACAGAGGGCACAGTGTGTTGTTACCCATCACACCAGTGTGGCCACTAACCAGGAAGGCTCCACCGAACTGCCAGGTCTCGAATTGTTTGTCAAGGTTTTCCTTTATTTGTATGATAAAATCATTGGCCACATGCGTGAACTCACCCTCTAGCCATCCCTCTCTCTCTCTCTCAGAATTGTCAGAAAGTCTCATTCTTCTAATCAAGTACTTGGTTTTTCTTTCATGGCCAGTATTTTCCTTGAAAACATCTATCCTAGCTTGAAGTTTTTAGGTACTATAAGAAGATACCGGAAGTTGGGAACCTTACAAAGAAAAGGGATTTATTTTTGCTTACATATCTGGAGTTTCAAAGTTCAAAATTTGGTGGGCCAATCTGTTTGGCCTATGATAAGGACCTCCCCAAGTCTGTATTATAACATGTCACAAAAGAATATGCCAAAAGGGCCATTCAAGTGGCTGACACCAAGTATGCTAATGCCAGCTCTTCTCTGCCTCTAAAGTTCCCTGCTTCTGTCTTTTCAATCCCTCTGAAGCTACCTAAGGAGCTGTCCTCTCCTGTCTGCCACTAGCTGTGGCACACACAGCTCTCCCCTCCAGTGCTGCTCAGTCTGTGGCATGATTCAGACCACAGGGTACTTGTCTTAGCGCTGAAGGTGGTGGTAGTCACTTGGGGAGCAAGAACTGAGCAATTCCGGTTATTGGACTGGCAGCATCTGGCGAGAGTCTTCTACAATATCTCAGTTACAACCAAGTGTGTGGTGATTCATTCCTTTAATATGAGCTCTGGGAGGCTGAGGCAAAAGGATCTTATAAGTTCCAGGTTATCCTGTGATATAGGGAGACCCGGACTCAAAATCCCAAAAGTAATCATTTGATTAGCATGTAGAAAGACTTGGGCTTATTCCTCATCACTGCAGAATGGCAACAGTAATAAATGCCTTGATGTTTGTGTATTTATCAGTCAGCCACATTGCTGAGAATGATGTTTTCTTCATTGTCAGAAACAAGTGGAAGCTGGCGTCTGTGTTACTATGGAGATGGTGAAGGACGCCTTAGACCAGCTTCGGGGTGCAGTGATGATCGTTTATCCCATGGGGCTGCCACCACATGATCCCATCCGGATGGAATTTGAAAACAAAGAAGATCTGTCAGGAACTCAGGTGCGGGGTCCTCTGCACCCTCGGGCCCCGCGTCCCCACTGCTGTCCACCTTGACGCTCCTTCTAAGGATACTGCTAGCCAGCTTTGCTTTGCCGTGCTTCAAAGCAGAGTTCCCAGTTCTGAGCTCAGGCAAGAACCCTGGGCAGAAACACCGCTCAGTGCAAGGTCAGGGGGAGTGTGTGCGAGGAATGCCTTGTGCTTTGGCTGCTGGGAAACCAGAAGCGTCACTTGTGCCAATCTCCCTGAATGTGCTGCCTTCCTCAGCATAACATAGTGTGCTGTAGCACACCATGCCTCGTGTTAGTTCTTCTGGTTTTCCCATATTCCCCGGTCTGTGGCCAGAAGCTCTCAGTGGCAAACAGACAGCCCAGCCCCTGGTGTCTGTGCTTACAAGCCCTCGGAAACCTGTTCTCTGCGTTGTTGGCCCTCACACTGTCTCACAGGGACCCCGTTCCTAGATGAGCATGCCACTGACCTAAGACCTCATCCTTCCCAGAGCAAGTAGTTAACTGACTTCCACCTCAGGATCTCTTAAAACAGGGGCAGTACTGAAAACAGCACGGACTTGACAGAGGGAGGCACACAGGGAGGGCAGGCCCAGGCTCCGGTGGGTGCTTCCAGACACCATGCTCTGCGCCCCTGCACGTCAGGCCATTGCATTCCTGTGACTGTGTGCTTGCCTCAGGCAGCGCTCAACGTCATCGACGAGGCCCAGGCACAGCTGTGGTGGGCGGCCAAAGAGCTCAGAAGAACAAAGAAACTTTCAGATTATGTGGGGAAAAACGAGAAAACCAAAATCATTGTCAAGATTCAGCAAGTAAGTTGTTGGGCTTAATGTGTTGGTATTTGTCGTTAATCTTCAAACTGATAAAGTTTATGGTAGGTCTGAGTGGTTTATACTGCTTGTGCAAATACTTGTTCTTTTTGGCTCGGGCCTAATGTTAAATACCCTTTATGAACACTACACAATTGGAAGAAATGCGTGTGACTGGCGGAATCAGGCGCTTGTTTACATTCACAGAGGAGAGCTAGGAACCTGTGGCTCCCACCTGGGAGCCATTCCTAGCTGCTCAAGCGGCTGAAATCTGGCGAATCAGTTTGAGGCTATCCTGGACAGAAAACACTGGCCTACGACATGGACTCAAATGGTTGAGCACCAGCTGAGCAAGTGCCAGATCCTGAGATCAACGGCCGGGACTAGGGGAGAAAGTTCACAGGGGTACAAGTATATAAAGTGCAGCCCCTGGCCTCCAGCCTCAGCAAGTACAGAACATGGGTACTTGATTCCTGAAACCAGGATGCGCCTTGTCGTGTTGAGGTCATGAGACATGATGGCCCCCCTGTCAGCAGTTGAGAGAGGCAGTGGTGAACGATTCTACCTAACTGCCTGCAGTGCCACTGCAAGTAGATGCCTGTTCTTGTCTTTCAGAGGGGTCAAGGAGCACCGGCCCGAGAGCCCATTATTAGCAGCGAGGAGCAAAAGCAGCTGATGCTTTATTACCACAGGAGACAGGAGGAGCTCAAGGTAGCAATGGGGCAACAGTGGCTGGTAGGGACCATGAGACTGGAATGTTGAGGAAGGAGCCTTTCCATCAGGGCAGCCCGGACTTCAGACTCCGGGAACGTGAGGGGAGGGAGCGTGCCCAGGGCTCTTCCTTTAGTCTGTATGTACAAAACTTGTTGAAATACCATCCTGAGGCAAACCTGCCTATTTCCAGAAACTGGAAGAGAATGAAGATGACTCCTGTTTGAACTCGCCATGGGCTGATAACACTGCTTTGAAAAGATATTTCCATGGGGTGAAAGACATAAAGTGGAGACCCAGATGAAGCTCAGCAGCCAATGAAGTTTCCAAAACTACCAGCTCACCTTGCTACAAAGGAGGTTGAAATTTCTATTTTCCTAGTTATCTTTTGGTTTGAAATTGTAAAATGATACTTATTCAAGGTTTTAGGACTTAATAAATACAGTCTCAAAAACAAATGTGTAAATTATTTTTTGCTTCAAGACATCTGCTTATCCCTCAAGGTTTTCTAGAATGAAGTATTACAAAGGTAATTGCAACCTTTCTTTTTCTTCTTGATTTTTTTTTCTTTTTTTTTTTTTGCCAGTCTTGGGCTTGAGCTCAGGGCCTGAGCACTGTCCTTGGACTTTCTCAAGGCTAGAGCTCTACCACTTGAGCCTCAGCACCACTTCCGGCTTTTTTCTATGTATGTGGTACCGAGGAATCAAACCCGGGTCTTCATGCATGCTAGGCAAGCACTTTAACCACTAGGCCAAACTCCCAGCCCTCTTCTTGATTTTTTTATAACAGCTGTGTGGAGGAAATCTCCAAGTGCCATTTCCTCCAAGGCAAGCCTGTGACCTGGAACCTGACTGTCAGTGACCACTAGAGGCCGCCAGCCACATACTTGTCCTATACAGTCTGTGAGGAGTTCTGTCTGGCTTGAGTCCTCTTCCTGCCCTTCTCTGCCCCAAAGCCCCAGCTTTAAATGTCCAGACACCGCTCATCGGATTATAGGAGCACAGCTGTCCGTAAAGAGGATCCTGGGGCCCACTCTGCCTGCTACACTGTGTGTGGGAATTTGCTTGTCATCCTCTGATTCATCCAAGGTCACATAGAGGACTTCTCAGGAAGTCACCATGGCAGCAGACCTCAGCCTAACAATGGCAGACTACTGATCAGCTTAAATACATGATCTTTGTTTTTCTAGTTAGTGGTTAAAATAGGGTCTCAGTAACTTTTTGCCTGGACTATCCTCAAATATCAGTCCTCTAGAACTCTCTCTTAATTAGCTGGATTTACAGGCATGACCTGCTAAGTCTGGCCATCCCAAGTCCTTGATTTAATCACCTCTATCACATCTACAGAGAACTTTCTTTTTAACATTGGACCTGACATCTTTTTTTTTTTTTTTTTTTTTTGCCAGTCCTGGGCTTGAGCTCAGGGCCTGAGCACTGTCCTTGGACTTTCTCAAGGTTAGAGCTCTACCACTTGAGCCTCAGCACCACTTCTGGCTTTTTTCTATGTATGTGGTACGGAGGAATCAAACCCGGGTCTTAGTGCATGCTAGGCAAGCACTCTACCACTAGGCCAAACTCCCAGCCCTGGACTTGACATCTTTGGGTGGGCACCATTTAACCTTTGAAACTTAAACATTACCATAGCAAGTGGTTGGAAACATGAAGTGTTTGGACAAGGGATCAGATGAATGAGTTATTAAACATTCAACAGAGCCTGCTGCAGCCACCTGAGGAGAACGTGCACTGGCTTCTGAGAGAAAATCAGGGTAGGAAACTGATTTTTGTTTATTTGCTTGGTTGATTTGGGGTTAGGACCTTATGTTTGCTCTGCTGGTGTTCAACCACTCACGTCTGCCTCCAGCCCCTTCTTGTATTACTTATTTTGGTTCTCACTTTGGGTGCAGGCCAGCCTGAGCTGCAGTCCTACTACTTAGGCTTTCCCCATGTTACTGAGGATGACCGATGTTGCCAACTCGACACGCCACTGTGCTTTCCCCGTAACTGAGATAATAGGCACACACCACTGTGCCCAGCCTTTGGTTGAGATGTAGTCCTCATGAATTCCTTTTAGCCTGAGCTGACCTTGAACCTTAATCTGATCTCCACCTCCCAAGTAGCTAGGATTACAGACGTGAGTCCTGATGAGTGGCTATGATTGGTTACTTTAATAGAGAAATATGTGCATGTAGGCAAATGTACTTGTACACAAAAAGACATCAGTAAATAAGCTACGCAAATGAAAATATGTTTAATGAGCCAGGAAACAAATAGGATCAAATTAGTCACACCTCTCTTTAGTGTGTCAAGGCCCTGGCAGGAAAGACAAATGAGCCTGAAAAAGGAAGAAAGACCTGTCTGTCTATAGAGCTAGCAAGCTCGGCTTTGTGAGTGTCCGTCTCGGAGCGATAAGAGCCGGAATTTGAACGTGTTGATGGATCCTCTCACTCCATCCCTTATGAGGACACACACCTCCTGGGCTTGGCATTGGGGAGCAGCCAAAGCCTAAGTAAGTGACAGCCATGCTTGAGAAGAAGTTAAATGACACCCCAGGCAACCCACACTGGCTCATAGAAGATGGCGAAAGGCTATGGTCCCCATGAGCTATAGCAGAAGGACCGGGCCTGCCAGCCTGTTCGCCATTCTTGTCATACCCTTGGGGGCGCCAAGCATGTCACCTCACGTAGTCCAGTTCAGTGGCCAGACACAGAGAAGGCCATTGTCTGAAACTGACAGAGTGCATTTTCTATCTGTGCACTTGACTTTTCAAGCCCTCTAGTGAGTTTCACTGAAATAAATGTTCACCTTTGAGCTTCATCCAAATATGTAAGGATTTAGTCCCAAGAGCCTTTTTTTTCCTTTCTTTTAAAAGAATATTAAAAGTGACTGAAAAGAAGGATTTAAAATGAATGGCTATTATTCACCATATCCTAGAAAGTAGAAATGAGTAAATGCTCTAATATTTCATAGGGAAGCGGATTTAAGGAAAATGAGATTTAGAACCAGTGCTACGAGGACAAATGTCCTCGTAGGTCTCATTATTCAACCTGGATGTCAGAGGAAAGGTCAAAATCAGGGTGACACCATGCAGGATTTCATAGTGACCTCTGGGCTATGGAATTCCGTCTGGCCAAGATGGCTGGTCACCCTGCCAATGCTCACCAAATCCTACCCAACAAGCCTATCAACCATATTTCCCAGGCCACCAACTTCTTGTGGCATCTTTGTCATGCCTTGTGCACAGAGTGCTGAATTCAGGTACTCACGAGACCTTTAGAAATGACACCTCTTTCCTCCCAAATCCATTTCCCTGGGGCCACCTGTTTTGGTCAGGACTGAAAGCTGACAGCGGAAGCCAGGGCTGGCTGAAGTCTGTGACAATCAAAAGTGTCTTAGATTAGCCCCAGAAGGTGACTCTGGCAGCCATGGATGAACATGGCTACGTGTCCAATTAGAAGCTTCCAGAAGACAAAGACTTTGCTTTCGTATTTCCAGTGCTTGGGCTTTTTCCTATTACAAAATGGTTCCTAATAAGTAGCCTACACTGGAGGTTGCTATCATGGTGAAAATGCAGATGAGTATGCATGTATATGAACTGCATGCTGTACATATGTGGAACATTGCCTTTTTGTGTATATGTGAATGAGAGTGCGTGCATGGTTACTAGAAACTATTACCACTAAGTGGGTGGAATAAAAAGCTGGAATTGGGGTGGGTAGCATGGCCTAGTAGTATAGTGCTTACCTAACATGGTCGAAGCTATGGGTTCAATTCCTCAGTACCATATACACAGAAAAAGCCGGAAATGGTGCTGAGGCTCAAGTGGTAGAGCACTAGCCTTGAGAAAGCCCAAGGACAGTGCCCAGGCCCTGAGTTCAAGCCCAGGACTGGCAAAAAAATAAAAATATAAAAGGAATTCACCTTCTCCCAGCTATGTGGAAGAAAGATGCAGGGAAAATGCTCTGGGAGTACCTCAGCCTCTGATGGCTGAAGAGCCACCCACAGAGTGGACCACAGAAAAGTCAGAGATATGACACTGAGGGGTGGGTAGGACTTTGCTCTCTTTGAATTACCTGGGGTTTTCAGGGGAGGAGCTGTGTCCTGCAGTTGCTACTTAAGACATGAGGCATTGGACTTAGGGCTCCATCTGATTGCCTGTGGCCTCTTAGCTCATTGTATGTGCAAAGACTCTGTGTTCAACTAAGGTCACATTCTGAGGTTCTGGGTGGAGGGGTGCTTTTCAATCCACCATAGATTACTACAACAGAAATCATAAGCAATATCCCTCCAAGATGACCAAGAGAAGGGCTATGGGCTGCCAGATATAAAGGTGGCAGTCCCCTTTGCCTTATCTAATAA
Source organism: Megascapheus bottae (assembly GCF_031878675.1). Classification (NCBI taxonomy): domain Eukaryota; kingdom Metazoa; phylum Chordata; class Mammalia; order Rodentia; family Geomyidae; genus Megascapheus; species Megascapheus bottae. Next base: position 97,429,344 of record NC_143509.1, on the reverse strand, counting down.
TGTATGTCTCCAAGGCCAGCATGTAAATTTGCAGTCAGGAACAACATTTTTTGACTTTCAGTGGTTTTAGTACAGTGCCTGGCACAAAGTGAACTTGGAGGAGATTGGATGGATGGATGGATGGATGAATTGATGGATGGAAATATAGATGGGCATAGACAACAGATAAAAGGGAAAGGAAGATGTCATATCTGTTGTGGGTCTGAGGAAGAAGGACCAGAATCATTTGTGGAGCTGAGAGCTTGTCCCAGAGTCTTGCAAAGTTGGTTGTGGCTGAACCTGTTACTGATTTTAATCAGTATGGAAGTGATCTCTGCAGGTGTGGAGGCAGAGAGGATTTGCCAGGACAGCCTGCAGTGCCCAGTCTCATCCTTGCCAAAGCCCCTTTTGTTATTTTCCCTAAGGCTCACAGATTCTGTTTTGAAACTGTTAACTAAAGGCAGCCATGATTCCTGGTGACCTTTCTCATCAACATGAATGAAGTAGCTCGATACTCTCATCAGAAGTTACAGGCATGTGGTGAGACCGCTGGGGAAACTCCATTCTACTAGCTAGCTCTGGAAGCATAGACCACGGCCTCTCATGGGGTTGATATCCTTGGCCTTTTCTATCTCCAAAAGGCCCCTGCCTATGGGAAACCTAGGAGTTAGTTGGAACAGATATCTTCTGTATTAGAGAGAGGAGGAGAGAGAGAAAGAACAGATGGACAGACAGATAGTAAAATGCTATGAGATATGGACTGAGAGAAAAACTTTGGTGTTTAGTACTTTCTAAATTCTTTGTGCTCTCTCTCCCTCTCTCCCTCCCCCCCCCTCCCTCTCTCTCCATCCGTGTGTGTCTGTCCAGTACAGGGCCTGAACTCAAGGCCTCATGCTCTCACTTGGCTCTTTCACTCAAAACTGGCACTCTAGCACTTGAGCCACATTTCCACTCTCCCCAAATTCTTTGCAAGACAAATGAGTCAAGTTTTCAAGACAAACATTTTTGTTTCCTTTTCTTCTTTCTTCTTAGTGGAAGACTGTATAGGGCTGAATTCCGCTTGAGGCTTGATTTTGCAGGAGACACCAGTGGTGTAGAACCATTGTTTGTCAGCCTATCACACTGGCGTTGCTGTCACTATGATGGACTTAGCCCATGGATGCCCACATGTTTGGGAGAGAGGCAAAACGATGATCAAAAAACACTTACAAACTCAAAGAAATGTAAGCTCAGCACTCAAGAGACACCTGTACCCCCCTCCCTCCCTCCCTCTTTTCCTCCCTCTCCCCCCCCCTCTCTCTTTATTTATTTTTTTGCCTGTCTTGGGGCTGGAACTCGGGGCTTGGGCCCAGTCATTGGACACTTTTTTGCTCTAGGCTAGCACTCTACCACTTGAGCCACAGCACCACTTCTGGATTTTTCTGTGTATGTAATATTGAGGAATCGAGCCCAGGGTTTCATGCATGCTAGGCAAGCACTCTTTCACTAAACCACACTCCCAGCCCTGCAACACCCAACTTTGTAGCAGCACTACTCACAATAGCCTGTCAGTGGAATCAGGCAACCAATGAATGTTAATTTCATTCAGCATTAGTGGCTCCTGCTTGAAATCCTAGCTACTCAGGAGGATGGGATCTAAGGACTGAGGTTTAAAGCCAACCTGAACAGGAATATCTGTGAAATTCTTATCTCACATTAGCCACCAAAAAGTGGAGATGTCACTGGGCACAGTGGCACACGCCTGTAATCCTAGCCATTCAGGAGGCTAGATCTGAGAATCGAGGTTCAAAGCCAGCCTGGGCACTAAAAAACTCGAGACTCTTCTCCAATTAACCACCAGAAAACTGGAAGTGGTGCTATGGCTCAAGGGGTAGGGGGTGTAGCCTTGAGCTGAAGAGCTCAGGGACAGTACCCAAGCCCAGAGTTCAAGCCCAACAAGCAACCAAAAAAAAAAAAAATGGAGCTACGACAGAAGTGGTAGAGTGCCAGGCTATATGGAAAAAGCCAAGTGAGAACTCCAAGCTCTTCCAAGCCCCAATACTGGCAACCAAAGAAAGAAGGAGAAAGCTGGGAACTGGTGGCTCACGCCTGTAATCCTAGCTACTCGGGAAGCTGAGATCTGAGGATCACAGTTGAAAGCCATCCAGGGTTCAAAAAGTCTGTGAGACTCTTATCTGTAATTAACCACCAGAAAAGGGGAAGTGGTGCTGTGGCTCAAGTGGTAGAGCTTTAGCCTTGAGCTGAAGAGTTCAGGGACAACACCCAGGCCCAGAGTTCAAGCCCCATGACGAACTGAAAAATAAAAGGAGAAAGAGAAGAATGAAGTTATATCATTACTTGTAAGAAAATGGACAGAGCTGAATGACATATTGAGTAAGCCAAGCTCAAGAAGACAAATATCAAAAGTTTTTATTTATATACAGAACCTAAACCTAAAGTAAATAATTTTATGACATGAATGTGAAAGACTGTTTAGGGGAGACTGTAGAAAGAGTGTAAGGAAACCCATTAAAAAGTGGTTAAAGTGGAGAAAAGGAGATGGGTTAAGAATAATATGGATGGGGGCTGAGAATGTGGCCTAGTGGTAGAGTACTTGCCTAGCATGCACAAAGCCTTGGGTTTAATTCCTCTGTACCACATACACAGAAAAAGCCAGAAGTGGTGCCGTGGCTTAAGTGGTCAAGTGCTAGCTTTGAGAAAGTCCAAGGACAGTGCTCAAGCCCTGAGTTTAAGCCCAGGACTGACAAAATAATAATAATAATAATAATAATAATAATAATAATAATGTAGGTAGAAAAGCACACTGTATATCTGTTTGCATGTAGAGACCACAATAAAGCTCCTTTGTGAAAACGTAGTCATACTAATTTTAGAATACAAAAGAAGATATAGGCACAGAGAAAGAAGAATCAGTGCTGAGTCGGTGGAGGCAAAATGTAAGCAGTGGGGGTTCCAAAACGATCATAGCATAGACCCTGTCTCCAGAGCACTTTGTGAGGAGCTCCAGGAACCTTTTCCTAGTGATACTGCTTACCTCCTGGCAGTGTCAGCCAAAAGCTGACATTCAAGTTGTAAATCACTGCAAGTTGTCCAGAGGGCACATGGAAAAAGACTGCCAAGGAAACAACTGCCACGTCAGTAAGTACATGGTGGCCTGGACCATGTCACTTGCAATCGCCTCAAATGACAGGAGCTTTACTTTGCGTAAATGTGGCCAAGAAAACAGCGCCATGCCTCCCTGGGCCCTAGTCTGGGGCTCCAGTTATACCTGGGAAGGGCAGACTGCCAGAATCCTTCATCCCTCACCTCCAGCTCAGCTCTGCACAGCCTTGCCTTGGGGAGGACTTGGGGGAGGACTGGGACTCATTGGGTTTCCCAGCGGAGCGTCTGTCTGTGACTGCCATCACCCTCACACTCTCTCCTTGCAGGGCCAAGGTTGCCCATGGGAGGAACAAGTAGGGAAAACCAGAGGCTGCAGCTTCTGCCCTCTTGGCCCCTGGGCTGTGGAAAGAGGATGTGCTCCGAGGGAGAGGCCCCGGCTTCTCCCAGCAGCTCTGCTGGCCAGGACTGACTGCATTTGGAACCCAGCCTGCAGAAGTTCAGGCTTTAGGGCACTGTGGAACAATGGAGATGGAATCATGCAGCAACAGCGGGCTAGCAGCGCCAGGATACCAGTAGTAACACGTGAAATTGTCTGTAGAGCTGCCAGAACCCCAACTCAGAGAGTTAGCAAGGAAAAAAGAAAGAGGCTAAAAGCCCTCCAGGGAGGGCACAGAAAGTGGTGCTGGAGCCGCAGCCACTCAGCAGCTAGCCCACCATAGTGTCGAGCTCTGTGGATTCTGTTTTATCACTTTCCACTTACCATTTAGTAATCACCTCAAGAAGCTTCCTGTCGTAGGCACGTGGAGATCTACCCCCATTTAAAATACACATGACACTATGCATTCAGATCTGTTGGAATTCTTTCCAGGACCTTTTCAATAAGAAGTTATCTCCAGATACTAACTAGGTGGCAGAAAAAGAGACTCCCACTGAAACATGGCTGGTTTGTGGCACCCCGCCTCTCTTTCTCAGGATCTAGTGGCTTTGTGATCAGAGGTCAAGTTCTAAGGAAGGAAGTGTGGGGACTCAGAGCAACTCACCAGGCTTGCAAATTCCTCACAGATTAGTAACTAAATTTCTTCCCTGTTCATTGTTAGCTGAGAGCAAGCAGTTCCCTTCTTCTCTTCTGGTGAGGTAAAGACTTGATTCTCTCAGGCTTCTAATTGGAGCTGCCTCCCTTCTCCGGAAGCACATAGGGCCTTTTCCAGGTCAGCTCCTGGCCCAGTCCCCTTTCCTCTCTCCTTCATCTTTCCCAGGCTGGATCTCGCCTGTGCAACAATAGAAATGACAAGCTCTATTTTTCTTTTCTTGAAAGCATTTGAACCACAGAGTCATGAGCTTGGAACTGAGAAAGCATGGGGGGGGATTCGTGTGTGCCACCGAATCGGAAGTGACCAGCTTTCCTCTCTTTGTTCCACTGGGTCCCTGCGGGCGGAACGCATGATATCATAGGCAGTTTGCTTAAAGGCAGGAAGACAACATTTGTACCCCAAGATAAATTCACAATTATATTTTCTAGAGAATGATGTGAAAGAAACACAATTAGGCCATGAGCAATCTTCATTCAAGAAAAGAAGTAAAGATTGGGGACCTTTCAAAGCAAGATTCTACTGGAAAAGATTTCTTAGACCCTTAAAATCTACTTTCAGTGGTGACATTAACTATATTTCCAGGGTCCCTCAGACTAAGCCCCAGCAATAGATAACTAAGACCACTGTCAGATTTTGTTTCCCCTATAGAAGTAAGCTATACTTTGCTTGGTTTCTAAGTTGTCAATATTAACTGGGTGTGGTTAAACGTCTTTTTAATTAAAAAAAAAAAGTTGGGGCCTGGCATGGGGACCTAGGCCTATAATCCCTTGCATAGGGATTGGGTGGGAGGAAGGCTGAGTCTGGAGGATCTCAAGTTCAAAGGCAGCTTGAGCTATATACTGTGAGGCTCTATCCCACAAAAAAATAATAATATTTTGGCCAGACATAGTAGTTATCCCTGTAAACTCAGTTGTTTGGGAGGCGAAGGTGGGGAAATGGTGGTTCCAAGCAAAAGAAAAAGTGACTTTTTTTGAGACTCCGTCAGAAAAATACATCAGAAGCAACAGGGCTGGTAGATGTGGTTCAAGTGCTTTCCTATCCCAAGTAAGGCCCAGAGTTAAATCCTAGTACTTCCCCACAGACACCTAAACTTTTTTTTAACTTATGCATAACAACTTGAAAATTATCCAGATGAATGGAGTGGGATGAGGACATTGTGTATGATTAAATCAGGCCGTATGAGTCTGTCTCTTGAAATCTGTATTTTTAAATTTATTTATTTTTATTTTTTTGCCAGTCCTGGGCTTAAACTCAGGACCTGAGCACTGTCCTTGGACTTTTTCAAGGCTAGAACTCTACCACTTGAGCCTCAGCACCATTTCTGTCTTTTTTCTATGTATATGGTACCGAGGAATTGAACCCGGGTCTTTGTGCAAGCACTCTACCACTAGGCCAAACTCCCGGCCCTGAAACCTGTATTCTTCATGGTGTAAATGAAACCAGGTTTTTAGATCCCAGCTCCAAATTCCAGGAGACCCACAGTCGGGTCACATCTGCCACTCATGCCTGGAAGCCAAATAAAGAGCCATGGAAAAGGGCAGAAAAGGGAGATTTACTACATGGAAGCCATGGGAAGACTGGCTTTGGGTCTCAGCTTAGCGTTGAGAAAGGTTTGTGTGGTCTCTGGCATGGCATGGTGAGCCTCTCTGAACCTGCGGTGGGCTTTGAAGAGAGCTGAGGGGCGGAGCAAGGGAAGAAAGGGCGGGGGGAGGGGTGCTTCAGGGCCAGGAGATGGGCCTGGTGGGGACACCCCCAGAATGGTGAAAGCCTGACGTCTTGATTTGAATATGGTTTGTTGCTCAAAACTCAAAACTCACCTGGTAGTGCTGGGCACGGTGGCTCATGTCTGTAATCCTAGCTACTCAGGAAGCTAAGATCTGAGGATCAAGGTTCAAAGCCAGCCTAGGCACAAAAGGACCCGAGACTATTACTTATCTCCAATTAACTCTAGAAAGTGGGAAGTGGGGTTTGGCTTAGGGGTAAGGCAGTAGCCTGGAGCTGTAGAGCTCAGGGACAGGGCCTAGGCCTGCGATCAAGCCCCATGACCCACAAAAAAACATTTTTTTTTAAATCAGTACATTATTGAAAAGCGGTAGGATGTTCGCCCTGGTGAAGAGATGAATGTAGTTCCCTTGAGAGTAGGTTGATTAGTATATGAGCTGGTAGCAATCAAAGCAGTTTGGCTTCCTCAGCTTTCTCTTGCTTCCTATGTCAAATGTGATCTCTTCTGCAAGTGCTCACTTCTCCGTACCATGTGATGAGCAGAATTCAACCCTCCCAGAGGCAGAGCAGATGCCAGTGCATCTACAGAACTATGAATACCCAGCCCCTGGTATTTTGTCATAGCAGATTAAGTACTCGTTTGCTCCCTGACTTGCCTGCAAAGTCTCAGGGTTTGGTTCCCCAGGTGAGCTAGAGCAGGAAGCTGCCAGATACTCCTGGAAAAGGGCAGAGTAGGATGGGGATAGGCTCTTGTGGGTACCCTTTTCCCCAGACTCACCAGATGTCAGGTATGGAAAGTACTGACTGCCTGCCACCTGTTGCTGGAGAGACATGTCCCTGATGGCCCTTTGATGACACCGCACCAGTCGTGCGGGTCCCCACGGGTGGACACAGAGCTCGCCCACCGCATGCCTGCAGTGTGGCGGCGTTGACTTCCCGGAGAAAGTTATTGCAAAATGTTCTCAGGAGCCATTCCCAGCCACACCTGCAGCCTTTGGTGCAGGCTGTCCGGCCTGGGACAGGACCAGCATGGCGCATGGGGCTTTGAAGTGGGGCTGCCTGATAATGCTGCAGCACCCCACCTGGTCTCTGGATGCACCTGCACAGCCACCATGGAGCCCCACAGTGCTGCTAGTCAGCAGCGCTGGCAGCAAGTCACCACACCATGACCTGTGCACACGGTCCAGCAATGGCTGACGTCACGACCCCACAGCCTGGACACAGTAGGGACTTTGCCAGCCTGCAATGCTCATGGACATCGAGAAAAAGCAGCCTTCGTGCCCAGTCTCCCAGGCACTTTTCCACCCAGGAGCTCCCTCCCAGCCCTCGTGGTAGGAGGCAGTAACTCATCCGAAGCTCATTTGGTTGTTTGTCTCCAGGCTCCTTCCATCAGAAGACCTTGGCATTCTCCAGTGGGGCTCTGAGAACGCAAATAAATAACTCGCTGTGTTTGTACAGGTCAAAGACTGACTGATCCTTGTCTTGGCAGGTCTGTCTTCCAGCTGTCACTGCAGGGGTCCTGATGGGGGCGCGCGCGCGCGCGCGCGCGTGTGTGTGTGTGTGTGTGTGTGTGTGTGTGTGTGTGTGTGTGTGTGTGAAAGAGAGTCAGAGATAAGAAGCCATTACAGTATTCAAGAGAAGGTTTGTGGCCAGGATCAGTGTAGACACAGCTCTTTTGGCAGCAGATACGTGCACACCCTCTGTCACCATGTTTTTTCCAGCGCCAAGAAGAAACCAGGTCTGGTGGCTGCAATCCCAGCTACTTGAGAGGCAGACATGGACCAAAAGTTCCTGAACCTCCCGCTCCGTCGTCTCTGCTGTCAGGTGGTAGTCTTGATTCAGTGTTACTTGAGGTTGTTGGTGTCTCAAAGAACGGAGTGGAATGCTCACAAGTGGTGATGGTGGTGGAAGTGCAGGTTTACTGGAGAGAAAGTGGGAATACATGCCAGTGTGGGGAGCAGGCCCAAGCAAGAGCACCCCGAGGAATAGTGTCTGGGACAATTTCAGGCTACTGTGGGCTGAGGGCCAGGTCCCTTTCACAAGCGGGGCCCAGCATGAGAGACAAGTTTTGAGTGGCAGGTGGTAGTTTTCCAAATATACATGTCCATTCTCATAATGCATTCTGTTAAAACAATATTAATGATATGCCGTGCATAGACATGAGGCTTAAATCAGTAGTCTCTCCTGAAAGCTGACCTGAGATAGCTAAGTACTGTGCAGTGTTGTGCATGTGCTGTTTTAGAAAAATTTTATTTTGCTGAGCAACTATCCTTGTTATCAGAGTGTGATGCCCATTTGTCTGGGCGTGGTACATTCATCAGTCCTTTTTGACAGTCAGGTGTAGAGCTAGGAGGCATCTTGGGTCATTCTTTAGGCTTGAGTATATTAATCGAGTATATTGATGGTTATAAGCGGTCATGGCAAACACAGACTGTTTTATCTGTCTGCCTTACCTCAATCAACAAAAGTTGGACACTGTGGCATGTGTTCCTGTCATCCCAGCTACATGAAAAACATAAAGACATGGCATAAAGACAAGACTGTATCTCAACAACAGTACTTAGAGTAGCGCAGTGCTAGTGGCTCATACTTTGAATCCTACCTACTCAAGAGGCTGAGGTCTGAGGATCATAGTTTGAAGGCAGCCTGGACGGACAAATCCATGAGACTCCTATCTAACCAGCAAAAAGCCAGAACTGGGGGAGTGGTACAGCACCAACTGTGAGCAGAAAAAAAACTTGAGCAGAAGACCCTGAGTTCAAGCCCCAGTATCTGCAACAAATAAATAAATAAAATCACAAGTTTATAAAGAGATTCCAGCAAGTGGTAGAGCACATACCTAGCTAGTGTAGGGCCATGAAGTTACGCCTTAGTACCAGAAGAAAAGGGGGGAGGAGGAGGAGGAGGAGGAGGAGGAGCGGGAGGGGGAGGAGGGGGAGGGGGAAGAGGGGGAGGAAGGGGAGGAGGGAGTGCTTATGTTCACACAAGAGAAGGCCACTTGGGAACTAAAAACAAATATTGCTATTATCAGTCTGCTGTCTCTTTCGGATTTTTTGGTAGATATTTCCTATGTATTCCTATTATATGGGGGACCACACACCGGAGAGTTCTTTGTGACTTCACCTAAAGGAATCCAGATTCTTCCATGCCATAATGGGTCTGTCATACCTTTTTGTGCTTAAGTTGTATTCCATTGTGTAGCAATACCACAATTTGTTTGTTCCGTCCTCAGATGGTGGGCCTTTGGGTGGTTTCTTTCAGATATTGTGAACTGTGCTGCTGTAGACACCCATGGATGGTTTCACCTGCAAGGCAGCTCTGTGTAAAGAGCAACGACACTGTACCGGAGAGAAATCTCATCCCTGTTCAATGGAGGACAGAAAGGGATCCCTGGCTGAGACATAGGTAAGCAAACCCACAGCGACGCTTGGCTTTGCCTTAGCTCTGTGTCAGCTTGTAGTGAGTATTTAAAAGACATCCACGCAAGCAGCCATGACAGCACAGAGGAGGCGTGGCTCTGTGTACAGAAGGGGAACACCGCACAAGGAAGGAGAGACCACAAACACTTGTTCCCCCCTCCTTTATTCTGGGATGTGCTGTAAACATGTGGACAGGAGTCCCCGAAGCCTCCTCCAGTCCTGGGTGACATGTCGACTTCTCCTTCATAGAAGGTATAAGGAAATCAGCGCGGGGCGTGGGGGTCCCTCCCCTCTCCTCACGCCTCTGGGGTTCAGTAGAACTGGCCCAGGTGTCTCGGAAGCGAGGCGTCCACGCCGCTGTTCATCCAGATTTCCTGCATGATTTGCTCCCGGCGCTCGATCCTTTCTGCCAGCTCCGCGGCCTCTGTGGAGCTGTGGGCTGGATAGGAAGTCCGACAAACACCCGACAGCTCCCTTGGGAAGTCAGAGTCAGAGGAAGGCTCCTGCTCTCCGTCCTCCTCGCTGTCCTCCTCCACCTGGTCGCTGCCCAGCGCCAGGTGCTCCCTCCCTTGCTGCAGCTCCCGCAAGTCTTTGGTGCAGGACACTCGGATGACCAGCGCACACAGTGTGATCACCAGGCCCACGCAGACGCTGGACACGAACAGCAGGGCGGCTCTCTCGGGGTGTGCTGAGGGAGGAAGAAAGAAGACGGGTCAGGAGGTGCAGCTCCAAATCCCAGGGAAACACCATCCCTCCTCCCTCCTCCTCCCCCCCGTCATGGACAGACAGTTCATGTGGGCCACCTACACCTAACTGATCTCTTCCCAGAGAAGGACACGGTTTTGAGAATGGCTGATATGGCCTGGGAGTTTGGCCTAGTGGTAGAATGCTTGCCTAGCATGCACAAAGACCTGGGTTCGAGTCCTTGGTACCACATACATAGAAAAAAGCCAGAAGTGGTGCTGTGGCTCAAGTGGCAGAGCACTAACCTTGAGAAAGCCCAAGGACAGTGCTCAGGCCCTGAGTTCAAGCCCCAGGACTGGCTAAGGGAGGGGGGGAGAGGGGAGAGGGGAGGGGGGGAGGGAGAGAGAATGGCTGATATATGGACTCATAGGAGAGGTCACATAGGAGGGGGTTCAGGGTCTCTCCTGAGCTTTTTAACTCAGACTTGCCATTCACAAAAGCCTCTGTTCCTTATTTATACAAAGGGCTAATAATACCTTCCTATATAGAGTTGTTCTGATTAAATGAGCCCATTTCAGAATAGCTCTTAGAGTACCCACATCCACACAGGAAACCCTGCTCAGCTATCTACTATCAGCTCTCAGTAGCAGTGATTAATTTATGTATTGTAGACAGAGCTTAAGTATTCATGTGACCTGTGCTATCAAAGCTTAATTCCTTTCTTTTGGTTAAAAAAAGAAGTTAGTTCCAGTCATTTTTCTCTAAACAATAGTGATAGAAATTTTAAATATAAACCGGGCACTGGTGGTTTATCTCTGTAATCCTTGCTACTCAGGAGGCTAAGATCCAGGAAAATCCCTGAAATTCTTATCCCCAGAAAACTGAGAGTGGAGCTGTGGTTCAAAGTGGTAGAGCACTAGCCTTGAGCAAAAAATGCTCAGATACAGCACTTGGGTCCGGAGTTCAAGCCCCACAACTGACAAAAAAGAACAAAAATTTAACTGCATACCAACATGTACTGGGTGCCTTGGTTGAGACATCATATTTGCTTAACTTGCTAGCCTGTGGGGAAGACTTTTATTCTGTCCCTTTTTTCCTCCATGTTGTGGACGCCTTGGGATCTTGGCACCTCTATCCTGGGAGATAAGGATCCATAAACCCCCTCCTATTAGGAACCAGGAGCTGACAGACCTCCAACAACTGAGCAAACAAGTCAATATCTTAGGCCTGATGGGCCATGTGGTCTTGGTTGCCGATATCCAGCTCTGCTCATAGAGTACCAAAGCATTCATCAATGGTGTACAAAACACAAGACACTACTGTGTTCCAATAAAACTTTATTCATAAATTTTGCCCCCGGACAATAGCTTGCCAATACCCCAATATCTAGGTGCTTGAGGCCAGGCACAGAGTGGCAGCTGCTTACTGGAAGATGGTGGCCTGCTCAGGCAGAGCCAGGTCTGGAGCCCCCAGACCTTGATCACAGAGCTCTCTGTGGGGCACACATGGTACCTAGGGTATTTTTCCAGCACATCTTAATTGAACAGAGACCCCTCAGCCACACTGTCACTCCCTTTATCCTATTAAATAATGAAGACTCTTGTCTTATGGCCACCAACTTCCCCAGAGGTCCAGGCAGACTTTCAAACACTAGGACAGTGGAGGAATGCAATCCACTGAGACATGAAACTGGGTCACCTCAGCTTCTTGAGACTGGAAACCTGCCCAGTCCACTTTCTTCCTGAGCATGCATTCAAGCTATCAGCCACTTCTGAATCTTCTCAGCTTCAAAGCCCAGCCAGCGCCCTGACAGCATCATCCCCCCACTCTCTCGAAGATACCCAGGCTATCTGGATCCCCGCTGAAGCACAGCAGGCCATGTCCACAACAGTATTAGCAAAATCATCAAGGCTTATGAAGGATTCGATCAGTTAGAGGTACATATGCTTTGGAGAGCAGGTGGACTGGAGATTAGGGGCCACTCTGGCACTCAGGGTGAAGTTAGTAGTCACCTACAACAAAAAAACCCACATCCCTCCTCATCTGCAGATCAAGCCTTATGGTTGCCCTCTGCTACGGGTGGGCTCGAGTCTCCCCGTGCTGTCTGTGTGGAAATGAGGCTTTCACAGTGAAGCCCACACTGAGCTATGAGATTAGACTCAGGGCTAGAGAAGGTCATCAGGTAGAGCCTAGTGAGGCTTTGTGAGCAGAGGCAGGAGGGCACATGCACACGCGCGCGCGCACGTGTACACACACACACACACACACACACACACACACCAGTCACACACTGTTTGTGTGTCACTGTGTGATGCTCTGTACTGCTTGGAACTCTGCAGGAAGGGGGAAATCACCAAAGGTGATCCATGACCCTGCACCGCCAGAACTTTGAGCCCAACAAAATCTCTTCCTTTATCTCTACCCAGTCTGTGATGTACCACTGGCAACAGAAAATGGACTGAGACCATCTCCTTCTCTTCTATTCTTCTTCCTCTTCCCAGTTTCCAACCACCAAACCTTCAAGCCTCTACGCTTGCAGTCCACCCACTCTGTGGTGCCTGGTACAGAATTTCAAGCGAGCCACAGCCCAGCTCCTCCTCCTCCTGGGAAATCATAACCCTTGAGCCCCACTGTGGATCCAGACTGGGAATGGCTAGTTCCAAGAGGAAGGAATTCCAGCCCAGTGCAGCTTCTAGGAACAGTGAGACACTTCCTCTCCGCTCCAAGCGGTGGTGCAGTGGAGGCCAAGGAGGATCAAGTTCAAGGTCTGACTCAGCCGCACAATGAACCTAGTATGATGACGACTGTGTGTGTGTGTGTGTGTGTGTGTGTGTGTGTGTGTGTGTGACAGAGATAAAGAGACAGACACAGATAGACAAGACAGAGACAAAGTTCAAGCCCCGGGACTTGAACTCAAGGTCTGTCCCTTAACTTTCTTACTCAAAGATGGCACTCAACCACTTGAGCTGTAACTCCACTTCCAGCTTTAGGGGGGGTTAATTGGGGATAAGTGTCTCTCAAGATTTGTTTTCTAACCACGATCCTCAGTTCTCAGCTTCCTGAATAGCTAGGATTGGGTGGGCCCTGGGCTTCTGGGTCCATTTATTTTCTTTTTCAGGATTTTCAGATCAATGGAACTCAATTAGTCATAACCCTTAGGACACTACACGTTCTAATGATTGGCCCTTCTTTATCTCTAGTTTCTGAATCCCTTTTAACATACCTGTGCTCTGAATAAGTTCCCTACGGAGGGCTGCCAGCCTTGGTGACAGCCTGTGTCTGGGCTGCATCTTCCCAGCCTCCCCACTAGGGGCTCCCATCTCACGGTGGCCATGACTCCCTTGCTTGCCTCACACTCAATTGGCTGGTGCTCTACCACTTGAGCTATGACTCCAGTCCCTTTTCCTGCACTGGATGCCTCGCTGGCCTGAGCTGTGATCCTCCAGCTTGTCACAGGCACCCGCTACTGTGCCCAGCCACTGGTGAAGACAGAATCTCATGAACTTTTTTTTTACCCCAACACTGGCTTCAAATTGTGACTCTTCAATGTCTACCTCCAAAGTGGTTGGGATTACAGGCTTGAGGCCCTAGGCCCAGCCCTGCAAGCCTTTTTATTTCCTTATTTTTGGCAGTCCTGGCATTTGTACTCAGGGCTTTGTACTGACGAGGCTGGCACTGAACCAACTGAGCTATCCTTCCAACTCTGCTTTTTGCCAGTTAATTGGGGATGAAGTCTCATAGGCTTTTCTGCCTGGAGTAGCTGCAGGTCTCAGCTGAGTAGCTACAATACCAGGCATGAGTAAACTCATGCTTTGTTTATTTTTGGAGTCAATTCTTATACTTTTGCCTAAGCAGCCTGAACCATGATCTTCTTAATTGCATTGATGGAATACATGGCTGATAGTTGTATACTACCATGCCTGGCTAATAATTGATTGAACTGAAGTATACTGTGGGTATCTCATGATTGATAGCTTGTATTTTCCCTTTCATTAAGGTAGCTTTGGACCTAGTGAATTTATCTGAAAAAATATAGATAATTTTAAATTCTGCGCTGCTTCCTGTTTTCTGCTAGCAGCGAGTCCCCAACCTTCTCCCTCACCTTCTTCCTCCAGCTCCTCCGTCTTTTCAAAAGTGCACATTTGATCATACCATTGCCTGACTTAGAACACAAATGGTCTCTCGCTTCTCCTCAGCTTACAATCCTGACCACGGCCAAGGGAGCTCGGTGACCCAGCCCGTCACCTGCCATGTTCAGCTCTAAAGAGTCATCTCTTCCCTCTCCACTCTCCCACACTGGCCGTTCCATTCTGTGTGGGTATTACAGGGCTTCCTGCTTTGTCATTCTCGAACATATTCTTCTCCTGGTCTCCCTCCCTCCTGCTCCCCTTCTCTCTTCTCACCCTGCCCTACTCTAGGGTAGGGGAGCACAGGTTGAAGCACTAGGCCTGGTGCAGCTGAGCTCCACACAGTCAATATCTCTCCAGCAATCTCTCTTCTCCAAGGAAATGCGGCTGAAATTCTCCTGCCAGAACTGCTTCTCACTAGCCAAGGTCCTCGGTGCCTTCTGGATCAGGCAATGGTCTCTAAGGCAGATCCATTCATATCTGTTGAGATGCCATGGTCAAGAATGAAAAATCAGACAACTAACTCTTGGCAGGCCGGTAGGAATAAGGCTTTGGGTTCACCTGAACTGACCACTTGAAGCCACATGATCCCCGGATGGGCTACGTGGAACTTTAGAGATGAGCTGGCCTCACCTCAGCTGCTGCAGCCCACTTGCCCAACCAAAGCTACCGCTGGCTAGAAAACTACACCCAGGCTTTCTATCAAAAGTGCTTCATTACGGGCTTATGCCTGTAACCCTAGCTAATCAGGAGGCTGACATCTGAAGATCACAGTTTGAAACCAGTCCACTCAAGAAAGTCCTTGAGACTCTTACTCCAATTAACCACCAAAAAGCCCAAAGTGGACCTGTGGCTCAAACAGTAGAGCACTAGCCTTGAGCAAAAAAAGCTGAGATAACACTCAGACTTCAAGGTGAAGCCCAGGACCAAAACTGGTACACTTGTTCACGTGCGCACGCGCCCGCACGCATGCGCGCGCGCGCGCGCGCGCGCGCGCGCACACACACACACACACACACACACACACGCACGCACACACACTCCACATCATCTATTTTCTAGAATCAGCTGGACCCCTTTAGACTTTTGTGACCCCTTTTCTATCTCATACTCTGGAAAGATCAAGCTATTCTTGTTGCTGGGGTTGAACAGAATCTTCTTGTTATATTTTATTAGTATTATTCCAAATTAGCCTCTAAATTTAGTTCATCATCACAGACTAGACTGAATTACTTTCACCTTATCATCTTCAATGCGCTCCTGGGAGTCTTTAAGGTCCCTTTGGCTCTTACGTCCTGGTCTGGGGCCAGGACAAGCTCCAGTTCAAATCTCTTTGTGTCCAGATAAGCAGAAGGAGCTATGGCATGGGTCCTGTTTCCTGGGGCCCTGTCACCATCGAGAGGAGCCAGGCAGCAGCCCGGCTGGTTCTCATGAGGGAAATACAAAGTGTCCCTAGCCTGGTGTGACAGCACTCAGGGATGTGACAGTACCTTCCTGTCATGGAACTGAAGGTTGGAGGCCACGCCCATATGACCAGGCGCTGGTGTGTGTCCTGTCAGCAGGGGATGGCGTCACTTGTGGCTTCTCCCTGGATCACACCTCCACCATGGAGGGGGGGCTGACTGGTTGTCTGACACCACTGTGGCATCCCCGCTGTCCCCCGCCAGGGACATCGCTGCTTCTTTCCCATCATTAACCTCTGTGTACAGGCACCCTACGAACCTTCTCTCCAAGGGGCTCTGCAGGGATTTGGGAAATCTTGCATTCTTTTTTGTTGTTGCTGTTGGTTGTGGGGCTTAAATTCAGGGCCTGGGAAATATCTCTGAGCCTCTTTGTGCTCAAGGCTAGTGCTCTACCACTTAAGCCACGGCTCCACTTCTGGTTTTTGAGTGATTAACTGGAGTCTCACGAGGAGTTTTCTGCCTGGACTGACCTTGAACCGTGATTCTCAGCTCTCAGCCTTCTGAGTAGCTAGGAGTACAGGCGTGAGCACAGGTCATGGGAATCTTTCTGGCACTACAAATATTTATATTTCTTTTCTTTTGTGTTGCTCCTAGAACTTGAACTCAGGCCCTGAGTGCTGTCCTTGAGCATTTTTCTTTTTTTTTTTTTTTTCCAGTCCTCGGCTTTGGCTCAGGGCCTGAGCACTGTCCCTGGTTTTTCTCAAGGCTAGAGCTCTACCACTTGAGCCACAGCATCACTTCCGGCTTTTTTCTATGTATGTGGTACCGAGGAATCGAACCCGGGTCTTCGTGCATGCTAGGCAAGCACTTTAACCACTAGGCCAAACTCCCGGTCCATTTTTTACTCAAGATTCACAGGCTACCACTTAAGCCACAGTTCCACTTCCGGCTTTTTTTTTTTTTTGTGGACAATTGGAGATAAGAGTCTCATGGACTTTTGTGTCCTAGCCGGCTTTGAACCTTGATCCTCAGATCTCAGCCTCCTGAGTGGCTAGGATTACAGGCGTGAGCCAATGCGCCTGGCTATCGGTCACTGGGAGCAGGCCTTTGAGGAGGATTGTGGGGCTCTGGTGTCCTCTCTGCCTGGGTTTAAGATGTGACTGCTCAATGTGACAGGTGCTCTCACTAGGATATGCCACCTTTACCTGAAACTTAAACCAACAGGAACACCCAATCTTGAACTTAAACCTCAGGAACCATGAGCTCAAATCCCCTCCATTTGGTAAGTAGCCTGTGTCATGTATAAAAGCGACAGTGACGGGAAGTGGGCTAACACATCCTTGAGCAGGCGGGCCAGCAGGCACTGTTGAAACTTGCAGTCAACATTCCAAAGGTATAGCCTTGGTTGGCCTAGTCAGAAAAGGTAGCAAGGAAAGATTGCTGCTTCCTCCCTGAAGAAGACTAGCAGCACAGCCAGGCCTGCTGCCAGCCTTCAGCTCTGCCAGTCCAGGAAGGTGGAGTTTGGTCCTTGCAGGGAAGATTAACAAGGAAAACCTTGGCACCCAAGAGAAGTAGCCCTTGGGACTATACAAGCAACTCTGGCTTCCTGGGATGCAGCCCATTTTGTTTACTACCTGATCTGGCACCTTCGTCTAATAACAAGGGGGCAAAAATATACTAATCTCGTGTCCTTCCAAAATTTCAGACCTAGGAGATGCATTCCTACTTGTCAAGGAATGAAAACATCCATGGAGCCCAACCTTGAGTAGTGCAGTGTTATGTTTGTGGTTTCTTCCTGGTTGCCAGGTTGCAGATATACTTTAATTCAGTCTCCTGTGTTTTGGGATCTTGTGTTTCTGGGATGCTGTAGTTGGTAGATCAAGCCAAAAGTCATTTTTCTTTAGCTATCTGAAGGTTGTAATTGAATGGTGCACTTGTTAGTGAAGCTTTGATGCGTTTGTTAGTATTCCAGGAAACGTCAATTTATTGACCTACCTCTAATGTAAGCAAATGCTGCCAGAGAGTTGCTAACAATAACTCCATCTTTTGGCAGAACTCTTGATCCACTGGGGTTAAAGTTGATATCTATGTCATTAAAAAAAAGCAAAAGTAATTCATCAGTATCATTCACTGTACACCTAGTGGAAAATACCCTCTGTTTCCCACCCCTGACTGTCACAGTGGTTAAAAATCATAGCCATGCAACAAATGGGCTTCTGACCAAATCATGGAAGACTAAGCCAGAAGAGCCTTTCGTAAGCAGTCCCTGAAAACTGAAGGATGAGAGGGATTAGGAATATTTCAAGATTTGGCTCCACGTTCAGGCTTGGCTAATTGTCCCATCCCAAAGTGGGTGGCATTTGTCTGTCCTCTCAGAGGCCTGGGAAATAGTATCCTTCAGAGCTGATGTCAACCAGAGATGAGACGAATCTTGGGTTATGAAGTCGGGTTGTGTATGTTTGGTTTTTAAATGTGACAGAAAAAAAAAAAGATCTATTGTCTAATGCTGGTAACCTGTGTAGATGGAGCCTGGAAATGCTATGAGGCAGTCTGGGTGGGAAGGGGGGCGCCTAAGAATGTCGGGGCTGAAGTCTCTTGGAAAGATGGCACAAAGCTCTCAGGCCCAGATTATTCAGGGGCTCGTGTGGGAGCACAGTCAGAGAGAAGTGGGACTGGTAGAAAGCCGGGGTTATCCTGTAGGTCTTTGTAAGCTTTTGACTGGAGATTATTTCTATTTTTTTTCTTCCTGTGGTTTTGTGTGTGTGTGTGTGTGTGTGTGTGTGTGTGTGTGTGTGTGTGTGTGTGTGTGTGTGTGTGTTTATGAAGTATGGAATCAGCCCTCTGAATTTCAGGGTTGCACATCCGTTGGTTCAATAAGCTATACATCAAACATTCTGAGAAAAAGGATATAGTGTATTGAACATGTACAGGCTTGTCTCTTTGCTGTTTAAACAACACATAGGATGGCTATGGCACACATGACATTGGCGTGGGGCTTATAAAGCCACCTAGGGATAATCTCTAAGTATACAGAAATACATGGGTGGGCTTTGTGCAAGTCTTATGCCATTTAATGAAAGGGCCTTGAGCATCAATTGATTTTTATTTGTGGGGGGTCTGGAATCATTTTCCCACAGACACAGAGGGATTCATCCTTTTACTTAAATTGTATAATTAGCAGGAAAATTCATAAATATAATGAAAGTAACGCAAGATGAAGTTCTTACTGCCCACAGATGATCATCCGAAGTGATCTGTTGGATCTCTACATTTTTCTATCAGCAGCTCCATGGAGCTGAATTTCCATTTTAGATTTGAGAAGAAAATCCACATGGCGATTCCTTACCCCTCCTTATAAGAGCCAAGGAGAACTGCGCACACAGGGGGCACACAGGCCCGGCCTGGTTCTGGGCCACCCAGGCCACTGTCAGGATCTTCTTTGCAACATGCCCCCTGTACAGTCCAGGAACACAGTTTATTTCTGAGCAGAGCTCTTATTTACACTGGGTTTGTTTTGTTTGGTTCTTTTGCTTTTAACAAGTAAAAGAAGAGTGAAGAGGGAAATTTATTCTACTTAGGATTCTTTTTGTTTTGGTGCCAATACTGGGGTTTGAACTCAGGGCCCCTCCTTACTTGGCTTTTTTACTCCAGACTGGTACTCTACTACTTGAGCCACACTTCCATTTCTGGCTTTTTGCTGGTTCATTAAAAATAAGAATCCCACAGACTCTCCTGCCCATAATAATTCTGAACTGAAATCAGCTTCCTGAACAGCTAGGATTATAGGTGCCAAGAGGCACCAGTGCTCAGCTTAAGACAAAGCATTGGCCACCAACTGCAATCTTTGGTTAGCTTGGCACTACCGTTACCAGAACAAATAGCACCCCCTGACATCCCTTTTCCTTCCTCCCATTATGTGCCTGACAGTAGTCATGGGGATATTTACCTTTACTTAAAGAGAAATATTGACATTAAGCTATAACAATTACCATATTCGCCATCTTTCTGCTTCAAAGAAGGCTTTAGATTAGTAATGGCTGGATCAATCGCTCCGAGTATGTTCTTGGGAACTGAAAAATCAAAAATAAATATTTGAAATACATGCTTTAAAATGTTATATTTAATATATGTTGACAATGCATTGTAAATAAGATTAGAAGGCACTTTTTGCTTTTTTTTCCATATCGATTACAGCCCACCACATACATTAATGGTACATGGTCATTAGCAAACATCCAGGAAAGTTCAGGCCCATTTTTGTAATATTTAAACACATGTAAAATAAAAAGTATAATGTATCCATCCATTGGGATACAATTTAATAAGAAAAAGAATTTAAAACGATACATGTTACAGGGTAAATCTCAAAATGATCATGCTTAGTGGGAGATCCCAAACACAAAAGACAATTTTGGGTTTTTATAGTACTTTCTACAATATCCTATCATGGTCACTTATATTGTAGTAGTTAGGGAAAAGTCTGTACATGTCCAGTACAGACACATTTTTTTTCCCTGAGGAGCCAAACACAAAGGATAATTGCCTGATTCCATTTGTACAAATATCCAAGAAAGGTAAATCTAGAGATAGAAATTGTATCAGTGGTTCCCTGGGACCAGAAGTGGGAGTGAAAATGAAGACAAGGAACTTGGGGAATCATGGAAATATTTTCAAATTGAAGTGAGGTAAATGGATGCATAGGCCTAAGTTTACTGAAAACCAGTGAGTTGTTTTGCAGTGGGTGAAATAAGGTAGATAAAGAATGCACAATACAGCCTCAGTGAACTTGGACATGAGCTTCCTGAGCCATAATGAGCAAATGGCCATGACCTACTCAAAGCCTATCACTGACCCTCCCCAGTTCCTCCTCCAGAGCTCTCTGCCTCTTCCGTAATATATCTAGAAAATTCTAGGCACGAGATGCTAAGATGATGCACTAAATATGAGAAAAGATGACAGATGAGAGGCAGACAGGTGGATGAGTTTGGAAGGTGGTCGATGGTTCTGCCATACTGACCCTAAGAATAAGCAATTGGCTTTCAGGATCCCCAGGCAGAGCAGCAGACAAATGATCACAGCAGCTAAAACAGAGCAAAGTGAGAATTCCAAAGGCCAAGCACGCTGCCCGCTACAAGCTGAGAGGAAAAGCAAATTTTTAGTTTTTATTTTTGCTAGAACAGGAGCTTGAACTCCGGCCCTCATGCTATTGCTTGTCTTTTTCGCTCAAGGCTGGCACTCTACCATTTGAGCCACACCTCCACTTCTGGGTTTTTGGTTGTTAATTGGAATTTAAAGTCTCATGAACTTTCCTGCCTCAGGCTGGCTTTGAACAGTGATCCTCGGATCTCAGCTTCACTGAATAGCTAGGATTACAGGCGTGAGCTACCAGTGCCCGGAAGAAACTTCAGCCTGGAGGAAATCTGGGAAAACTGATGACAGGAAGCAGACAAGAAGCTAACACAAATTATACAAGTTGTACTGCTCTGCTTTGGGAAAGCTCATAAGGCATCGCAACAGCAAGAAAACCTCATTTGAAGCTCCGACTGCTCAATGAAACTCTTTCAGAAATGTCCCAGGATTTACAAGCAAACATCACTCCTAAACTGTGAAACTTTTTTTTTTGCCTTGAACTCAGGGCCTGAGCACTGTCCTTGGGCTTTCTATGTATGTAGTACTGAGGAATTGAACCCGGGTCTTCGTGCATGCTAGGCAAGCACATTACCTCTAGACCAAACTCCCGGCTTTGTGAAACCTTTTGCCAGTAGGTCCTAGTGGCCTTTGTGCCAGGTGAAGATGCCCAAGAAATGCCCTAGTATGAAGGACCACAGATCTCAGCAGCACGGCAGGGACAGAGAGTAGAGCTGTGGCTGACATGAAATGCTTTCTAATAATCAAATAACGTTTTCTTTCTGGCTCCCAAGAACAATGTTCCTCTTTGCGTGGCCACAGTGAAACCTGGCATAGCATCTCTTCCTGCCAAGACTGCTACTTTTCTTTCACAGAACTTGCACAATTCCAGGAATATAGTTTAAACCCCATTTTGTATATTTCAATGGGCAAATTGTATGGCTTATGAATTATATCTCAATAAAATCTGTAATTAAAATAAAGACTAGAGAGCTATCCAAAAGAGAAAAGGTATCAGGTTCTCTAGATATAGAGTTCTTTGCTTTCTCCTGCTTTTGTATTCATTTAAACAAAACAAAACAAGGCAATAGATTAGGAATAGAAACTAGAAATCCAAAGCACCTTGCCAAAAAAAAAAAACTCACTCATTTCACATTTACTTTTTTTTTTTCTACTTGGGCTTGAACTCAGTTCCAAGATACTGTCTCTTAGCTTTTTCTGCTCAGGTTGGCACTCCACCTCTTGAGCCACACTTCTACTTCTGGCTTTTTCGCTGGTTAACTGGAGAGAAGATCCTCATGAACTTTCCTTCCCTTGCTGGCTCCAAACCTTGATCCTCAGATCTCAGCATCCTGAGTAACTAAGCTTACAGACGTGAGTCACTAATGCCTGGCTCACTCATTTGCTTTTAAATAGCTTTAAGAAAGTAAAATCTAAACAAAGACACTAGAAAAACAAAGTAGTCATGTCATGTAGCATTTTTAATTGTGCTGTGGGTTTGCAGATAAAATAGCTGTTGGCAGCACCGCAAGCTAGTCATTTCAGGTCCACAAATGGTGCTGGAAGGTTAAATCAGAGCCACACAATACTTCTGTGAACTTGCATGACACGACAATAAATTTAAGAGTTTCCTAAGAGCTCAGATTAAAATCACCAGTTCTCAGTGACCTTAACTTTATCCCAATTTGCTTGCTCTCACCCTGCCCTCCCCATCCAGTGCCAATCTGACTGCTAGAAACACACTCTTAAAACAAATTTTGATCAGAGAAAATGTTGTTTATCTGATCTGAATGTCATAAACAAGGAGAAAGGACGGCAAAGGGGAACAGGAGTCCTAGCCTGGGGAGGAATCTGGGGAGCAGAATGTACTCCCAGAGAGGCTGTGTCTTTATGAGCTTATTGCAGGTTTATTTATTCTTACCACATGCATAGGTAACTGTGAGGTACATCTTCACTCCTGGCAGGCAGGGCCTTCCAAAGTGGTAATTGTTGACAAGGATTGTACATCTCTGCTTCCCGTAGCACCTTCTGGATAAGACTTGCAGAGCTGAGTAAGACAGGCAGTCTGGAAGGAAAGAATAAGAACTTCAGCCAAGCACGGTGGCTCGTAATCTTAGCTATTCAAGAGGCTGAAATCTGAGGATCACAGTTCAAAGCCAGCCCAGGCACTAAAGAATGTGAGATTCTTATCTCCAATTAATCACTAGAAAACAGGAAATTGGGCTGTGGCTCAAGGGGTAGGGCAATAGCCTTGAGCTGAAGAGCTCAGAGACAGTGCCCAGGCCCAGAGTTCAAGCTCCTTTTTCCATAAAAAGGAAAACAAAGAAAACAAAGAATAAGAACATCAGGCTGCATTCAGTGCTTGGCCACAGGTTACCCAATGGAACGCATTAGAAATAAATACAGCATTTCAAGTCAAGTGAAGATAATTCCTCTGTTTATCTTCCCTCTCATGCCCTACAAATCCTGAGCTTCGCTGAAGGCTCTGTGGACATCAGATTGAAAATCTGGTCTATTCAAGGGACCCAGAGTTTTGCTTTTCACTAGGCTTCGCAAATTATGTAACCTCTCTGCAAACAGAACAAAAAATAATAAATATGACATTGAACAAAATTCCTCTTGCTTTTATTTTAACAAATATTTGCTCAATAAATATTTGAATTAACCACTCGTTAAAGTATTGGTTTATAACTCTATGTGAACATGGGAACTCCTCTTACTCATCATCTAATTCCTAATGTCTGGGCACTTTAATACCCTAATAACTGATGAATGTGTGGATGAATGAATGAATGAATGAATGAAATGAAATGAACCACTAAACAGCTGAGCAGCAGTAGTCCTGGCTACTCAGCAGGCTGAGATCTGAGGTTAACAGTTTGAAGCCAGCCCAGGCAGGTAAGTCTCTGACACTCATCACTAATTAACACCCCCCCAAAAAAAGTGGCTCCTATACATAATAGAATTTTACATAGCCATTAGAAAGAATAAAATTATGTCATTTGCTGGGAAATGAATAGAACTAGAATAATTCATGTTAAGTGAGATAAGCCAAGTTCATAGAGACAAATGGTGATTGTTCTCTCTGATATGTGGGAATTGGATCTAAAATATGCTAGGATATGATTAATTATACGGGATTCTAAACACTCACACCAAAAGATAAAGGAGGACCCTCTTAAGAGAGAAACATAAAAACACAATCCCTGAATGCTTCTTTAATTTATATAAAATTAAAAAATACTGAAATGAACTCCAAAAGAAGGAGAAGGAGGAAGAGGAGGAGGAGGAGGAGGAGGAGGAGGAGGAGGAGCTGTAGTTCAAGTAGCAGAGCACTAGCTTTGAGGAAAAAACCCCCTCAAAGATAGCATCCAGGTCCTGAGTTCAAATCCCAAAGAGCAATGCACATACCCACAAAAAGAAATGAACCACTAAACACAGGCCCATGTTTTCAGCATCTTGACACAATGTCATCATAATATTATTGGGGAACATCCAAAAAAAGAAATTTACTCATTACCTGACTTCTGAAATGGCAGCCCCTCTGTCTAACACCTTCATTAAAGACTTTAAATAAGAGGAAGAGAGGCAAGCTACCCTCTAGAGCCACCTCACCACGTGGTACTAGTGTGATGCTTTTGGTCTTAGCCTCCAGAACCATGAGCAAATAAATCTCTATCCTGTATACATTAGCCAGTCTCAGGTATTTTATCATAGAAATAGACTAGGCATTAAGTCTATAGAAAATAGAGTAAGGCATTTGTGGACGATGAGATGCTGTGCTACGCACTGTCAGAAAAACACCAGAATGAAGACATAATCTTGTATTAGGCAGGATATGGGGTTTAATGGGGAATCTCACTTGCTAGCTTGACTGGAAGGAGAAGCACCAGGGAGATTAGTAAACCACACTTTGGTCTGGGAATTTCCAGAGACTCAATTAGCTGAGGAAGATCCTCCCTCATATGGGCAGCACCTTATACCACAGGTTGGGGGCCTGGGTGGAAGAATATGA
Organism: Megascapheus bottae; assembly: GCF_031878675.1. Classification (NCBI taxonomy): domain Eukaryota; kingdom Metazoa; phylum Chordata; class Mammalia; order Rodentia; family Geomyidae; genus Megascapheus; species Megascapheus bottae. Next base: position 97,404,675 of record NC_143509.1, on the reverse strand, counting down.
GGAAAAGGAGAACGTGTCTCTGCTTCCTGGCCACCATGAGGTGAGCTGCTCTTCCTCATCACATCTTTCTCACCAGATCAACCAAGGCCTCAGACATTGTGAACAAAAATTAAGTTCTCCTGCATTCATTTGTGACAGGTATGATGTCACTGGCAAAAAAAAATAAATAAAAATCTGAATAACAGCAATGGAGCAATGAGAGACAGGATGTGATAATGGGATGGAGACCACAAGGTGCAGACAAGAGGTCCTGAGGTGAAGGGCCAGAGGGGTCCCTGGGGACTGGATAGGCTTCATAGAGAAGGGTTCCTTAGGCATGGGATAAATGTGAATTGGGTAAAGCAGATGAGAAAGAAACATGACGATGAGGAGAGTAGTCCAGGAGAACCTCGAGGGACTGACCATTAGCCAGAAGATGGGGAGCAAAATGGGGTAAGATAGAGACTGGGGGAAAGACTGCACTACTTGGACAACATCTAGTCTAAATCCTGTGCCTTTTCTCAGCATGAGACGTGAAAACAAGCACATATGGTATGAAAGAAGTCGATCAGATCTCAATATTAAAGCCTGAAACTGGGATATAGAAAGAAGACATAGACGGAAACTCCCAGGCAGGTGTGGTGGGTATTTTGGGTTTATTGGGATGATATAGGATTTTAACCACTATGGGTTTCAAGATGCTTATTTGCGAGTTAACATGTTAAAATAAAGACTACAAAAATAAAATATTAAAAGAGTACAAAATAAGCTTGCTTAAAACTTAAAATCCGTGCCAAGTTAGAAAAAGGTCTTTCGGTAATGAATGGCTGAGGGGCAAGTTCGGTAGAAACGTAAAATGTCCTGTAAACATTATATAAAAATACTCTGTGTGTAACATAACCATTCCAGACACCATGGAAAGTTTATCTGAGTACGGTTATATCCCTTCAGTAGCCAGTTTTTTTGTTGTTGTTGTTGTTTTTTCCAGTCCTGGGGCTTTAACTCAGGGCCTGGACACTGTCCTTGGGCTAGCACTCTACCACTTGAGCCACAGAACCACTTCTGGCTTTTACTGTGTATGTGGTACCCAGGAATTGAAGCCAGGTCTTGGTGGATACTTGCCTAGTACTCTACCATTAGGCTACACTCCCAGTGCCAATTATTGTTTTTTATTGCTTGGATGCAGTTTTTAAAAACGATACTTTGAGGCTTTTTGTTGTTATCATTAGGAATCTGATATTCTAAATAACAGTTTATAAGTGAGCCTAAAACCAGCCCTTCTCCTCTAAACTTCATTAGGAAAAGCAAACAAACAAAAAACACTTCACCTTGCACAGTTTGTTCCTGGAAGGGACAATGGCTACCTAAGCTGCCAGTGAGAATTGCAAAATTTATCTTACATCTGATGTTGTAAAACACTTTTCTGCCCCAAATAAAAACACAGATGAGCTGAGTATGGTGGGTCATTTGTGGAACCTCCAGCTACTTGAGATTGAAAGGATGATAGTTTGAGGCCAGCCTTTGCAAAGTTTGTTAGCAAGACTTTCATCTCAAATCAGTTGGAGGTAAGTGGTTCATTACAGTCAATCCAACTGCAAGAGAAGAATAAACAGGATCAAGGTCCACATGACAAACAAAAGGCAAGACGGTATTTGAAAAAATTACAAAAGCTATGCCTGGCATGCACGAAGACCCGGGTTTGATTCTTCTGATTCTTCGGTACCACATGCATAGAAAAAAGCCGGAAGTGGTGTTGAGGCTCAAGTGGTAGAGCTCTAACCTTGAGAAAGTCCAAGGACAAGGACTGGCAAAAAATAAAAAAAAAAAATATAAAAGCTCAAAGGGCTGAGATGTGACTAAAGTGGTAGAGCTTCTGTCTAGGAAGTATAAGGTCCTGAGTTCAAACAAACAGACAAGCCAAAACTGAAGGTGAGTGATCCTACAGTAAAAATTACTATCAAGGTAAAAACATAATCTGCAATCCACCTACCTGGGAAACAGAGGCAGGAGAATCTTGACCAACCTGGACAAACATAGCAAGACTGTCTCAAAAACAAAACACAGGGCAGGGAGCATGGCTTAGTGGTAGTGTGCTTGCTTAGAATGCACGAAACCCTGGGTTCGATTCCCCAGAACCACAGACACAGAAAAAGCCGGAAGTGGCGCTGTGGCTCAAGTGGCAGAGTGCTAGCCTTGAGCAAAAAGTGTCCAAGGACAGTGAGCTCAGGCCCTTAGTTTAAACCCCAGGACTGGCAAAAAAAAAAAAAATCCAACAAAAGGGCTGGGAGAATAACTCAAAAGACAGAGCATTTGACTGTGGTTTCCTATGTCTTGGGTTCAATCCCCAGTAATCACAAAACAACAACAATCAAAAATACTTGTTGATAATGAAGGTGATAAGGCTGATTCAGGAACAATGTATGCCAAAAGTGTAATCCCCTTCTAGAACTAGTTGATTCTAAGAAATAAATTACTAAAAAAACAAACAAAAAACACCAAAAGAACAAAAAAAAAACCCCATATTGACCTCGAAGAATCCCCTTCTAGCCACTTGACTACTTGCAAATGCATTTCTCTGCCGACTTTCTATGCCACACTTTTCTATTTATCAGCGTATTTGTGGATTTTTTCACAGCTCAAGGCTATCACCCTACCCTTGAGCCCCGACACCACTGCCTCACATACATTATTTTTGTGTATGTGTGCTAGTCATGAGACTTCAGCTCTGGGCCACTCACACTTGAACCACATCTCTACTTCCTGTCTTTTTGGCCATTAATGGCAGAGAAAGAGTCTCTCGGACTTCCCTGCCTGTGCTGACTTTGAGCCACGTTCCTCGAGTCTCATCCTCTCGAGCAGCTAGGATTACAGGCCTCCTTGTCATTTTTATAGAGGTTATTATCTCCCTCCCACGTGGAGTTTTTTCATACTCTCTGTTACTGGCAAACTGTAGTTACTCTCCCACAACGCATGTGATAACAAGATATTCAACCACTTTAATTTTCATTTTTGGCAATAGTTAAACCCCATGACTGAAGTTAATCGCTCTGTACAGCCCGTGTTTATTTAGATAATTGGGCTGGCTGCTCCTAAGTGGCCCTAACTTGGCAGTGGGAGCTCCTGGCCCCTTGATGCTGGTTGGAAAGTCCAGGCCTGCCCACACTTAGCCCTGAGAAGGCCTCACCCCAGCCTCGATGCCACTGTGTGTGTGTGTGTGTGTGTGTGTGTGTGTGTGTGTGTGTGTGCGCGCTTCTCAGTCTTTTATTAAGGAAATAGCAGAATCCCTGGAGCCCACCCTGAAAATGGGACTGTAGCAGGAAGTGACACACTGCAGAGGACAGCCAGCCGGGGGACTTTCTGAGACCACACCCCTGTACCCGATTTTTGGAAAGCCTCAGGAGGCCAGTAATGACGCATCCCTTCCTCACCTTCCTTCCAGGCCCTTCCCCGGGTGAGGTCGGCTGTGGGGGCCTGACTTGCTCTAAGGTCTCTCAGAAAGGACGTGGGGCCAGCCGTCCTCAAGATGAAGAACTCAGGTCTATCTGCATTTAAACATAAAAGTAGTCAAGTATTGCCTCTTTTTTTCCCCTCTCACTCAGTGGTGGAGATTCTGAACTGAAGGCCTGGTACTTTCTAGGCAGACTCAGTCTTGGTTTTCACTGGTCATTTTTAGGTCTGGGTTATTTGGGGTACACCACTGGGTCCAGTGTCCCCCTTCTTCTTCCTTTTCTTGAACTTTTCTGTCCCAGCTGGCCTCATACCACGATTCTCCAATCTCAGCTTCCCTTGTAGTTTGGGGTAACAAGCACATGCCACTGTGGCTGGTTATGGGTAGAAAAGGGTTTCTTGAACTTGTCTTCCCAGCCTGGCCTCATTTCTTTCCAGGCTGGCCTTGCACTACAGCCTTCCCATTCTCAGCTTCCCAAGGAGCTGGGATTACAGGCACAGGGGAGTCCTGGCTCGACGGCACTGTAGAAGAGGCTTCACATTTTACAGAAAACAGACACACATTTTGAAGTTTGGAAGTGGATAGCTGGGGTTAGCAAGCCCTAAGCCAGTGGGTGTGGCTTTGGGATGGGGCAGCGGGATGGAGTTACTTATGGGGAAACTCGGGAGAAAATCCAGGGCCAGTACTGAGGACCTTTATAATCTTAGGATAAGGGCTGCTTCAGGATAGGACTTCCCCTCTAACTTCGGATGGACACAGACACCCCAAGGTGCTCACCACTGGGACCCAGGCTGCCTGAGCCCGCGCTTCTTGACCTTGAGAAGCGGTCTCTTTGCCCTTCACCCCACTGTACCAGACAGATAGAATTAATTGTGTGCAGGACGATGCTCCGAGACCAGGGTGTGGTGTGTGACTAATGCTCCCTGCCCAGTGCCCGCCTCGCCCGGCTGCCCTGCCCTCAAGTGCTCCGGCTGGGACCTGCGGGGACTCGCCCTCCTCCCTTTGTCCCACAACGCAGACTTTTTTGAGATTGCTGTAAACCACTCTCACCACAAAATATCAAGTGTGAATGAACTGAGGCAACCTTTTGGCTCTTCCAGGCACAGGTGCCCAGTGATGGTGATGGTGGTGGTGATGATGGTGATGGTAACCTGGGGGTGAGATTATGTGCGCGTGCTCACACATGCACATACGTGCGTGCGCACACGCGCACACACACACACACACACACGACCTGCTTTCCTATGGAAAAATATATAATATATGCATATATATGTTTGTATATATCTATTTATATAATAAAGATGTTATATATTTATATGTTATATGTGTACACACACTCATATATACATATATATATATATATAACAAAATGTAAGTAGAACTAGATAACAAATCTAAACTGTATGGCCAGGGATACAGGCAGCTCAGTGGTAGAGTACTTGTGAAGCATGCAGAAAGCGTATGGTCCCTGGCACTACAAGAAAACAAAACAAGGTGGGTGGGGCAAGAATTAAAAAAAAGAAAAGAAAGCAAAATAAAACTATATAAAGGGTTACTCTCTCTACTCTGCAAAGAGCTCATAAAAATTTGCAAAATCCATCACTCAATAAAGACCTCCAACAAGAAGAGAAAAGCTAGAGTGATAATGTGTATAAGTGCAGACAGAACCAGCACAACATCATAGGAAACTTAAAGCCATTCATGATCCAAGAAAGGCAAACTGAGACAACACCATGGAATCTTTTTATCCCCAGCAAGCAGAACTTTCAGAGGGATCAACAGAAATTCTTGTTTCTGGGGAACCCACAGTTATACCCCAATATTGACGCTGTTAATTGGAACAAAAAGGTTTTGGAAAAGATTCAGATGATGCGAATGAAGAGTTGTAAACATGGGCATATCTTTTTTTCTTTTCCTATAAAACACCTGGGACTTTAGCCCAAGGAAATAATTGGAAAGAGAAAGCAACATACACAAGCTCATCATATACCAGTCATAATACTTTGAAAGTCAGAAACAACAAAAGCTATGTGGCCATGAGGGAATGGTTAAATTGTGGAATGTATCTCACAAGATGGTCAGAAAAGATCGATATCGTTAGGACCTTTCTGGCCAATGCAAAAGCATCTATGAGACCCAGGTGCTGCTGGCTCACACCTCCAATCCCATCTTCTCAGGAGGCCGAGATCTGAGGGTCATGGTTGGAAGCCAGCCTGGGCAGGAAAGTCATGAAACTCTTATTTCCAGTTAACCTCCAGAAAACCCAAAGTGGAGCTATGGCTCAAGTGCTGGCCTTGAACAAAACAGACAAGCAAGAGCAAGACGAGTTCAAGCAGCAGTATCACACAATAAAGAACAATCTGTGATAGATTTACAATAGAACAAAACCTACATACATAAGGCCATCTAGGATGACGCTAAATGAAAGGACCTCCAGGATATAGAAAAAAAAGCCATATAATGAGTGATTGCTGTCCTGAATGTACTATGTTATCTCTCATCTCTTTTGCTGTACCTTAGTTATCTCATATTGTTATAGTATTTCACCTTGTTTTCTGATATATTGGATATATGTGTATTTGGTTATTTGAAATTGGATAGCGAAGGGGGGAAAACAAGATGAGGGGCGGGGATGGAGGGAGGGAAATGGGGACCAAAACATGAGAAGGGGTATCAATGTTTGTGAAGTAATGCACCTTCTATCTGGTGAATATAATGTAACCCCTCTATTAATTACAATAAAATATATGAAAAAAGAATATATCTGTGATCTAAAACTAAAGAGGAAAAAAAGCCTAATTAGTGTAAATTGCTATTATGTCAAACATTTCTCTGCCCAGACAGCAGGCCTTGGGAAAAAAAAATCTAGAAAAATCAGTATCTCATTTGATGAGTAAAATTCATAGCTGAATCTTTTTCTTATTTTAGTTCAATGTGATTATGGTGTTTGTAGAGAAAAAAATGATAATGTGGATAACGATGGTGATGATGATGATGATGATGGTGATGGTGATGATGATGATGATGGCAGATCTTAGCAAAGTATGTCGAATTTCCTTTTCTGGGTATCTGAGTTCAGGAGCTACAATGACCAGACTAGTGGGCACTTTGCAGAATGCAAGTTGGCCTTGCCATGTCTGCTTCCAGTAAATGCCTGTCTGAAGTGTGGGCAAGCTGCCAGACTTATGCTAGTATGCAAGAAGAAAGGAACACAAAGCATCCTTACACACCAGATGTTCCAGATGCCAATCGCCTGCAGAGCCCTCTTCCAGAGGCCCATCACAAGATCTGCCCTCAACTCCCATGCGCTCATCTCACCGACTTCAAGCTGAGTCCAGCGGAAAGCACCACAGCTCTGTCCCTTCTTCAAAGCCTTGTGGCCAACCTGCAGTTGTAGCTGGGAGTGAAGAGCCAGCTCTCACCCTCGAGCAGCCCACAGCCCGGATATGGCCTGTTTTGGCATGTTTTGGTTGGCTCACTCAGTGTTTGGAAAGTCGGAACCTTTCTTTCTTTCTTTCTTTTTTTCCAGAAACCCTGATTTCCGGCATCTCCTAAGGGGTTGGAAGCTATGAAAACACCAGGCCCACATTCCCAGCTTGTACCATACGTGTACACTGCGGGCCGCGGTGGGTGCGTGGCTGTGCACCGACCAGACCTGACTCACGTGTCATCACAGAGTTCGCACAGGTACCACTGCAGGACAGCCCGGCCTCTTCCCACACAGGGAGAAAAGTAGTCAGCAGAGCGACAAGGCACTGTGCTGGCAGGTATCATTCAACTTGATTCCTTAATCATGACTCAGAGTCAGCCCCACAAAGGACAGTCCAGCCCAAGGGGACAGCTTGGGCGAAGGCCTGGAGGTACGAGCTTAGAGTGCCACCGAGGTACCCAAGGAAGGGGACAGAGAGACCTCCCTGCAGTGGGTGTCTACGTGTATTCTAATTATACTGGGAAGACTGCATGGTAGTTCACACCTTTAAGACCAAGGCAGGGGGGTTTAAGGCTGGCTTAGACAAAATCAGAGAGATCTTATCACGAATAAAATGTAGACAAAGAGGCTGGAGGTGTGGTTAGTTGATTAGGTCCAATTTAAACCCAGCTTCCATCCAACAGCCTCCTATGTAAGGCAGCAGCCCACCCAAGGCAAGCCATTCAGCCAGGAGTTCTGCCAACATGGACGAAGGCAGCTGGCTCTGAAGATCAGCCAGAATGGCTGCTTGTTGTTGCCGTCCAAAACACAGGCAGCCAAATTAGATTTAGTAACTCTGAGAAATGGAGTGCCCGTCTCTATCTAGGAAACAATGGGTGGTGTGGTGCTATGCTCCTGTAATCCCAGCTACATGGAAGGCTGAGGTAGGAGCTTGGCCTGGGGCAGATCTCAGGCAAAAATGCCTGTCTGTACAGTTCAAAGCCTTGACTTTAAAACCTGAGTATTACCAAATACAGAAAAAAAATGGTGGTGGTGGTGGTGGTGGTGGTGGTGTGTGTGTGTGTGTGTGTGTGTGTATGTGTGTGTGTTTGCGTGGTGTATGTGTGTGAAGCAGAATGTATACAGAGAAAACAGAGCCCATGTGGCCTACATAACCCCATGAAGCCCCTCTAAAAGAATTTATTGAATAATGAACGTCTGAGTTGTTTTCTCTTGCTTTTGTCCAAGACTGGAACTGAAACTCACTCTCTGGTGCTTTTTCTCAATGACCAGTGCTCCACCACCTGAGCCATCCAATCCCTGGGTGTTTATTTAATAAAGCCATTCTTGCCCAAAGGAGTTAGGTCACCACGGGCCTGTTGCCCAGCTAAGGAATGCAGATCAGATAGGGATCCCTGGAGAATGGTAGGAAGGCATGGAGAGCTTTGCCTTGGGGGGATAGGGAGACTCCTCCAAATGGCCCGTATGCTGAGCCTTTACCCAAGGCTGCAGGAGGGAGGAACAGGAGAGGGGGCAGAGAGGATCACCTACAGCTCTGGCCTGGATGCACTCAGGTGGTACTGAGAGGAGGATGGAAGTTCAGGAACTCAGGGCCAGGGACAGACTAGAGCCACTAGCAGCTGGTGGAGACCACCTTACAGATAGGTGCCCGCTTGCTGCCCATTTGGCAGCCTAATCTCTGCAGACAAGATCCCTTTTTTTCCTGTTCTACTTAAGATCACCTGGATTTTCCCATGCCAGCCTGCCTTGGGGTGGGGGATCTGTCAAGACTTTGCTTTGACAGATTTCCACCATTTTCAAGACGACAGCCTTCTCAGGATACAGTATGGGCATGCTTTAGTCCATGTTCAGATACTGCAATGCAATGAAGTACCTGAGGCTAGATAATCTTTTTTTTTTTTTTTTTTTGCCAGTCCTGGGCTTGAGCTCAGGGCCTGAGCACTGTCCTTGGACTTTCTCAAGGCTAGAGCTCTACCACTTGAGCCTCAGCACCACTTCCAGCTTTTTTGTATGTATGTGGTACCAAGGAATTGAACCCGGGTCTTCATGCATGCAAGGCAAACACTTTAACAACTAGGCCAAACTCCCAGCCCCGCTAGATAATCTTATAAAGAAAAGAAGTCTATGATGGCTCACAGTTCCGCAGCCAAGGACCCATAGGGGATGACAGTGCAGGAGCCGTGCTGTGACATGGGAAATGCGTGTGTCTGCCTCTTCTGAATTCTCCCTTTCTCCTCTGAAAGTCACCAGCATTCCATCACCGTGTCTCCAATGGGATATTTCATCCTAGTCACCACCCACAGGGCCCACTTGTAAACTCTGCAGGTGATGACATGTCCTTAGGTAAGCTCTGAGAGGACATGCGCCCTTGCTCCCCCAGGCACATGTCCTCAATGTCAGACATACTTGTTCCGTCCTCTGTACTCTCACAGCCTTAGCCCAGCCCAGCGTTAAATCTGAGAGTCAAGCATCTCATCTAAGATTCTGGCGAAGTCCTTGCAGTTGTGACTCTAAAATCAAGACAAGATTTCCAAAGACAGCCATAGATAGCCCTCTCTATTATCTATATTTTCTCTCCCTCCTCCTCCTCCTCCTCCTTTTTTGCCTGTCCTGGGCCTTGAACTCTGGGGCCTGAGCACTATCCCTAAGCCACTTTTGCTCAAGGCTTTACCACCTGAGCTACAGCCCCACTTCCAGCTTTTTCTGTAATTGGAGATAATCTCATGGGCTTTCCTGCCTTGGCTGGCTCTGAACTGTGATCCTCAAATCTCAGCCTTCTGAGTAGCTAGAATTATAGGTGTGAGCCACTGGTGCCTGGCTTATATTTCTTTCTTTTCCTTCCTTCCTCTCCCCACCTCCTTTCTTTTGTGTCAGTCCTGGGGCTTGAACTGCAGGCCTGGGTGCCATCCCTGAGTTCTTTTACACAAGGCTATCATTCCACCTCTGGAGCTACAGCTCCACTTCTGGCTCTCTTTGAGTGGTTAATTGGAGATAAGTCTCACAGGCTTTCCTGGCCGGGCGGGCTTCCAACATCAATCCTGAGATCTCAGACTCCTGACTAACTGCTCTAATGTAGTAGCCACTCTAGTCTAAAGAGAAGAAAAATAGAAAGAATAACCAGCCCAAAGTCGAGTTCAGGCATGAGCTAGACAAGGTCTGCCTGACTGCAGGCCTTTTTCCAATTACGCTGATGTAAAGCACCTCTGTGAGGTGTGTCCATGCTAATCTCTTCAGCAAGCTTGTTTCTCCGCCACACCTTTATATGCTTTTTCTTAGCTCCTTCATTGGGCAGGCTTCTAATTTTCCAAATCTTTTCTTGAGTCTGATTGAAAAATCTGACTAAAAGCAGCCAAGTATGTCCACGCTGCAGCCTGAATGTGTTGTTGTTTTGAAAACTCCTTCACCAAATACACTAGTTCTTTACTTGTAAGTTTGGCTTTCTACAAAGCCTTAGGGCATGGACGCCATGCCCGGTTCTTCACTCCTTCACAGCCAAGATAATGGAGTCCCTAGTCTAGCCTTCCTCTGAGCCCTTAGTTGGAATCCTGGATAATACTACTGGGAGCTTTTCCCAGCCTGTCCTTCAAACTCTTCCAGCCTCTGTCCATGACCAAATTCCAAGACCACATCTACATTTTCAGCTATAGTTAGAGAACTGACCTCATTTCCAAGTACCAACTCTTTAGGAGGAAAGTTTTAACAAGAGTTTATTTTACTAGAACGTGGTGAAAGTAGGGAGGGATAGAAAACAACAGAAACATTTCCTGTGCCTCACACAGGAAATGGGAGTTAGCGATTTCCTGCTACCCATTTTCTCTATTCGTGATTTTTTATATTCATTTATTTTTATTAAGTAGCTGTATAAAGGAGTTCAATTCCAGAAGTCTGCTTCCCAGTACAATGTGCCTGGGTCTACATCACTCCTCCCATCACTCCCCCTGACTTAAAAACAAAACTTCCCAACAGCCCTCGAACTTGAGTTTGAAAAGAGGCTTATGTTGGCTCATGGTTCTGGTCAAAGACCAAAAAGCAACTTTGAAAGCCGGGTGTGGTGGCTCACGCCTGTAATCCTAGCTACTCAGCAGGCTGAGATCTGAGGATAAAGGTTCAAAGCCAACAGGGCACAAAAGAACCAGAGACTCTTATCTCCAGTTAACCTCCAGAAATTGGAAAGTGGGGCTTGGCTCAGGAGTAGGGTGGTAGCCTTGAGCTGAAGAGCTCAGGGACAGCGCCCAGGCCTAGCTCAAGCCCTATGACCCCCCCCCCAAAAAAAAAAAAAAAAAAAAAACAAAGAAAGCAACTCTGGCAGAGTCCCTGGGAATCACAGAGTGAGAGAAAGGTCCCGTGTGTGTCTCCGGGTCTTTCCTCACTTTTCAAAAGCCATCAATATTCAACCATTAGAGCTCCAAATACCACTTACCTCTAAATACCACTTCTTTATACCCCCTTCCCCTGCCCAGTGTGGGTAAAACACCATCACATGAAGCCTTGAGGCCAGTCAAGCCACATCTGAACCACCACAGGCCTCTGGAAGCCCGTGCTCCTGGGGCTGTGACCTCACCTGAGAGCCTGCCTGTGCAGTCAGGTCCTTTACTTTTTATTTTTCCAGGTCTAAGCTATTGTATAGGCATGAATTAATTTCTTTCTTTTTGGTGCTCGTGGGGCTTGAACTCTGGGCCTGGGTGCCCTCAGCTCAAGTCTACTGCCTTATTCCTAGGCCTAGCCACTGTTCCTGAGCTCTTCAGCTCAAGGCTACCACCCTACCCCTGGAGCCACACCCCCACTGCCGGTTTTCTAGGTATTAATTGGAGATCAGAGTTTCAGGTCCTTTTGCACCCAGGCTGGCTTTGAACCTTGATCCTCAGATCTCAGCCTCCTGAGTAGCTAGGATTACAGGCGTGAGCCACTGCGCCTGGCTAAGAATTTCTTTTCTTAAACTAATGTTCATTGCCATCCATGAATAAATTGTGGCGCTGTTCCATCAAGGAGTTCATTTTAGGAGTCACTTGATCACTGAGCATACGTCCCCAGATGGTATTACAAATGGCTATGTTCTTTCTATTAACTCAGCAGAGACATCAAACCTTTCCATCTCCAGACTGGAGTGTGTGTGGTGGTTAATTTCATGCATCAATTTGGATTTGGTGTGGGGTGGTCAAACACAAGAGAAGATGTTTTTATTTTATTTATTTATTTATTGCCAGGCCTGGGACTTGAACTGGAGGCCTGAGCCCTGCCTGTCATTGGACACTTTTTGTTCAAGGCTAGAGCTCTACCACCTGAGTCACACACCTCTTCTGGCTTTTTTTTCTGTGTATGTGGTATGCAAGGCTTTGTGCATACTAGGCAAGCACTCTACCACTAGGCCACACTCCTGGCCCTTGAGAGCAAGTGTTTTTAAAAGCTATGGCTAACATTTAAATGATTGGACCCAATGCCCAGAACCCCTCAATACTGACAGCAAAAGCAGGAGCCCAATTACTCAGGCGCTTAATTTATCCAGTCACTTAGTGGAATGACTGAATGACAGACAGCCCCAAAGGCTGACCTGTGGGGAGGTGACTCTTTCTTCCCATGACTTTCTCTCGTCCAGGTATAACACTGATATGATGCCTTTCCTTGGGGACCCAGCACCCTAATTCATGCCAACCACACCCTAATGGGAACCAAATAGCCTCACATACCAAAAGGGGGGAGTTGCTGTGGCTCTGGGGAGCAGATGTTCCCGTCCCGGGTCCTCCTTCCGTAGGTCGCAGAGTAGATGTTGAGAAACTTGGATTCGTGGCAATGCAATTTCAGTTCCTGGCCTTCGCACACTGTTTTGTTTTTTAATTCATCTGGGGAGAAACAAAAACAGTAGCACCATCAGCTTCCCACAGAAGGAATCTGTGGGCACTGCTCCAGCTTCAGCCACTCGAGCCCCATGAGCGGACAGCGAGGCGTGAGCATGTCCACTCGGGCATCTCTGGTCCCCCAAAACTAGCCCTGCACAGAAAGCAGGTAGCTCACCCTGTTTCAAATGGAGTGAGGGGAGGGAGAGGAGACAGTGGCAGGGCTGTTTAAATCCTAGATGCCAACTTTTGTCACTTCTGTGGGACTTTCTGCCCAGGCAGGAAGTTTCTCTCCCCATGAGGTCGCACATCGCTCAACTATGAACTTTCCTCAAATGCTGGCTTGGCCTCATCCAGAACACATCCCAAGCCCTGCACCGGCTCTGCCACTGATGTGCTTAAACAGAGAGAGACATGTGCTCTTTGCTGGGAGATGGGCAGGCTGGCTGGGTGGAGACTCTCTTTATGAAGATGTGGCCACCAGGAGCCACGCCCCCTGGCCGAAAGACCCCCCACCCCGATTCCTGTATTCACAGAGAACAGAAAGAAAAGCTGGCCTGCTAAGAAAATATTTTTTTTCCTGCAATATCAAACAGGGTTGGCATTACAAATACATTCAATTAATGAAAAAAGATGGATTTTTGTCCGCTTAAATTCAGGGCCTGGGTTGTGCTCCTGAGCGTCTTCCTCCAGGCTGACGCCCTACCACGGTCTTGGAACCACAGTGCCACTACCAGTTTTCTGATGGTCAGTTTGAAACAAGAGTCTCGCAAACTTTCCTCCCTGGGCTAGCATCAAATGGTGATCCTCAGATTTCAGCCCCCCTGAGTAGCTAGGATTATAAGCCACTGGCATCTGGTAGATTCATGAAAAATTTTAATAATGATTTTATTTTTTAAAATACATTTTTCATTGTGATTAATAGAAGGGTTACATTATATTCACCAGATAGAAGGTGCATAACTTCACAAACATTGATACACTTTCTCATGACATGGTCCCCATTTCCCTCCCACCCTCCCCCCTGATTTTATTTTTAAAAATAATGTTCAGGGCCGGGAGTTTGGCCTAGTGGTTAAAGTGCTTGCCTCGCATGCACCAAGACCGGGGTTCGATTCCTCGGTACCACATACATAGAAAAAAAAGCCGGAAGTGCTGCTGAGGCTCCAGTGGTAGAGCTCTAGCCTTGAGAAAGTCCAAGGACAGTGCTCAGGCCCTGAGCTCAAGCCCAGGACTGGCAAAAAAAAAAAAAAAAAAAAAAAAAGTAATGTTCGCTACAGGCTTTGTATCATTTAGTACTTATTATTTATAGTAGTCTCCCTTTCCAATAAGCGTTTCCTTTTTTTTCGCTAAGATTTCAGTCATCTCTGATCATCTCCAGTTGGAAAATATTAAGTGGAAAATTCCAGAGAGCTAGACATAACTTTTCTTACAGCAGTTGTTACAGCCGTTCTATTTTATTACTGTTACTGTTGATCTCATACACCCAATTTATAAATTAAACCTCACTCATTCTGTATATATTTTTACAAATTGTTGCATTTTAAACATCCACTCGGGGTCTTGAAATGTGTCCCTACAGATAAGAGGTACAGTATAGTCATGTCTTGCTTTACCACTGGATTGTGTTCTAAGAAATACATTGTTGGAGAATTTTTTCTTTTTATTATTATCTGCAGGTAGTTCTACAAATGAGTTGCCATTTAACAAAGCAGTTTATGAATACAATATATCTTGATCAATGTCGTCCCTTTCAGCATCTCACCCATCCCTCCCCTCCCCACCCCTTCCCTCGTCTTCTTAATTTAGTAGGACATACATTGAATTCTTGAGAATTCATTTTTGTGCACCAGTACTGGGGTTTGAACTCAGGGACTGGGTACTGTCTCTTAACATTTTTGCTCAAGGCTAGCACTCCACCATTTAAGCCACAGCTCCACTTCTAGCTTCTAGACGGCTAAATGGATAGAAGTCTCAGGAACTTTCTTGCCTGGGCTGGTTTTGAATAGTGATCCTGAGATCTCAGTCTCTTGAATAGCAAGATTACAGATGTGGCACCAGGCTGGGGATTTTTCCATTCTATGAAGATCTTCAAATTACACAAATAATCTGCAACCTGCATGCCTGTTGCTACAATGAATTCTACAGCAATTACACACTGGTGAGCATTTCTCTACTCACACACGGCTAAACACTGAAAAAGGAACTGTGGAAATACTAGTAATAGGTAATTTCTGGTGTCAGACACTTGAGGGACAACTGTCTTAGATGTGGCCTGTTATTGACCAATATGACCGTCATGTCGCATCTGACTATATGTATGTGACACGGCCAGAAAAGGCAAATTTTGAAAAGCAGAACATAGATGAGTGGTTTCCTGATACCACTTTTGAGAAAATGGAATATTCTAGAGCTGGGCTATACTCATGGGTATACCATTGAGACAATTTACTACAGTCTTTAAATTGTATACTTAAAGTGGGTGAATATTATACCATGTAAGTTATGTCTTAACTGGGATATTTAAGAATAATATTCTTCAAGTACATTCTATCCACTAAGAGTTTCCACTGTTAACACCCAAATAGCCCCTCTGCAATGCTGTTTTCATATCTTCTGCATATTTTGTGTTTAACTTTCAAGAGCCATTGGGCTCTGGTGGCTCATGCCTGTAATCCCAGCTACTCTGGAAGCTGAGAAGTGAGGATCATGCTTTGAAGCCAGTCCTGGCAAACAAGTCCATATGACTCTTATCTCCAGTTAACCAGCAAAAGGCCAGAAGTGGAGTTGTGACTCAAATGGCAGAGCATCAGCCTTGAGTGAAACAACTAAGAGACAATGCTCAGGCCTTGAGTTCAAGTTTAAAAAACAAAAGAGTAGCTTAGAATAACCACAAAGGACATCCTGCAAAAAAGGAAGACAAGGATAAGCACTGCATTGCTTTTTAAAATTGCCTTTTAGTTGTGTGTGCTATGTTGGGCTAACTGTGGTTATTACTGAACTATATATATATGTGTGTATATATATACATGTACATAATATTTTTTCTATAATATACACACCCATTGTAAAGCCTAATTTGTGAACTGGGCACTGGTAGCTAATGCCTGTAATTCTAGCTACTCAGGAGGCTGGGATCTAAGGATCCCAGTTCAAAACACCCCTGGCATGAAAGTTCATAAGACTCTCCAATTAACCACCAGAAAACTGGAAGTGGTGCTGTGGCTCAAAGTGGGAGAGCACAAGCCTGGAGCAAAAGAGCTCAGGGACAACACCCAGGCCATGAGTTCAACAGCCACCATCTACAAAAAGAGGTCTAATTTGTGAGTAAGACATTAACAACAGCTAATAATAAAACAGAACGGTTATTAACAAGGTGTGCTTTGGTGACATGATGAAGAATTAAGGAAGGATGGTTTGAGTGCAGGCCTGGGACACTGCAACATTCCATCTGATGACCACAGTGGCTACCCAGTGGCCAAGGGGCAGGCAGCATACACAGAGTGGACACAGTGGGCTGGACCAGGAGGTCAGTAACTTTCTGGGTGGGTCAGAGCCACATGATAAAAAAATTTTCACACTGCTCAGAACTTACGAGTCCCTTTCTTCTGTAAATTGTAATTGTATAACTGTATAGTTAGTAGAAATTGTGCTTTGAATTGTGTCATGTGTGTGTGGGGTGGGTATCTGTTTGTTGATTGATTGACTGGTACTGAATTTTTGATCTTGCGTGTTCCCAGCCTGGTTAGCTACATGCAGGGCCACCCTCTCTCCCTTGGCTGGGCAGTGCCAGCCCCAGCTCCCAGCCAGTCATTCCACCGTGAAGGGAAACGTGAGCACTGGGCTGTTAAATAGGACATGCAGCGGGTCACGTGTGTTAAGTACTTTAAGTGCTGATTTTTTTTTTTTTTTTTGGTCATCGTGCAGCTTGAACTCTGGGCCCAGGCACTGTCCCTGAGCTCTTCAGCTCAGGGCTACTGCCCTATCCCTGAAGCCACAGGGCCATTTCTGGTTTTCTGGTGATTAATTGGAGATGAAAGTCTCATGGATTTTAGTGCCCGGGCTGGCTTTGAACCACAATCCTCAGATCTCAGCCTCCTGAGTAGCTAGGATTACAGGCACGAGCCACCCTGCCCAGCCTGATTTTTTTTTAATCATTATAAACCCTAGGCTGCCCTCAAGCTCTTCATCTTCCTCCTTCAGCCTAGAAGGCTAGGATTAAATGTACAGTTACAGTATGTCTGCCATACTAGCACCATCATAAAGTCTAAACACTGTTAATCCAATCACTGTAAGCCAGGTATGGCATATCAGCAACAGCTTGGGCAGGGACTGTGATCTACCATGGTAGAAGTGTTTTATTCCTGGCATTCTGTTTATATATACAGGTGTGAGGTGATATTGAAATGCAGAGAGACACTTGGTCACTGGAGCAATGGTCTTTTTTTTTTTTTGCCAGTCCTGGGCTTGAGCTCAGGGCCTGAGCACTGTCCTTGGACTTTCTCAAGGCTAGAGCTCTACCACTTGAGCCTCAGCACCACTTCTGGCTTTTTTCTATGTATGTGGTACCGAGGAATTGAACCCAGGCCTTTGTGCATGCTAGGCAAGCACTCTACCACTAGGCCAAACTCCTGGCCTGGAACCACAGTCTTAGACTCTGCGTGGACAATTGCTTGCCACTGCCTGAACTGAGAACAGACCATATCCCACCTCCTCTGTCCTGCAGCCACTCACATTTTTCAGAGGAATAACTCTCATCTGCTATTAATGATAGCTACCCATGGCTGAGCTCTTCTCCAGATGCGCCCTCTGCTAAGCATGCAACACACAGCACAGCAGATTCCTAGTGTTTATAGCAGCCTGTGTGGAAGGGGCATTATCTCAGTCTTACAGCTGAGCTGTGCAGTCTTAGAAGGTGTCACTCCATTGCTCAAGATTAAACAGCAGCTTGCAGAGACAATGGTACGAGTCCTGAACTGTCAGGACCCAGGAAGCCCAAATCCCTGAAGTAGCAAAATTGGGATAAGAGGAATATATGAGGCACTTTAGGGGAAAAAAGGTTCTGATCAGGCTTGCTGGAAAACTGGCCTCCTCCAAACCCAAACCAACCCACCCTGATTTGTAGTGTTTGCAAATGTCCTTGGTGCATAGACTCCTATCATGGCAGGTTTCACGAAATACAAGCAGAGCTGGGAGAAGATGGACACATGACTCTGTAGTCCACTGGGTGGGCGGCAGTGAGCAGCACACAGGTCATGCAGGAGCTGGAACCAGGAAAATAAGGGAGACGACCCTCAGGAGAAGCAGCCAGGGGATATGAAGAAAACCACCCTCCAACCTCCCTACGTTCTGGGTCTCAGTCTACCAAGGAGGAGGTTACGTGGAGGCCCGGCCTCTAACCTAGCCTTCCTGGACAGCTTCCCCCACAGCCTGCGTGAACCGGCTGGAAGACAGACTCGGAGCCCCTCCTGGGAACCCCAGGCCCTGGCTCTAGCCCTGCAGCCTGTGTCCCCTTCTTTCCTTCACTGGCCACTAATACCACTCATTCTCCAGCCACAGGATTCAGAATAGGCCGCTCCTCCTGGTCCTTCCCATCTCCATCTCTGAGTTCTCAACTCATCATCACTTGCTCTGCAAATCCACTGCAGCATCCAAACTACCTACACGGTGCCATTAGCCTCTGAATGGAAGCCTTAGCTCTGCTCGGACCCTGGCACCCAGTCTCTCTCTCTCTCTCTCTCTTTCTCTCCCTCCCTCCCTCCCTTCTTCTCTCCCTCCTCCCCATCCCTCTCTAGCCCTAGCCCCACCAGATATTCAAAGCTGGATGAACACCATGGACAAAAGATTTTCTTCAAGAGTGTGAATAAAAATGGTGCCTAACCCCGAGCACGCTGCCCCCTTCAAGGTTACTTACTAGGCTGGCATTTAAAGGAGACCAGGAGGTATTTACTGCTTCCTGGACAAAGGTCAGGTCCAAAGACACGGCTATTGACCAGGAGGTGGCAGGCCCGTTGGTTCTGGCACTCATCCAGCACCTTCTAGAAGGAGGGGTAGAAAAGGGATAGACTTGTAAACTGCATACAGTATCTACTGGCCCCCTAACCCGGGCTGCTCTGGACTCCGGGGAGGGAGGGAGGTGAGCTCCCGTCTGGCCTGAGCTGTGGGTGGGAGGTGGGTGCTCTTTCCCCCCTGATCTTTCCTAATAGAAGACCCTGATTGGCAGAACCAAGCCTCATTGGACAGCCAGACCAGCCAATCACAACTGGCTAAATCTGGGACTGCACTGCAAAGGCTTCTGGGAGCTGGAAGGAGATCTGTACGACATCTTTGAGTATAAGTGTGGCAAGGACAGAGTGCTGTGATGGTCAGGAATCAGCCATGGCCCCTTAGAAACAGCCCTCCAGAGGTGCAATGGGAGAGGCCTCAGGCCCCCAGACTCTTTCCAGCTTATGACGAGGCACACAACCAATGGATAAATGTAAAAGCTGCTTCCATCCTCGAATGAAGTCCTGGTGTGATCCTGGGGAGCGTCTTATCCTGATTCCCAAAGCAAAAGGTACAAGACCCAAGGGTTGACACTTGGTCTGAAAGCTTTCCTTTAAAGCTCTGTTTCTCTATCTCTACCTCTACCTCTGTCTCTGCCCCGCCCTCCCCCCACACCTCTTTCTCACACTTGATGTTTTTCTGGTTCCCTTGTCAGTAGATCTGCCTTGTGGATGCTCACAAGTACGTGAGCTTACACCAGATCACAGTAAACCCCACTGTCGGCCGCCCCTTCTCCAGGTCCTAGTTTATAAGCCTGGAGCCTTTGAACTAAACTCTGGAATAAAGAGAGAAGGTCTCCAGGAATCTGCTTAACACTTCAGGGGTGAACTGAGGACTCATGAGCTCCTCTACTGCAGTGTCCCTGAAGGATGCTGGCCCACCCCGTGTCACTCTGTCCCCTCAGAAGCCCCGTAGATGTGGACTGTCAATCAGTGCCTGGGGGAACCACTTCAGTTCCCAGGAGACATGGGATGGCACATATTAGCGCAGCCCAGGTCATGGTAAATGACATAGGCCTCAGATGCCATTGGGGGCTTTTCATGACAACATCAAAGCAGGCCCCCCAAACCGGTTGTGTCTAAACTGCACTACAGAAATGCAGAGAGAAGGATTTGCCATGGACATTAGTCAACACAGGGAGGCCAATCACGAGCCTCTGTACATACATCCACCTGCCTCCTGTCTACGTGTAGTCTTCTATTCTACTCCAGGAAGCACTCTGCCGCAGCATCCTGCATGACCCAAACGTCACATGCGAATTTGGTTCCTAACCTCTTGATGAAAAAGCAGCATGTGAGATGCTTCTGGCAAACTGACCTTTTGAACAACAGCAGAACGGTGTTTACAAAGGCTAACTTGTCAGCCTAATGGAAGATTCTCTTCCCTCGGGGGTACCTGGCTGAGACCGGGACTCCAGTGTGCCAAGAAGACCTACTTTTCCCAAAGTTGGCACTTCTGTCCTTTGTGTACTGGCCAACACTCTCTTGGTGCACCCATGATGGCAACTCACAATGGGGTGCCTGGGAAGGGTGGGCAGGTCAGCTTGTCTCCACAAGCTAGCAGGGCTGCTGGTCCAGGGGATGATGTGGGGTGGGGTTAGGACAGGAGAAACTGACTTTCTCATGTCCAAAGAAACACATCAGCCATCTGCATGTGGAAACCACCAAGGGAATTCATACAAGCACATACTCTGGGGGTGTTTTCACCAACCACATGGCTACTCTGATATGATTCTTTGAATGGGAATAATACACTGTGAAAAAATTTAAAAGTCTTTACATCATTGTACTGTTTTTGCCTCTCTTCTTTGGCATCAGAGCTAATTCAATTTCTTGTTAGGCATCCTAGTGAATTAATCTCCCCTCCATAGTTCCTGTAGCTGACAGAAACCAACCAATTTCCACCTCAACACCTGCAGTATGTAAATATTAGATCTCAATATCGGAGACATTAAAAAAAAAACCATCATCTTGACCAACTAGTGACAAATGTTGAGCAGCCAGAGATGGTGGAATAAAACAGTGGCTCATGTCTGATAGGCTAGCTACTCAAGAGGCTGAGATATGAAGATCAAGGTTAGACATCAGCCTGAGCAGAAAAGTCCATGAGACTCTTTCTCAAAGGACTTCAAGACTTTCTCAAGGGACTCAAAGGATAGAGCACCAGCCTTGAGCGAGAAAGTTAAAGGAAAGGTTGAGGGCCTCAGTTTAAGCCCAATAGCAGCACACAAAAAAAAAAAACCCAAAAAGCCATAAATAGCTTAAAGCTATCACTGAAATGGTTTCACCTCTGTTTATACCAAATTTTTACTCAAATATGACACCAAAATGAACACAAAGTCCTCTCTCCCAATTCCTGGTACTATTCAGAAGAACAAAGCCAACAGAGGCTGTGCAGAAGAGCTCCCAAAAGAAGAATGTCAGTAGCTATAAAGTGGGAAAGCAAACCACTGCAAACAGAAGAGAGATATTGCTATCTCTGTCACTCCTTTAAGAAATTCATGATGTGAAAGTGGTGCTGTGGTTCAAGGGGTAGGGTGGTAGTAGTCTTGAGCTGAAGAGCTCAGGGACAGCGCCCAGGCCCAGGGTTCAAGTCCTACAACCAACAAATAAGAAAAGAAAAGAAATTCGTGGTGATTTATTTATTTATCAGAGATACATAAGGTTTTCCGCAAAGAATCTCTTTCTCCTGGGGTGTTTGTGGGAGTTGAAGGCCTGGAGATCGAAGGCCAGTGTGGCTGTGCTTAGCTTGACTGCAGTAGGGAGAATATCTATGAATAAATGTGTCCTGAGAGGGGTCTATGGGACCCACAAGGGGGGAATTCTTTTTGTGTGCTAATTACAGCTCATCTATATAACAGAAGACTCGGGGCTGGGAGTTTGGCCTAGTGGTAGAGTGCTTGCCTAGCATGCACGAAGACCTGGGTTCGATTCCTCAGTACCACATATACAGAAAAAGCCTGAAGATATGCTGTGGCTTAAGTGTTAGAGCTCTAGTCTTAAGAAAGCCTGAAGGCAGTGCCCAGATCCTAAGTTCAAGCCCCGGGACAGGCAAAAAAAAAATGAAAAACTAAAACAGTCATGTATAATCACTGTTATAGTCACAAAGATCACTACCGCATAATCACAAATTCACATACAGGGAGGGAGGGAAAGACAGAGACACGCAGAGACAGAGACAGAGCAACAGAGAGGGAGAGATAGGATGTTGAAACACTTTCACCATCTGTAATACCTGCAAGGTGGTCGATGCCACACAGGTTAAGCTGTCTTCCCTCTGAGAGGCAGGCTTCTGAGAGCCACACATTTGGTAATCTTGCCCATAAAATGCCGATTGGATACTTATCGTGGAATGTCGAGGGCACTGTAGATTCAAATGGTCCCCATCACAGGCATAGGCGGTGTGGTTTTGTAGGAGTTTGGTTAGGTAACCTAGAAAATAGTCAGCCGAGTTACAGGAGAGCAGGAGGTCATGGGTTCCCCAGGGGCGGGGACTGCTGGGGTCAGAAAGGCAATGCGGGATGGGGGGAAGGAATACAGTTTCCATACCAGCTCTGCTATGGACTGCATCAGGGCTGCATGAGCAGATGTTCACTTCCATGCTCCACCCAGACATCTTGGCCCATGACGAGGATCAGAGGGCTTTTCCCCTTCAGGAAGCAAGCGCTAAGGCACTGGCCAGGAGCTCTGGAACCCGCAAACACACTTTGTAAAGCGGGAAACTATTTTGAGTGGGTGTCCCCAAACATGTGGACACCTGTGCAGGGGAGACTTGTGTTCTCTGCTCCCAGGCCTTCCTACAGTGAGCCACACAGTTTAAGGAACCTGATCCCCTCCTGGAAGAAGACAGGCTGTCCAGGCTCCTGCACTGGGTGTGGCCTGCCAGGAAGAAGTTCAGAGGACAGAGGGAGGTATAATGAGCTTTATCGTGGTCTGACTATTGTATACCCCACTCATGTCACCAGAGGCCTAAGAATATAACTGTAAAAAAAAAATAGGGTCAGCTGGGCACAGTGACTCACGCCTGTAATCCTAGCTACTCAAGAGGCTGAGATCTGAGGATTGTGGTTCAAAGCCAACCCGGGCACTGAAGTCTGTGAGAGTCTTATCTCCAATTAACCACCAGAAAAACAGAAGTGGTGCTGTGGCCCAAGGGGTAGGGTGGCATCCTTAAGCTGAAGAGCTCAGGGACCAAAAATAAATACATAAATAAAAATAGGGTCATAGTTGGCACTGGAGAAAGGAAGATCCTTGGTAGCACATGTGTGAGGTTCTTTCTTTTTCTTTTCTTTTTGTCAGTCCTGGAACTTGAACTCTGGGCCTTGGCATTGTCCCTGAGCTCTTCAGCTAAAAGCTACCCTTGCCCTACAGTGTGAGCCACAGTGCCACTTCTAGTTTTCTGGTGATTAATTGGAGATAAGACTCTCACGGGACTTTTTAGATTCAGGGCTGGCTTTGAATGGTGATCCTAAGATCTCAGCCTTCTGAGTAGCTAGGATAACAGGGACGAGCCACCAGCTTGTGTGAGAGGCCCCTACAGAGAAAAGACTCAGAAGGAAGGTGGCCATGTGCAGAGTGGAGGGATGCAGGATGAGAGTCTTCAAAGGCTGACAGTTTGACTTCAGCTTTCTGGCCTCTAGAACCAGAACTGAATGGGTATCTGATGTATTCAGCTACCCAGGCACAGGAACCTAGCAGCGGCTTCCAGTCCTGGCCCCCCAGTTCCTAGTGAAGTAAGTTGAAGAGCCTCTCTGGGCTCGGCTCTGAGGAGGCCTGGCAGGCCCAGGGGATGGAGGCTGTCTCTCAGAAAGGAAAAAGGAAGGTTCACTCAAAATGGAGATTCCCTTCCTCCTCACACCTCAGGAGGTCAGCAGTGGGCTGCTTGGACCTGGGCCAGGGCCTTTCTGCTGAGGACTGTGTGGGCAGCCATGGCCTCAGAGAAGGAGGTGTCAGGACAAGAAGGGCAGTTTCGAAAGGCCCTGAGTTTCACCAGGTGACTGTGCTTTGCTAGTCCTTTTCAGGTGCCCAGATCTTCTCAGAAGCCCAAGTCCTGGCAGGGTATCAGTAGGCTCACACCTACAACCCGAACTACTCAGGAGGCTGAGATCTGAGGAGCCTGATCCAAAGCCAGTCCAGGGAGGAACGTCCATGAGAATCTTATCTCCAGTGAACTAGCAGAAGGCCAGAAGGCCATAGCTCAAGTGATAGAGGGCCAGCCTAGAACAACAACAACAAAAAAGCAAAGGGAGGGCCGGGAGTTTGGCCTAGTGGTAGAGTGCTTGCCTAGCATACACGAAGACCGGGGTTCGATTCCTCGGTACCCCACATACATAGCAAAAAGCCGGAAGTGGTGCTGAGGCTCAAGTGGTAGGGCTCTAGCCTTGAGAAAGTCTAAGGACAATGCTCAGGCTCTGAGCTCAAGCCCAGGACTGGCAAAAAAAAAAAAAAAAAAGCAAAAGGAGAACTGCCTAAACCCTGAGTTAAGATTCCAGTATTGGCACCAGGGAAAAAAAGGGGGAAGGGAAGGAAGGAAAGAAAACAAGTCTCAGCAAAAGACCCCATTCCCATCACCCAGGCTTCTTAGAAACTCACAGTCCAAGAGACTAAGGCTGAGACTATCTAGATGGTGTTGCCCCATCTGTCCGTTCACTGTCGCTGAATTCCATGTCTTCTTCACTTCTGAACACCACCCAAAGCCATCTTGCTAAGAGAAACATCTAACATGAGCAGCAAGGGACAAGAAGCAGTAGTGTTTCTCATTGTGGAGGTGTGATCCCACCAGTGTGAAAGTGAGTGTTAGCAAGAGACCTCTTGAAATGATGGATTGTGGGTCCCAGCTTCAATCCAGGGAGGGGAATGAGGGAACGCTGGAGAGGATGAGGCTGGGGTGGGGGGGGGGTAAAGGTCCTGCTGGGTAAAGGTCCTGCTGCAGGCCAGCAGACAGGAGCAAGGCAAACACAGCAGCAAGGGACTGTTCCCAAAGTGCTGTGAAGATGGAGAAGATCACGGAAATGTCTGAGAATGGTTATGGAGAAGACATAAGAGGTGGGTGGAGAGCTTGTCTGGAATGGGCATGGCGAGATTGCATAAAGATGTCCCTGGTCCTAAACCATCCTAGGAAGAAGGTGGAAATGGATAGAGCCGCTCCCACATTGCCCTTGAACGAAAAGCTGCTTTCCACCCAGTGTCCTCTGCACGTACCCACTTCTCCACTGAGCAGCCCAAAGTACTTCACCAGTTACACACCACTTCACTTCCCCGTCCCTTGCTTTGCTGCTAGTCTAAAAGATAGAGTCCTTAGTTCTGTCTAGCTGGCTTTGAGCCCTCCTGCTGGTGTTATAGGCATATACCACAATATCAAGTTGCATACTTGTTTTTAAAAAGAACTACTAGTACAGCTTTGGTTACCAGTTCTGTCTGAGTCAAATTCTTCATCATGTTCGATGAATCAAAATGCTTATATCGTAAGAGTCTCAGCCACAGATTTGACAGTCTGTGTTTGTAGGCACATATTTACTAGCTGAAAGAAAAGAGAAGGACACACATACTCCTTAAAAAATCCCAGAGTGAGACTCTTATCTCCAATAAACTACTCAGAAAAACCTAGAAGTGGTGCTGTGGCTCAAGTGGTAGAGCACAAAGAGGCTTGGGGACAGTATCCAGGCCCTCCCTTCCCCTCCTCCCCCCGAGTTCAAGCTCCAGGACCAGCAACAACAACAAAAATAATCAGTCCTTCAAGTCCAGTGTAGTTTGGAACACTGTATTGATCCTGGTTAAACTGGAAGCCAGGGTTCAATTATGTAGAAACTAGACTTCTCATCAGCTCAGAGGCCTAGGTGCAGTTTATGATTAACTCCAAAATACTCTTTTCCCTGGCAAAAGCCCCACTGTGGACTAACCAAAACTCCTACAGGCACAAAGCAGGGCATGGCAGCACATGCCTGTAATTCCAGATTCTCCAGGGGTGAAGGCAGGAGGATCAAAAACTCAAGGCCAGCTCAGACAAAGTTAAGAAGGCCATCTCTCCAAAACAAAATAAGAAGCCTAGGGCTACAAGGATAGAGCATATGTGGCCCTGGTTTTAATCCCCAGCACCCCCCCCACACACACACACAAACACACACACAACCTCCCACTGTTATAACCACCACTAGATCTTAATAGAAAGGTTTGGGTTTGGGTATCTTCGAGGAGTCTGACAAAGATTTTCAAGTACAGAGGAAGGCTCCTTAAAGAGTTGTACAGGTTTACAGGGAGAAGAACAGTCATGACCTGAGATCACTATCTCCCCTAGATAGACAATGAAAACTCCCTGGCACAAAATAATCCAGTGCCTAGAGAATGAGTAACAGGTGTTACGGAGGGTAGGGAGGCAGTGGGGGATCTATGCTTGAGGAAGTCGTGTCATGGCAAACCGAAGTCAACCCAGTTCTCTGCAAGAATTCGAAGAATGAGGCACACCAAAGTGTCCTGGACTCCCAGACACCAGAGCAGCCATGCAGAATGACCAGGTCCACCACACACACGCACACACACACACTTTTTTTTTTTAACCATGATGCATCTCAGGATTCAGGTTAAATCCATCATCCTGAGAACTACAGGTTGAATCCAGGCCCTTGAGCTTGCTAGGCACAAGGTACTCATTACCTGAGCTTATGAGACAGTACCCCTCTGTACTACATCGCCTTTATAATAAGAATTTTTTTTAAGATGGAGGACTCTGATACTTCTTGAGACTGACTGGTGTCCCCAGGGGAGGATCTATCCTAAGCTACTTCAGAACAGCAAGAACTGTAAGCATCACTATTGGCATCTTGAAGGATGCTATGTGATGCAAAATTCCTATTGGTGGAATACAGATCAACCCATTTCTATCTAGTTAGATCCACCCTCAGTCAGCTCTCTCAGCTTTGCACCATTCACAGACAAGCAGGCAGCCCAGAATCTGTCCTAGTGGTCCAGAAATTTCCCTGCCAGGCTTGCAGGGAAATGGAATGAACCAACTCTTCCTTCCTTCCTTCCTTCCTTCCTTCCTTCCTTCCTTCCTTCCTTCCTTCTTTCCTTCCTTCCTTCCTTCCTATTCCTCTCTCCCTTTCTTTATAATTAAAGTTTAAACGTGTATAATTAAAATGTAAAAGTTATTAACTAGGAGAAGCCAAAAGGAGCTGCCAATTCTTTTGCTATTTTCCTGAAGCCAGAACCTCTCCAGTGAAGTCCAAGTTGTTTGAAGGCTACAGCAGCCTGAGTCATTCAGAGCACAGGATGCAAGCACTGTCCGGTCCCCTACATGCTGAGGGGTCCCTCTGCACAGGCAGCCAATTTCACAACGTCACTTCGGGGAAGGAAAGGGAATTAATTGTTATGGCCCTTCATCTCACCCTTCCTCCTCCTTTTTAAAAAGCGTAAATGCTTTAGATAAGAGTCCACACCCTTTTATTCACAAATGTCCAAGAGGTGTCTCGGCAAGTTTGTAGAGCTTTTCCAGAAAAAGGTGCAATGACCTTCATGTTTCTTATGAGTCAGTGTCCTGAGGTGAAGGAAGGATCCATAGTGGGTAAAGAGCCCAGGACTGGGTTTCACAACCATCAACGAGATGAAGAAGTGGTTACAGGGCAGGGAGTTTGGCCTAGTGGTAGAGTGCTTGCCTAGCATGCACGAAGACCCGGGTTCGATTCCTTGGTACCACATACATAGAAAAAAGCTGGAAGTGAGGCTGTAGCTCAAGTAGTAGAGTTCTAGCCTTGAGAAATCTCAAGGATAGTGCTCAGGCCTTGAGTTTAAGCTCTGAAACTGGCACAAAAAAAAAAAAAAAGAAGTGGTTACAGCAACAAGTGTGGCAGATTTGATCAATGTCATCTCACCAAAAAAGAAAAAAAAAAAACAGAAAGAAAGAAAAGAAAAGAGAGAAAACAAAAGTGAGTCACACCTAACGTTAGATTTTTCCCTCCAGCACAATTGGGACCGAAAAGTTGACCTGGAAGAGACGCCAATTCATCAAGCCATTTCATTGGTAGTTTAGGAGGAATCCCAAGGGACATAGACGACAAAGGTAGCTAGCTACTACTGCTCCTGAGTGATAAGCTCAGTTCTTGGTCCTAAAGCCAGAGGAAGAATAAAGGCCTCTGAGGGTCTAGAAATTGCAGAGATAATACTTTTGGTCTGTAAGGGAGTCGTACATTTTTTTTTTCAGCCCTCCCCTGGCAGTAGGGTGGGCCAATAGAAGCTTCTGGACAATGGAAAGAGGGGGGAGGTGATATTGGCCCCTTCCTCACCTGACCATCCACTCCTCACCCATCCCAGTGTGCTGTGTAGCAGGATCAAAGGACAGGATGGCATTCTCCACCAAGGTGAGGAGTGAGCGTGTGGGAGGCCCTTCCCTGAATGACTCCTCAGGGCACCGCCTCCCTATTGCTCTGGACAACGAACGGGAAACTTACTCTGTTATGCTACAAGTTTTGGGATTGTTTGTTTCATCAGCTGAGCTGCCTTAACAAGGACTCCTTCCTGTGCCAACTCATGCTTATGTTAAATAGAAAGATGGTAAGACTTTTGGGAAGGATCAGAAACTTTCACCAGAACTATTCCATGTGATGTCCAAACCTCATTGAGGGGAACAATTTCTCTCAGTTAAGACCTTGTTACTGAAAAGCTACCGAGCATGTTAAATCACTAAAGAAATAACAGGGGGGGCTGGGAGTTTGGCCTAGTGGTAGAGTGCTTGCCTAGCATGCACCAAGACCTGGGTTCAATTCCTCATACATACACACCACATACATAGAAAAAAGCTGGAAGTGGTGCTGAGGCTCAAGTGGTAGAGCTCTAGCTTTGAGAAAGTCCAAGGACAGTGCTCAGGCCCTGAGCTCAAAAAAAAAAGAAAGAAAAGCAATAACAGGGATTCGGAGTCTGGTTAATCAACCCCCATTCATACTCTTTATCATGAGCAAACATAGAAAACCAAAGCTGGGATGGGTGGAGGCTGTCATCCTAGCTACTCAGGAGGCTGAGATCTGAGGATCAAGCTTCAAAGCCAGCCTAGGCACAAAAGGACCTGAGACTTGTATCCAATTTAACCTCTAGAAAAGTAGGGCTTGGTTCGAGGGTGGCGTGTAGCCTTGAGCTGAAGAGCTGAGAGACAGCGCCCAGACCAAGTTCAAGCCCCAGACCCACAAAACAAACAAACAAAAAACTCCCAAAGAAACAAAAAAAGCAAAAAACAAAACAAAACAAAAAAAACCAAAGTTGATGATCTCCAATGGAATACTAATAAAGCACATATCAAATCAGGTGCTAGTGGCAACTCATGCCTGTAATCCTAACTGCACAAGAGAATGAGATCTGAGAATTGAGGCTCAAAGCCAGTCTGGGCTGTGAGACTCTTATCTCCAATTAATCACCAGAAAACAGGAAGTGGTCCTGTGGCTCAAGTGGTGGAGTCCTAGCCTTGAGCTGAAGCGTTCAGAGACAGCACAACTGACAAAAAGAAAAGGAAAGAAAGAGATGTACTCATTATCTCACTTATGTAACTGTAGCCTGTACATCACCTTTACAATGGAAAAAATAAAAAGAATTCATGGACTTTTCCTGTCCAAACTGACTTAGAACTCGGATCCTCAGATCTCAGCCTCTTGACATCTAGGATTACAAATGAGCATTTTTTTTTTACAATAAAACTGATGGGTTGTTTTAAAGGCAACTAATTTACAAGGCATAAAACAAAGTAAAGGGCTGGGAGCATAGCCGAGTGGTAGAGGGCATGAAGCCCTGGGTTCGATTACTCGGTACCATATACACAGAAAAAGCCGGAAGTGGCACTGTGGCTCAAGTGGCAGAGTGCTAGCCTTGAGCAAAAAGAATCCAAGGACAGTGCCCAAGCCCTGAGTTCAAGCCCCAGGACTGGCAAAAAATAAATAAAGTAATTAATTAATTAAATAGAAACTTTCCATATAGGCCATTGTTTCCAAAGTATATGAAAAAAATCTCAGTGTATATGGGATTCAAATATTCCCGAATGTCTCCCTATGGAAAACATAACCCAAGAAGTTGCTAACATTTGATCATAAATCTATGTTTTGAGAAAAAAAAGTGCCACATGGAACCCAGCCACCGTCTTCCACTCATATAGAGGCTTTTTATCCATTTCTTCTGGACTTTGACTTCTTGAGCTTAATGTTGGTTTTTAACGGTCATTTACCAATTATTCCTCATCTTGTATCTTTTTCTCCCATCACTTTCTTCCAGTCTTTCTGTACACTGACCCATGGATGCATTATCCCCACATAGCCATGTGTATTTAAGAGGACTTTAGCTGCATAGATGCCACCCACATACACTCTGACATGCATTACTTGAAAACAGGAATCCATTCAGATAGTTGAGCTCCTTGGAAGCCCAGCACATGCTCAAGTCCCTACCATAAAATGGCACAAACCCAGATGTGTGATACAAGCCTATTAGCCCATCACTCAGGAGGTAGTAGCAGAAGGATCTTGAGTTTCAGGCCCATTCTAGGCTACTAGCCTGAGCAAAAACAGCAAGACTTGTCTCTAAAGGCATAACATTGTATAGCATATGAACAGGTGTCAATCCTCCTATGTAAATTACTTCTAATATCTAGTAGAAGGTGTGTGCTATGCAAATAGTTCTTATACTATACTAGTTAAGAAATGTAAGGGAAAAAAACATGGGGCTGGGAGTGTGGCCTAGTGGTAGAATGCTTGCCTAGCATGCACAAAATCTTGGGTTTGATTCCTTGGTACCACATACATAGAAAAGGCCAGAAATGGTGCTGTGGCTTAAGTGGTAGAGTGCTAGCCTTGAGAAAGCCAGGTCCTGAATTCAAGTCCCAGGTTCGGGAAAAAAAAAATCTGTATGTGGGGGCCGGGAGTTTGGCCTAGTGGTTAAAGTGCTTGCCTAGCATGCATGAAGACCCAGGTTTGATTCCTCGGTACCACATACATAGAAAAAAGCCGGAAGTGGTGCTGAGGCTCAAGTGGTAGAGCTCTAGCCTTGAAAAAGTCCAAGGACAGTGCTCAGGCCCTGAGCTCAAGCCCAGGACTGGCAAAAAAAAAAAAAAAAAAAATCTGTATGTGTTGTTTGGTACATGTGCAAGTCTTTCAGAATATTATCAATTTGTTTTTGTTTAACAACTAACCTTAGATATGGAGGGATGACAGAGAGGGAAGGGGTGGGGAGGGGGGTGGCTGGGGTGAGAAAGAAGAGGAAAGGGGAAGGGAGGAGAAACGCAGATGAGGCAAGGAGATAGGCATGGAGAGGGGAGAGGAGAGGTGAGACCAAGAGTTAAAGTCATAGTTCATTAGTAGATACCTGCCTAGCAAGCCAGAGGCCCTGAGTTCAAATCTCAATACTGAAAAAAAGAATGAAAGAAAAGAGACAGAGAGAGGGAGAGAGATAGAGCAAAGGAAAAGGAAATAAATCTATGAATAAAAAAAAATTCACTCTAAATATAGCCTATTGGTCTTGAATTGCAGTCCTTAGTATGCATTCCCTATTTGATTCTGAACAGCTCTGGTAGACATTCCTTGGTGTTTTTTTGTTTTCTATCCAAATGTTTCAAATCCTCTGAAAATCAACACCTTGTTCAGTGACCAGGTATCAAACCTGGAAAGTTAGTCATCAAACACCATCTGGATTCGATTAGCATAAACGTAACTGAATCAAACTCCCTCCCCCCTCACCAGCATCTCCACAAAACACTTTCTCCTTTCTGTGGGATGCAACAATCCCCCAACTCCAGAGTGCCACTTGGCAATGAAGTGGTATCACGGTGCATTTGATAACTTACTGAAACTTCTACCAGCACTTAAAATTCAGATATGAAATCTACACTCCATCTGCTCTGCTTGGAAATGGCCAAATTCGTGGCTGTCTCCCTGAGCACAACAAAAGGCTCTCAGAAATAGTCAAGGTCACTGACCAATCTCGAGACCGGCAGAGTTGAGAACCCAGACATGGGGGTGGAAGGTGTGTCTCCCTCATTTCCCTCCAAACACCCTTCATCTCATCTTTACCTCTGCCTACTTCCAGGACGTGTAGGCTGATCAAGGCTCGCATGCTATGTTCAAGGTCCAAATTAAGACTTGAAGGCATGCATTTTGTGCTTTCTTCACTTAATGAGAAAATTATACAGTAATTTCACTGCTCATAATCATGCAACTTTTTTTAACTTTAGAGATGATGATGATGATGATGATGATGATGTTTAAAGAGTAGAATTAGATTCCTTCCAAAAGCTACTTTTTTGAAAATGGAAAGAATTAGATGTGGGAACAGGACAGGCTAGCTATAATCCTGACTGAACCCGCCTTACTCCCTAAGCAAGTAACAAAGCCAGCATCTGGAAGTTCCCAGGGCTTGAAAAAAGAGGTAGGTAATGCCAGCCAAGGACTGTGCTGAGGAGAGGGTGGAGAAGCAGCCTCTCCCTGGGTGCCACAAGGGTCAGGCAGTACATTCCTGGGTACCTTAGCATCAGGGAAGCCACCCTGCTCAGACCCATGGGTTTCACATGAGCATTTTGCCTGATCCACAGTCAGCAAATGTAAAGAAATACGGCGCCTGCCCCATAATTAGGTGGGGCTAATGCACCTGTAATTGATTCTCTGGCACGCTCCCCTATGGCTAGTTTTCAACTGTTCCAGCCGCTCAGTCTTGCTGGTGGACCCAAGAGCCCACACTCGCTTCTTTCTCTTGGGGACTGTCTCTCCACTCTCCCCCATCTCTCCTGGGTCAACCACCTCAGCTGCCTGCCCAGATCCTCGGCTGCCATGGTCTTATGCCTCCTGTTCACTGTGTGCTGCCATATTTGGTACTTGGCCCTGTGATTGGATAATAACATCTCCGATCATCCGTATCTGGGAACCTTTACTATTATTGTGGGACTTTGGGGGTGTTTTCTTGTCTTAGATCCTGGCCATCTTTTTGATGGATAAGTTGCGACTCAGACCCCAAGGTCTCTGTGTTTGTTAGTTCAATAAATTCTCCCTGACTATGAGTTCTGTACTTGGAAACTTCCCACCACACTCCCAGTCTTTCTTGGCATGTGATGGGGAAACTGAGTTTCATGCTGCTTATGGTCTCAGATGAGATTGACAAAAACCCCTTTAATCAAGGGTCCTTGCTGTGGGCCTATTTAAAGCCACATTTCTGACGTTTTTGTTTTAGTGGTGGTGCTGGTGTGATTTTGCTGTTTAAGATGGCCACTTAAGACCCAGCTTCCAAGCTCATGCCCATCCCGGAAGCACACACCAGGATGGCCATAACTCAAGGCCGCCCCAGGAAAAACACTAGCAACGGCCCTCTCAATTCATAAGATGGTAGAGCTGCACAGATCTGGAATCCAGGCTATTCAGGAGGTAAAAATAGAATGGTTCAGGCTGGCCAGAACAAAAATCCCTATCTGAAAAAATAACTAAAACATAAACAGCTGGGGACTTGGCTCAAGTGGTAGAGCCCCAACTAAGAAAATACAAAGTCCGAAGTTCAACCCCCAAAATCCAAGTTCAAAATGTGTACAGTGTTGAAATGTCTAGGAAGAAGAAGAAGGAGGAGGAGGAGGAGGAGGAGGAGGAGGAGGAGGAGGAGGAGGTTTCTTCAAACAACAGTTCTTCATTTCCTCTGCTGATTTTGTACCATGTAAGTCTCTAGAGCAGGATTTCCCAATAAAGGAAGGGTGTACTACCTCTCACACTCGGTATATGACAATATGGAATGTGCTCAGAGTTGAGAGAGAGGTAGGGGGATACCCTTCTAGCAAGTCAGACCTGTGAGCCTAGAGGCCAGGCAGGGTGGAGGTGAGCAGAGATGTGGGAAGGAAAGCCTGGCCTTAAAAACCAGCTGCTCCTTCTTGATAAACTTGAAGAGGAAACAGGAAAAACTGGAGGCCACATGATTGTATTTCTAGCACTTGAATAGCTTGGCTCCTGGAGTCCAGAGGTATCAGGGATGGAAGTGCAAAGGTTGAGAGGGAACTGTCCCATGTCCAGCTTAGCCAAACTGTGGAGTGTGAGTTTGCACAGAGGGTGGAATAAGAAATGCCTTGCTGAAAGCTGGGCGTGGTGGCTCACGCCTGTAATCCTAGCTAGTCAGGAGGCTGAGATGTGGGGATCAAGGTTCAAAGCCAGCCCAGGTACAAAAGGACCAGAGAGACTCTTATCTCCAATTAACCTCTAGAAAATAGGAAGCGAGGCTTGGCTCAAGGGTAGGGTGGTAGCCTTGAGCTGAAGAGCTCAGGGACAGCACCCAGGCCAAGTTCAAGACACATAACCCACAAAAAATTTTTTTTTTGCCTTGCTGAGGAGTCTGCCTTTTAACTTGAGGGCCTCTATGAAGGGGAGTGACCCTGGTCAGAAAGGGGGAGGTCTTCCACTGACACAGCATGTGGGGAGAGAGGTGGGAGGGGCTGACGTCAAGGTGCCATGCATGGTGTAGATAGGACCTGGACAGTCCCACAGGGCCACACACTCCCATGAGCCTTGTGCTGTCAACATCTTGCTGTTCTTAATCATTTTACCTTTTGGGGGGGGTGGCAGTCTTGGGGCTTAAATTCAGGGCCTGAGCACTGTCCTTGGGCTTTCTCAAGGCTAGAGCTCTACCACTTGAGCCATATCATATATGTGGTACTGAGGAATCAAACCTGCGTCTTCGTGTATTCTAGGCAAGCACTCTACCATTAGGCCAAACACTTGGCTCAATCATTTTATCTTCAAACTTCACAATTCAAGGGGTCTGTGGAGCATGTGTATAGATTGAAGAAACCCCTGTGTGTGAGTTAAAGCCATTCCTGGCCACCCCGTTTTCATGCCCTGAGCACCGAATCCCAGGATTGTAGAATCCAGCTAAGTCTTAAAGCAAGCACAGGAGAATGCCTTATATCTACGGGGGAGCTGAGGAGTTGCTGGCAGCTTGGGGTACCAAGGTTTTTCTGCTAAAAGCAGATTTTGCTTCAATTACAGAAAAAGAACAAAGTGGCATGCTAGAAAACAGAGTCAGAGTCACCTATCCTGTCTTTCTTACTCCTTTTCTGTCCTGTGTTGGGGTGTCACTCATGCTGTAGACGAAGAAGGAGAAGGGTTCTATGCGGCCTTCCTGACACACTGGTAAGCCAGGATGAGATAGCAGTAACATAATGTGCAAAAGCGAAATAAAAATGGGGGACTCTGTTTCACTGTTTCAGTAAGAAACACACACACACACACACACACACACAGCAAATCATGTCACCTCTGCAATTTCCCATCTGAGTTAAATACTCTGTTACATTTGATCACATTAAGAGTAGTGCCAATAACTTAAGAGATTAAATTTTCTTTTTCATAAGAACATTATACATGCCTATAATCCTAGCTATTCAGGAGGCTAAGATATGAGGATCCTAGTTCAAAGCCAGACCAGGAAGGAAAGTCTATGAGACTATTAATTCCAATTAACTACCAATAATCCAGAAATGGAGGTGTGGCTCAAGTGGCAAAGCACTAGCTTTGAGTAAAAAAGCTAAAGGACTGGGCCCAGGCCCTAGTTCAGGCACCAGTACTGGCACAAAAATATATAGAGCTAAAACAAATGTAAAGTTCGGTTCCCAGTACCACTAAAAAAGTCAAGAGAGATTTTGTTTTGTTATAGAACTGACCAAAATGAAGTTTTATTACTTTATTTGAACTTAAGCAAGTTGTTTAACCTTTGTGCCACAGGTGGTACTTTATAAAATAATGGTCTTAATAATACTTCTATCAGGGCTCATGGAGAAAAGCAGCTGAGCAGCGACAGTGAAGAGCTCAGATCTCTGCAGGTGACGTGCATAAGGGGCTGCTTTAAGCAAGGTGCCTCAGATCAGCCACCATTACCATCACAGCAGGAAGTGACTGCCTCACCCTTCTCTGCCCAAAGGAGCTTCTGGGAACAATCGGCTATGACAGCTTAACTCCAGTCCTCACATGGCATTCCCTTGTGCACGTATGCTTCTGTGTCCAACTTTCCTCTCTGTAAGGACATTGGTCACTTTGGATCGGGGCCTACACCGATGACCTCATCTTAACTTCATTACCTTTGTAGAGACTCCATCTCCAAATAAGGTCACATTCTTTGGCACCAAGAGTCAGAGCTCCAACAAGATGTGTGTGTGTGTGTGTGTGTGTGTGTGTGTGTGTGTGTGTGTGTGTGTGTGTGTTTTAGCAATAGTGAGGATTGAACTCAGAATTTTGTGTTTACTAGGCAGGCAATCTACTACTTAAGCCATGTCTCCAGCCTCCTTTTACGTTAGTAATTTTCAAGGAAGAGGCCTATTGATTCTCCTCGTGTTTCCACTGTAGCTACGGATGACAGATGACAGAAGCACACCATTGAGCATAGCATCCCAGCTAGGTGGGATACCAAGCATATACCCCTGCTCCTCGATTGAGATGGACTCTTCTGTTCTCTGCCTCCTCATTAGCTAGGATCACAGACTTGTGTCGCCATGCTGGGCTCCAATACAACCTTTTGGCAAAGCAGGAATAATTAAATCTGTAACAATGGCTCTGCCCTGCCCACGCTCTGTACAGTTACATTTGTCGCTTTTTCCCTGAAGCACTTGTTTTCTTCCAGGGTGTGTGGGAGAGGCTGCCTGCACAAGGCTGCCTGAGGCTGGGAAGCCCCAATCTGTTGTAGCCACAATCTCCACAACAATTGCCATCTCTCCAGCAGGTCCAGATGAAGGTAAACAGGTGAAGTAAGAAGAAGAAACAAGGAACATGGAACAACGTGTTCTGATAAGAAGCCAAAGACAACCACAGGTAGAAATACCTAAAAGGCAGCCAGGGAACTTGCTCAAGGCCTATCCTTCTCCATGGTTACACAGGGGCCAGCAGGGGGCCAGGAGTGCCAGATAGAAATAAACAGAGCCCTCACAACCCTGGCCAGTACATGGCTCCCTACACACATGTCAAGGGATAGCCAAGCTTTGATCCCTTATGAAATCGACAGCCGGTTTAATCTATAAGGAGAAGGTCTCAGCCAACAGCAAAGGAGATGCTGTCTGCTGACAATTTCAGGTGCTTTGGGAAGTGGTAATAGGGATCTCTAAGCCGGAGATGAGCAGTAGGTAGTAAACAAGTCAGCTTATCATAAGTGCCACGTGGACATCAGTCACCTTAATGGAAATTATTTCTGGGGCTTAATCTGGAATTTATCAATTCCAATGTGCGGGGGGGGGGGGCAGTGGGGGAGATGGAGCTGTGAGGTGAGCCAAAGCTTAGAGAGATCTGCTCTATCTTGCTGGAAGAAGGAAAGGGAAACATTTATATGTTCTGTGATGAACTCCACAGGTGCAGAACAGCCTTGGTCAAGCCACAGGTGAACAAAGGCTGTCTCCCTCCCCGGTCTCTTCCAACCTGAAGCCCTTTGAATACTGAAAGCTCTAGTGTCTAGAGCTGGCTTCTCTGGACCATTCCCTTGCCAAAGCCCCAAGTTCTGGAATCTTTCCACCCTTCCCTCTTTTTTTTTTTTTTTTTTGGCCAGTCCTGGGGCTTGAACTCAGGGCCTGATCGCTGCCCTTGTGCTTTATTCAAGGCTAGCGTTCTACCACTTGAGCCACAGCACCACTTCTGGCTTTTTCTATGTGTGTGGTACCGAGGAATGGAACCTGGGTCTTCGTGCATACTAGGCAAGCACTCTGCCACTAGGCCAAACTCCTGGCCACCATTCTTTCCTCTTCTTGTTAGAAAAAATGGCTAATAGGCCCAACTCACTGAAATCATGCCTAGTGATGGTTTCTTTGACTTACAAGAGGCCTGTACCGCACTCTAACCAAATGACCAATGTTCTCTTCAGGAAGAGGGGGTGAGCCTATGGCATGTTCGTCCTGACATGAGAGCTCTAGAACAAGGCTCACTGAGACTTTCCCAGGGGCTGATGGGTAGTCTTATATCGCTGGCCCAATGTCAGTGATGAAATCAGGCAGGATGGAATTTGGCTGATCTCTGGCACTGCAGATAGGCTCTGTCTAGTTGGAAGGCCCCACTGTGGTCCTAACCCTCCATAAGGCCTGACACCCAAGCAATAGGAAGGGCTTGCAGAGCCTAGAGGACACCAGTGGTCCTCTACTGACAGGAAGGCAGGCGGGGGAGAGCATGCTACTGGACACAGACTGAGACATCTGGCCTCTTCATGAGGCCAGCCTGACCAGCTCTGGGGAAGAAGAGGTTACCTGACCTCAGAGTTCTAGTTCAAGGTCAAAGGACACACTTGGTGATACAGTCAAGAGAGCACAGAGAATCACAGGGGAAAGGCAGGTATTACTCAAGAGACTGAACCAATGTAGCTTTTATAAAAGATCCACTCTTGAAACACCCATTCATTCATTAATGAGTGGTGAATCAACTCATGAGGACAGAGTCCCAATTACCTCTTGAAGGTTCTACCTGGTCCCATCTCTTAACATCCTGGAATGGGGATTCAACTTGGTTCACTTCTTTTTCATCTCTTTCATATGGCTACTAGACTATTTCTATTGAACAGTTCCATTCTAAAGTCTGCATATTATCCTTTGGTGAACTTAATTTCCTTAGTGATAATTTTATCCAAGTCTAGGGAGGGAGAATCAGCCCTGGGCCAACACTTCAGGGGATTCCCCTGTAGCTCTCTGGCTTTCCTAACTGTAACCAGTTCATTCTTCCCACCATCTACTAAAGCATAGATCTAGTCAGATAATGCTTATTTCTCGAAGCTTGTGTGAATGATAACAATGATAATTTTACTAATGTCCAACCTCCAACACTGCAAAATTTACTTAGTCTATATGACTGAATTGCAAACATTTCATTTTTTTTTTAAGTAAAGCTCTCAATTGACATAATCGAAACCCTACCTGATAATTTATCCTCCCACAGGAAGAGAATTCAGGGGGAAGGAAGATAAATGGCACAGAGAGATTTGCAATATGCTCTTTAGCAATAATGAATCATATTCTAGAAGGTTCCACAAAGCTCTGTGAAGGGGCTATCATTTGGGGTTGGTTTGCAGCGCCCTGGGATGGTGCTTTCTTTCTAAGGCTAAGGCTGGTGTGTTAGCTACAATACAGGAGCACTGAACTGGAACATTCACATGGTCAGACCTCCGTCACAGCAAGCAACCTGACATGGAGGGCTTTGCCTCCACTTCTAGCTTTTTGCTGATTTATTTAGGTAAGAGTTTCTTGGATTTGTCTGACTAGGCTGGCTTCATACTGTCATCTTCTGATTTCAGCCTCCTGAGTAGCTAGGATAACAGGTGTGGGCCACCAGCAACCAGCTGGTTTATTAAGAGCTTATAAAGAAGAAGACAAAGAATGTTTCATATATGAAAACAGAACATGAAAGCTGATGGCTGGTAGCTCATCCTTGCTACTCAGGAAATGAGATCTGAGGATCATTGTTCAAAGCCAGCCCAGGCGAGAAAGCCTATGAGTCTCTTATTCCCAATTAACCAGCAAAAAACAAAAACAAAACCCAGAGTGGAGCTGTGGCTCCAGTGTAGTACTGTAATATAGCACCAATCATGGGAAGGGGGGATGAAGGGACAGAGTCCAGGCCCCAGTACTGGAAAATATGTGCATGCATACACACAATACGCACACACACACACACACACACACACACACACACACACACGTGGGCGCACACGTGAGTTGGGAACAGTGACATTATTTTAAGAAGGAGGATACTATGGAATGATAGCGGGGCTGAATTTATGGGGGTACATTGTATGTACGTATGAAATGTGGGCTGAATCTTTCCCCCGCCCCCACAACTAATGTATACTACTTAAAAAAAAGCTTTAAAGAAAGAAAAAGATGCTTCTGTGTCTTAATAAAAGCTGACTCTGACAGCCAAATTTCTACTACTCCAAAATGAGCAACCTGTCTCCCACTGCACAGGGCGGTTACATCACTCACTGGAAAGTGAACCCTGAAACAGTTCTGCCAGCCTGCTCTGCTCTGCAGTGCTCTTGTCTTCTTTCCTTTTTGGACAAAGCTTTTAAAATGCTTAGGAATTCAGATGAACTGAGTCACAAAGTTGTACAAATACTGCACACCCACTCCTCCCCTCCTTCTCTCTTAGAAACAATACTAACTTCTCAGTGTTTGGCAGAAAGAAGGAAAGAAGTATTTTGAGCAGAGTTGTGACTTGTCTATACTCGGGACGGCGAAGGGCAGGCAGGTTCTGAGGGTGTGGGGGGGAGGGGAGGGCTGTCCTGAGCCTGGGGGGGAGGTGGTGGCTTCCACGGCAGGCAGAGGGGCTGTGAGTCTGGGACTTGGCACTCAGCTCCATGACTTCAGGAGCTCAACTGATCCTGCTAAGTGTACCATATACAGCGCGGAGGGAATTCACTGTCACAACAGCACCCCAGGTGGTCTGCCAGTGGGTGCACAGAGGCCCTCACCCCCAGAGGTGAGGGAGGACCTGGTACCTGAAGGAGAAGGAAGAAATGGAGATGTGAGAGGCAGCTGTCCTGTGACTTCTGTTCTCTTTTTAAAATTCAGTTCAAAAGAAATGAACTGATTATCTGACTTATGTAACTAATCCCCCTGCCCCTACCTTTATAACAACAAAAGCTACAATAAAAAAATAATAATCCATTGTCCCCCATACATGTGATTGTCACACTGAGATTGGAGGATAATGGAGATGGGGTACAAAATCCCCCTTCCTCAGCTGGGAGCCAGCAAGTTCAAGCCTGAACCCCTCACTGCGGTAATGCTTTAGTTTGACACCAGTGAAAGGTCTACCTTGACATGCCAAGAGCCAAAGGCTCTTCCTTAGAAGACGGAAGGAAGAAACGCTGAATTAAAAATCTTCTGGTGCCAAGTACGGGGAGCTCATGCCTAGAACCCTAGCTACTCAGGAGGCTGAGATCTGAAGGTTGGGGTTCAAAGCCAGCCCAGGCACGAAAGTCTATGAGACTCTTATCTCCAGTTAACCACCAGAAAACCAGAAGTGGTGTTGTGGCTCAAGTGGTAGAGGGCCAGCCTTGAGCTGAGGAGCTCAAGGACAGCCCAGGCCCAGAGTTCAAATCCCACAACTGACAAAAACCACCACAACAAAAAACCCTTCCAGTACAAAAAGGATGGAAGAGCTTGCAGCAGCTGGGTTTTCATTTCCCACAGGCGTGGGGGAGTGGGCGGGGGTGAGAAGCTGACACTGAAGGGTCCCTTGAACAGCAGAAAGCAACCTACATGGATGGGGAGAGTCACAAGCATATTTTGGGACTTCTATTTTCAACACTAGCTTTAAAAAGCATTGTACCACCCAGTGCCAGTGGCTCACACCTGTAATCCTAGCTATTCAGGAGGCTGAGATCTGAGGATTATGGTTTGAAGCCAGCCAGGGCAGGAAAGTCCATGAGACTTATCTCCAATAAAATACTCAGAAAAAGCTGGAAGTGGCACTGTGGCTCAAATGGTAGAGCGTTATCCATTGAGAACAAAGAGACTCAGAGACAGTGCAGTTCAAGCCCTAGGATGGGAGGGGGAAAAAATGTTGCACTTTTGGGGCAGAGCATGGTGGCTCATGCTTATTATTCCAGCTACTCAGGAGGTAGTGGGGGGGGGGAGTGGTAGGTTCACTATATGAGGCCAACTGGGCAAAAAGATAAGACCCTATCTCAACAACAATCTAGTTAAGATACATCAGTACATGCATGTAATATCAGCTCCAAGGCAGACAGGATGATCCAGATCCCACTGTGACCTGGGCAGAAGGGTCAAACCCTATCTGCAAAGCGAGCTAAAGCAAACAGGTCTAGATTCCTAGCTCAAGTGGTAAAGCATTTGCCTAGCAAATGTATGCTCCTAAATTTAAAACAAACGAGCACCATTAAAATATTAATTGGAAGTGACTTAAGTGGTAGAGCACTAGCCTTGAACTGAAGAGCTCAGGGATAGCTCCCAGGCCCAGAGTTCATGCCCCATGACCAATGAAAGAAAAATAACAATAATTTAAAAGTATCCTAGGCCAGGAGCTTGGCCTAGTGGTAGAGTGCTTGCCAAGCATACACGAAGACCTAGGTTTGATTCCTCAGTACTACATACATAGAAAAGCTGGAAGTAGTGTTGTGGCTCAAGTGATAGAATGTTAGCCTTGAGGAAAGCCCAAGGACAGGGCTCAGGCCCTGAGTTCAAGCCCCCAAACCGGCCCCCCCCAAAAAGTATCCTAGTTACAGAAAGTATAAGGAAATAAAACAAGGAAAAGATGGGCACTGATATTTCATGCCTGTAATCATAGCTACTCAAAAGGCTGAGACCTGAGGATCCTGTTTAAAACCATCTTGGGCAAAAAAGTCCAGACTCATATCTCCAATTGACCACCAAAACAAACAAACAAACCAAAAAGCCAGAAATGAAGCTGTGGCTCAAGCAATCGAGTGTCAACTTTGGGCAAAAATAGCTCAGGGATAGCACCCAGGCCCTGAGTTCAAGCCTTAGTATTAGCCTCAAAAAAAAAAAAATCCTGAAGTCCTCAAATTAAAATCAGGACAAAGAGACCTTTGCACTTGACCCCCAGAGATGAAGAGAAGACACAAAACAGCCAAGACTACAAGATTCACGTGGCTCTCAAGAAGTATAGGTCTTTATGATCCCCTTTCTCCTTCCAGACTGGAAACAGCGCTGATTCCTTGCCTCCCTCTCACGTCATAGAACACTGCGCATCCCTGGCTTTGCAAGGACCAGTGAGTCATTCAAGTGTCAGAGAATGGAAAGGTCACCAATGATGGTCCCTTGTTTACAGCCAAATAGACAGGAAGGCACATACACATGAACTGGGATTCAGGGTGTGTTTTCTTTGACTAGAAAAGCCCTGTGCCATTCTGTATTTCTTCAAGCAGATACCTCAAAGGCTGGACCAATTGGGGCTGCGAGTTTGGCATAGTGGTAGAGTGCTTCCTAGAATGCATGAGGACCCAGGTTCGATTCCTTGGTACCACATACACAGAAAATGTTGGAAGTGGTGCTGTGGTTTAAGTGGTTGAGCTCTCGCCTTGAGAAAGCTCAAGGATAGTGCTTGGGCCCTGAGTTAAAGCCCCAGGACTGGCAAGAAAAAAAAAAAAGGCTGGACAA
This sequence comes from Megascapheus bottae, assembly GCF_031878675.1. NCBI lineage: Eukaryota > Metazoa > Chordata > Mammalia > Rodentia > Geomyidae > Megascapheus > Megascapheus bottae. The sequence goes on along the minus strand of NC_143509.1, from coordinate 97,361,855 downwards.
ATTGGCTTCTCAGATAAAATCACACGTTCTCATTTCTACCTGTTTGCTGTCCAACAGGCAAGAAGGGAAAAGGACTCAGTGACCTGGGGTCTCTCTTTCTCTCTTGCCCCCCCTCCTTGTGACAGCACAATGATTTATGATTTCTAAGTCTGAGAATTTTGGAAGTCATCAAACATGAAAGCAGTGAAAAATCTAAGTCCAGAGGAAAGAAAGGAGATGGTTGAGTTAACTGTGTATGCTTCTCAGCCTCTGAAACACTACTCTGAAAACTGTCACAAGGAAACATCATATGGTTCCTCGCAGACAAAAAGGGTTATTTTATCCAGATTATCCCCCCACATTGCCAGGGAAAAGGGACTCATTTGTAATCATCAAAGGAATGCTGACAGACTTGAAATGAGATTACACTCTATTATACTCATCCGAATTAAAGATTTCTTTTGGAGATCATTCTTAGATTTCTTCCTCCCCGCTCCTTCGACCCCAAATGAGGCCATTTGTATTCACAGGACATCTAAAGCAGACGTGAAATCAGACTGTTCGCAAACATACTACGTTTCACATTCACTGGCCTGAGTTTTCAATTTTAATGTCACCTGGTTTTTCTGTGAGTAAAACAACCAGACTCTCGCCCCCCACCACCGCCCTCCAACCCCATCTGTGACATGTTAATGTGGGGAATTTGAATGTCAGGGTCCTGAGTGAGCTAGTGATTCTGATCAGAAATGAACACAAGTAAATGTAAAAATCTGTGCATGGACAGACTTATCTGGCATGTCTGTGGACATATTATTAAATATTCAGTCCTAAACTGTGGTCCAATTGGATATTGATCTGCTATAATCTATTGCTTAACTTTCAAACTCCTTTTTTTAATGTGGTGTTCATTTTGGTTGGTCATGGGGCTTGAACTCAAGGCTTGAGAGATGTCCTGAGCTCTTTTTGCTCAAGGCTAGCACTCTACCACTTTGAGCTCCATTTCCAACTTTCTGGTGGTTAATTGGAGATAAGAGTCTCATGAACTTTGGGGTCCAGGCTGGCTTTGAACTGCAATGCTCAGATCTCAGCCTCCTGAGTAGCTAGGATTACAGTTGTGAGCCACCAGCCCCTAGCTATTCTTGAACCCACCAAAATGTAAGATTCTGCAGGGTAAGAGTGGTTGCCAAGTACCTGATATGTGGTACTGGAGAAGCGTCAGAATGCATTTTTTTTTCTCCTACAAATCTGCAGTACCCTCCCTGGAGAGGTTTGAGTGCCTCATGCTTTTTATAAAATTCTAGTGAAGAGCTCAAGTGGCTCAAGAAAGTATCCTGTGATTTTGGCTGTCAAAAAAAAAAAAACCTGGTTATTTGGGCAAACAAGATAAATAGGAAGAAAAATTTAAAATTACAGGGAAAGTACTTTAGAAGGTATATTGTTTCTTTACTTTTTCATGCATAGATTTAGTGTTTTTTCATGAAGTCCATCCTATAGTAGTTCTTTCAGCAATGGCTTACTCATGGTAAAATTGTCTTGATTTCACATTCAGTCTTGGAAATAGTTTAGCTGTCTATAATAGTTCTGGTATAACTTGTTTTTTACCCTTGGAACCTGAAAAATATTTATCTTCTTGCTCCTATGATAGTTGGACTTTATAAATGTAATTTTTTCTCTGGTTGTTTTGAAGACCATCATTTTGCCCTCAATATTGTATAGTTTGGACAAGATATATCTACAGATAATTAATTATGTTTATTTTATTTAAGATGCTTAAAAATTCTTGAATTAATTCTAGGATCCTGTTACTTTTTCCCCCTCACATTCTCTTCTCTTCCTTCCTAAAGGATCAGTGCATGTTGAACTTTCTATTCCATCTTCTGTATCTTCTAAATTTTCTTCTGTATTTCTCATATCTTTATTTCACTTTATCTGGGATAATTTCTCTATTTTATTTTCTATTTTTATTTTTCTCTTCTGCTACATCTAATCTGCTCTTTAACCTATTTATCAAGATTCTCCTATCAATAAACATTTTTGGTGTTAGTAGATACATTTGGTTTTGCTTCTAACATGACTGCTTTTAGTGATAGCTTTTTGTTCTTTGCTTATTTGAGGAATTCCTTCTTTTCTTCTTCTTCTCTCTGTCTCTCTGTCTCTCTCTGTCTCTGTCTCTGTCTCTCTTTCTCTCTCTCACTGATATCAGGGCTTGTACTTAGGACATGGCATAGCATTGTCTTTAACTCTTTCTTTCTCTTCTTTTCTTTCTTTCTTTCTTTCTTTCTTTCTTTCTTTCTTTCTTTCTTTCTTTCTTTCTTTCTTTCTTTCTTTCTTTTTGCCAGTCCTGGGCTTGAGCTCAGGGCCTCAGCACTGCCCTTGGACTTTCTCAAGGCCAGAGCTCTACCACTTGAGCCTCAGCACCACTTCCTGCATTTTTTTTTCTATGTATGTGGTACCAAGGAATCAAACCCAGGCCTTCGTGCACACTAGACAAGCACTCAACCACTAGGCCAAACTCCCAGCCCTGTCCTTAACTTTTTTGCTCAAGGTTGGCACTATACCATGTAAGCCAAACCTTTGGAATCGTGAAAGGAAGATGCTTAAAGGATGAGAAAAATCCTCCTTACTGGACACCGGAAACAGTAGTCTCATTCTAGAACTATCTAGAAAGGTCAGGCAAATTGTGGTTGCTTTTTCCTGCTCTTGCTCTTCCTCAAGGATGGTCTTGGGTAAATTAGCTGCCCTCTTGGAAGCTGATTGGGTTATATGTAAATGAGACTGTGAGCTCATAGAGTTCTGTCCTGAGGATGAAATCAAGTAACACTAAGCTCAATTAGTTTTTACTGACTTCCTCTGTCTCTCCCCAGAAACTGTCGCTAGCCTGCCCTTTCCAATATACCCCACCCCCGGAGGCCAGGATCATCAATCACAGGACCACTGGCCAGCACAGACTTCTCTTCTCTACTGCAGAAAATGACTGCAGTGTGTTTCAGATGTAACTATTTCCATGGAAACAGACAAGCAGTTCTGGATGCATCACTCTTCATCTCTCTTCCTCTGGCAGCTGGACAACTCCTTCAGACATTTGGTGTGTTTATCTTTACTTACAAGCTGCTTTTTCATTCTATATAATGTTTCAGAGCTGAGATTTCATTCCATAATATTTTTTTAAGCAAAGATATCCTGTAAATGGGGATGTGAGCATGGCCTGGTGGTAGAGTGCTTGTCTAGCCTGCACAAAGCCCTGGGTTTGATTCTTCAGTACCACATATGCAGAAAAAGCTGGAAATGGTGCTTGTGGCTCAAGAGGCAGAGTGCTAGCCTTGAGCAAAAGTGCTCAAGGATAGTGCTCTGAGTTGAAGACCCAGGACTGCCCAAAAAAAGATATCCTAGGCTATGAGTTTGGCCTAGTGGTAGAGTACCTGCCTACCATGCACAAAGACCTGGTTTGATTCCTTGGTACCACATACATAGAAAGCTAGAGGTGGTGCTGTGACTTGAGTGGCAGAGCTCTAGCCTTGAGAAAGGCCAAGGACAGTGCTCAAGCACTGAGTTCAAGCCCCAGGACCAGCAAAAAAAAAAAATCCTGTGCATAAAGAGGTGTGTGTGTGTGTGTGTGTGTGTGTGCACATGCGTGCATGCATCTGCTTGTGTGTACATGTGTATGTGTTGGGAAGTAATAATGAGCTGAGAAAATATAGCCTTGTGCTCCCTGATGGAGTCTTAGGCTGAAGGATGGGGGAGAAGTACTTTAAAAATCGACCAATGTAAGTGAGGGAAGGGGTGACATTGCCCAAAAGGAAATGTACCCTCAATGTCAGACGGGAAACCGTGTAACTACTACATGATAGAGTAGGAGAGACACTGAGAGGCACAGGCAAAAGATTCCTGAACAGAATCCCAGGGTCACAACAGACTGGAGAGAGACTCGATAAATGGGACTACCTAAAAACAAAAAGTTTCTGCACAGATAAAAGCATAGCCATAAAAGTAGAGAGACAGCCAACCAACTGGGAAAAGATATTTACCAATAATACATCTGACAAATGCTTAGTATCCAGTATCTACAGGGAACTCAAGAAATTATTCCCCTCCAAACCCAATAAACCATTCACTAAATGGGCAAGGGAACTAAAGAGAGACTTATCAAAAGAAGAGATTAAAATGGCAGAAAAGCATATGAGAAAATATTCATCATCCATGGTCATAAAGGAAATGCAAATAAAACCAACCCTAAGATACCACCTTACCCCAACAAGAATGGCCAAGATTTTGAACTCAGACAATGACAGATGCTGGTGGGGTTGTAGACTAGTTCGGCCACTCTGGAAAGCAGTGTGGAGGTTTCTTAAAGAATTGAAAATTGACCTTCCCTACGATCTGGCCATCTACCCTGAACATCATAACCCAAGATATGATAAGAACACCTGCTCAGCTATGTTTATCTCTAAACTATTCACAATAGCCAGGCAATGGAAACAATCCAGATGCCCTACTGCAGATGAATGGATACAGAAAATATGATATATATATATATACATATATACACACACACATATACAATGGAATTCTACAGAGACAACAGACAAGATAAAATAATGGCATTTGCAGGGAAGTGGATGAATCTAGAGCGAATCATGTTGAGTGAGACAAGTCAAAACCAAAGGAACAAAAGGCACATGGTATCCTTAATATGTGGCTATTAGATCCAAATAGTACAAGAGCGGGGACCCAATATTTGCATACCCAATGCTATTGACATGGTACCAGAAATATAAAAACAACTACATAAACATAAAAACTTATGACTCTATAGACATGTTTTATTACATAGATTAATATGTATCTATGATATACAAACCCTTAGCCTAATTTTAATTACGTTCTAAAACCTAAGTGCCAGTGATTGTATATAGAGATTCCCTTCTTGAATACTTGTTTGTTAAACACGTCATTTGAAATATGATATAAAAATCAATGTTAATAAATTCTTTAATAAAAAAAGGAAATGTACTCTTCACCTGACTTAACTGTAACCTCTCTTTACATCACCTTTATAATAACAATACAATCTTTAGCAGGCTAATGTCTGGTATGTTGATGCACACCTGTAGTCCCAGCTACTTGGGAGATGAAATGAGGATAGTCCCAGTGCTGGGCCAGTCCGTACAAGTGTTAGTGATTCCTTTCCATAGTGGTACCTGCCTGCAATCCCTGCGATGCACTAAGCAGAGGTAGGAAAACTCCCATTCAAGGCCAGTACTGGGACAAAAGCATGAGACTCTCTCTGCGAAACAAACGAAAAGCAAAAGGGCAGAGGGTAGAGAGAGGGTTAATGGGTTAAGTGGTAATATATTTGCTTGACTAGAGTGAAGCCCTTAGTTCAGTCCCTAGAACTGTAGGATGTGGGGCGAAGAAGAGACAGAAAGGCAGACAGACAGACAGACAGACAGACAGACAGACACCAATGTCTGGCTCTTCTATGTTTAATCAGATTGGAAGCCCCTGGGGCAGTTCAGTATTTGTACATGAAGTCTCCTAAGTCATCCAGGCTTTTTGGGTTGTATACTATTGAAGAGCAGAATCTGCAAGTTTTAATCTCTTGAAAATGGAAAGCTATATTTCTCCATAGTCAGGATATTAGTCTCGCCCTAGGGCTCCCAAGACCCTTTGGGTAACCATACATCTATAGCCTAAAATTCCTAGTCCACAAAACAAGGAGCTATTAAGGAAGTTTTCCTTGTTGGGCTGCAAATGATTTATGTTATATTGCTAACCTCCAGTACCTTTGAGAGTGACTTTACTTTGGAGATCTGGTCTGTTAACAGGTGCTAACAGGTGCCTATTAGTGGGTCCTGATGTGGTCTTTTTGGTATCCTCACAACTGTGTTGAAGCCTCAAGGCTGGCACTCTACCACGTGAGCCACATGAGCCACACCTCCACTTCCAGCTTTTTGCTGGTTGATTGGAGACAGACTTTCTTGCCTGAGCTGGCATCAAACCACAATGACCAGATCTCAGCATCCTGAGTAGTGAGGTATAATGGGGACCATGGGCACCCAGCACCTAGATCCACTTCTTTAAAAGAGGAAAAGAAAGGGACTGGGAGTTTGGCCTAGTGGTAGAGTGTCTGCCTAGCAAGCATGAAGACCCGGGTTCGACTCCTCGGTACCACATACATAGAAAAAGCCCGAAGTGGTGCAGTGGCTCAGGGTAGAACACTAGCCTTGAGGAAAGCCCAAGGACAGTGCTCAGGCCCTGAGCTCAAGCCCAGGACTGGCAAAAAAAAAAAGAGGAAAAGAAAGACAGGAAAGGTAAAGCAATAAAAGAACAATGGGAAGACTCCACTTGCCTTCAGAAAAGTAACAGGTAAAATCACCCCAAATGAACAGGAACAGAGAGGCCTTCACCAGCTAAGTCCAAAAACACCCTATTGCTTAAGGCAAGACAAATACAGAGGACCCCTGCATTTGACTGCAGGGACCCCAAAAAACACTGTACCTTTTTCTTAGATCTCTCCCCCACATTCCAGCTCTCTGTTCTCTGGACAGAAGAAAATAAGGACGCCATTGACTTTGATTGACTATCTTTATAAAATAATTAGCTGGGTGGCACCTGTGGCTCATGCCTATAATCCTAGCTCCTCAAGAGGCTGAGATCGGAGGTTCGAAGTTAGCCCTGGCTGGAAAATCTGAAACACTTATGTTCAATTAATCACCACAAAAGGCGGGAAGCAGAGGTGTGGTTCAAGTGGTCAAGCAACATTCTTGAGTGAGAAAACTAAGATAGCCCTGAGTTTAAGCCCCTGTTCCAGCACACACGCACAAAGAAAAAAAAAGTAAAAATCAGCGTAATATTTCAATGATCAATTTGGCCATCTTAATCCAAATCCTCAATTTAGGAAATCCGTCCAAAGAACAGAACTCCATTCCAAGAAGGAACATGGCTCGAGGCCAATCACATTGGACAATAGGCTTGAGGATTTGTGGTACTAATTTTATAGGCACTGCTCTTGCCTTTCCTGGGATGCGTTTTTAATGTAATGATCATAACTTTCCAGTGGCCACTGGCAGTATCTCAAAAAAAAAAAAATCTTCAGGAGGAAAGCAAAGAGGGGTGTTTAGTCCCAGCAGGCTTGGAGGTTATTATCACAAGAAGACAGCCTCTGAATTATTCATCTGATGCTGGAATCCCCTCAGCCCTGGTTTAAAAAAAAAAAATGATCCAGAAAAATACTACCAGCTGAATGTTTACACAGAGGTTTAGGGAAGAGTTGCAAAGAAAAGAAAGGCTTTCGTTATTTTGCCAGTACTGGGGCTTGAACTCAGGGCCTGGGTTCTGTTCCTGAGCCTCTCTGTGCTCAAGGCTAGTACTCTACCACTGGAGCCACAGCATCATTTCTGGTTTCTTCAGTTTATGTGGTACTGAGGAATTGAACACAGGGTTTCATGCATGCTAGGCAAGCACTCTACCACTAAGCCACACTCCCAGCCCTTTAGTAACTTTTTATAAGGCTTTAGTAAATTTTAAAAATTGTATCATAACCCTTCTAGGTGAGGCTGTACGATTCAGACCATGCCTGGGGCCCTCTGACATTCTGGTACTTTCTTTCCTGTGGATTATAAACTATCTTCTTCACTGAGCAAATACATCCTAAGTTCTCTTCATCATCACCCACTTTTGATGTTACCCTTATTTAGAAAATAAACAAATGACTGTATTATCACAACAGGCTCTCTTAGTCCTTGGCTATTGTTGTAAGCCTGAGCGGGGGAGGGTCTGCTATGACTGACTCGGCCTCTGTTCTGTTTCTACACATTCAGCCAAGTTCATAAAAAGGAACAGGACCGCCTGTCCCAGGAAAGCAGACAGAACACTTTGAGGCCACAGGGAATTAATGACATGATCAGAATCTACTGCTTCAACGAACACATTAAACTAGACATTCAGATGGTCAGTTCTGGAGTTAAAGAAACACACACACACACACACACACACACACACACACACACACAGAATTCTATCACATTGCTTGCTGGAGGTCTCAGTTTAAGTTTCAAGTCAAAGTAACCGATTTTGGAAGACTATCTTTCGGATGTTTCCCTGCTCTCCTGCTGGATAGAATTTGGGTTTACACTTGGGTGTCTTTGTGGTTTTTTTTTTGGGGGGGGGGCTTCTCTTTCTTTTGACTCCTCCCTCAACCCCAAAATCTCCCTTTCATTTTTCTCCCCAGTCTGATGAAGAGAAAGATGGATAGAGCTGGCAATACTACCCCCTGCTGCTGGTCCCTGGCGTTGACATCCTGCATGGGAAGCAGAAATGCCTCTCACCAGTCACTGCTAGACTCTGGTGAGGACCCAGTCTTACAAGCATCGCAACTGCTTCCCTAAAGAAACAAATTCTAAGTGTCTATAATCTTCCCCAAACCATCTATAGTTACAGAGCCATGTGCCTAAAGCAATATTTGTTCAGTTGCAATGATGTCACCAGAAAAAAGGGCTTGTCAGCTTTTAAATCTTCCCTTAAATAATCGGAGAAAGATGGTGTAGCTGGACTCAGAACTGTTCTCTATAGCTTAAATCTGAAAAGTGCAAAAAGCTTTTGTAGTGGCAGAGTACAAGTGGGGGTTGGGAGAAAGAGAGAGGGAGAGAGGGGGGGAGAGAAAGAAAGAGGGAGAGAGAGAGAGAGAGAGAGAGAGAGAGAGAGAGAGAGAGAGAGAGAGAGAGAGAGGGAGAGAGAGAGAGAGAGAGAGAGAGAGATGAGGCTTGAAAAACTCCAATTTCCCCAGAACACTTAGCACTAAGTTTTGTTCCTCTAGGTCTCAGTTTGAAGGGCCTTGGTTTGCTTGCCAAACAGGCATATCTTGGCTCTCTTTGTTAGGCAGGAACATTGCCTTGATATTAAATATTCAAAGCAAAGAACCTCTGACCTAAGGGCTCTCAGCTAACAATGACATTCTCTGTAAGTAAACTAGAAACCCAACTCAGCGTCTTCTTTGCCAGAGTTCTCTGCCACAAACTAGTTAGTCTACTACACAGCCATGGCTGAGGAGTGACTCTGTTTACCTTACCACCATTACAGTGCAAAAAAAAAAAAAAATACCAAGGGGCCTGCCTGGGGGAAGCCAGGGTGGGCATGGCAGGAGATTGAAGAGTGACACTCAAGAAAGGTTAGGCTTCCCAGTGCTGACCTCCAGCTTTGCCCAATAGGGACCCAAGGTGGTCTTTAGTTACCTCAAGCAAGTACAGGGCTAATAGAAGTTATCTTTAGCCTAGAAACTTCTTCCATCCGGAGGTGACACATCTGCCACTTTAGAAATATCTAAGATCCTTTGCAGTTGCCCGGATCAGAGTTTCCCTCAAAAGAAAAGCATGAACTGTCCCACAAGCGCCTTATGTGTGGGAAAGCAGGGTTGCAGAGGGTGGGGGAGACGCTGGGACTTTGGGGATAGCACTGTCATACCCTTAATGTCCTTTTGTCTTCTATAACCTGCTCCTCATTTATTGGTCATCTCCAGATCTCCAGTCCTCGTGGGTCCCTTCCCTGAGTAGACTTCTTGTCCCGTGTGCCCAGGGCTAGTAGTCTCCTTACATGGGCACTGGCTGGGACGCACCCTCAACCCTGTAGGACCTAAGCCAAGTGCAACACGTGTATCTCTCAGCGCTGGGCGCGGCCCAGGACTCAGTGTGGGGAGCTTCCAGTGAAGGCACCTGGGTCAGGATCGGGTCACTGGTGGTGGGAAAACTGATCAGCTCAACAGCACCACCAGGGGCTCTAAATAACACCCTTAGGGCGGGGAGGGTCCCCTGATGCCCCTACAGGCAACCACCTATCGGGTGGCTCTCAAGGGGCTGTGAGTGTGGCTAATCCGAGCTGGTCGAGCCACCCCCTCCCCTGGGCTTCCCCGGGCGCACCAGATTTGGGGGAGGAGGGAGAGATCTGGGGTCGTGCAGCCCGGGAGGTCGCTCTTACCTGAGAAGTCAGTGAGTGCCGCGATCTCTCTGGAGCAGACGAGGACCGTGCAGTAGAAGAGACGCAGGAGCTGGCCCGGGGGCTCTACCTGCCGGCGGGGGCCGGCGTGCGGCGCGGGCTGGGGGGCGGGCGGCGCGCGCGCCCGGCCTGGCGGGAGCATGGTGCGCGGCGGCGGGGCGCGGGCGCGGGCTGGGGGCGCGCTGGGGGGGTCGCAGAGACCGGAGGACGGCGTCACATGGCGGGGCGGGGCAGTGGCCGGCGGCTCTGCTACCCCCGCAGCCGTCTCCCGGCTGCCCGAGCTCCCTGCCCCACGCAGCCCCGGGATCCCCGGCAAAGAGTAGGGGGCGGAGATCTGGGGCGGGGCGAGGAGCCCCAGGAAGGATCCGCGTAATTTCTTCCCGGGGAGAAAAAACTCAGCGGAGGCCCCACTGGAGGCGGCGGGCGGGGCGGAGGGTAGAGCAGGGGTCGCCTTCGTCCAAGCCCGGGACGGAAGGCGCCCCAACCGCGCTCCTTCGTGTGCGCCACTGGAGCGCCTGCCTTGCCCGCCCGGGTCCCTGGCGGGGTGCGCCCGGCCCTCCGGGCGGGGTGCCAGCCTCACCCGGGCCCGCGAAGCCCGAGGCCGGTGCCCGTGACGCACTTTGGAACCAGCGCTGCCACGGGCGCGCGTGAAGCCTGGGCGCCCCTGGGTCGGGCGGAGCGGCGGCCGTGGGAAGTTAGGGAGCCCCGAGGCGTGGAAGAACAGCTCAACGGCGCCCTGTCACCAAGCACGCAGCGTTCCCCACTTCACAGAACAGGAGACGGAGCCCCCGCCATCTGCCCAAGTTCTGGCCGCCCTTAGAGGGGTCGAAGTCACACACCAGGTCCGATGGCTCCAGTGCGGGGACTTTGCGCGCCCATCGATCGCGGTGTTTTGGGGGGGGGGGGGCTGATCGCCAGCCGCTGAGCCTTCACAGGGTTTTGTTTTCCATCTGGCCGTCTTTACAGACCTCTGGATTGTGGGCGCTGCTTGCCCAGTGTGGATGCCCAGCTCACAGGAGAAGAGCTGCGGGGACCCAGGGCCGGGGCGTGGGAATCCTGTGGCTGCGCGCCAGGTACCAGATGCCAGGCACGGGGGGGGGGGGGTCCTGAGACCCCCGCCCCCTCCTGATCCGTGGCCGGTGGAGCGGGAGAGTGGGTGGAGGGCCCCGCGGGCAGGCGCGAGGCACAAAGCATTCACATCACCTCCGCCCTGGGCCTGCCAAGTTCAGCGCCTGGCGCCCAGACCTAGAGAACCAGGCCCAAGGGCGGGGCCCGGCCCGCTGCCTCCCAGGGCTGCAGAGACTCAACTCCCCCCTAGGGTGGACGGGAGGCCTGGAGAAACACTCCAACTCTCTGGCCTCCCCGGGACACCTTCTCCGAGGTGGGTCACTAAGATTGGGGGGGAGGGAGCAGGTGACACTGGGTGGCACACATGGAGTGGCAAAGGCTAGAAAAGGCCCAGTCCTGGCACAAAGATTTTACTATTGTTGTTTTGAGACAGGGTCTCACTGGGTAGGCCAAGCTGGCTTCCAACTCATTACCTTCTGTCTCAGCCTCCCGATTACTAGAACTACAGATGCCTACCATTGCACTAGGCTCACAAAAAATTTTAAAATCTACTTTAAAATTTAAAACTCAACCTTTATTTAAAAAAAAAAGTCCTAGAAATTAGGTCCTAATGTGCACGTTAGATTAGGGAAACAGAGGGTTTGGAACCAGGCTATGTGCTGAGAAAGAGAAGCGTGGAGAGAGGGACGGGAAGAGAAGGAGGGTAGAAGCAGGAAGGACTGTTAGGAGGATGCAAGCACATTGATTGCAGGGTGGAGGACTCCGTGGCTGCTCCTGCGTGGCCCCTCAGCTTTTGTCCTATCTGTATCCTTGAAGATGATTGCTTTTTTTTTTTTTATTTTGCAAGAAAACTAAGTAACTCCATCCATTTTCTTCTGTGCTCCCAATACCTCTGTGTCTCCAAGTGAACAGACCCTTCACTCCCTACTATGCCCTCTCCTCTCATATTGTGGAATTCGATATGGAAAGCCTGGGGTTAAAATTCATAGGGTAGGAAGACAGAGGAAGGAAAGGAAGGTGCCAGAGAGGGGAAGCTTGGGCTGTCCCTGGAAGGCCCATCTGAGCTCTTTTTCAGGGTATAGTTTCCTCCTCAACTCTTTCTTCTGCAATGGAATTTGAAAAAGAAAAGAAAAGGAAAGAAGTCATAGCCCCTTGATAATGTGCAAGAATGACAGCAATGTGAAATAAAGTGAATTCTATCTCAGGAAGGGAGGGCCAAGTAATAAAACATTCTCAAAACATATGTGCTTGCAGGCCTTTGAGATGCTTTTTGAGATAGGCACTAACCAATAAATGGTATCATTTGATCAATTAACAATAAACAAATCATCTACCTACTTGTCATGAGATGCAAATGAGGGGTTCCTTGCGAAAGGTTCCTGGGCCAGATAGCCATGTGGAAGGCCCCAGGTCAAGTCACAGCCAATTACAAAGAGACAGCCATTCACAGAGGCATGCAATCTCCTTTCCTCACCTATTCAACCTCATTCTCTGCTGGGACACTGGGGTAGGCTCCTCCACCTGAACTCCTTTCTTTACAGTTGGAACACCCTCTGACTCCTGTTTCTAAACATACCCATTGCTCCATTCCTCTACCCCAGCTGCCAACTTCTGCAGGCTAGGCTTAGTCTTTCCCTCTTGCTTTACTTAGCAGCATCCCTCTCTTCTATCCTCTATAATATATCTGACTTCTTAAGACCTTGACTTTTCTTTGAAAGACCAGTAGAATCTAACTGCAGCTCTCAAAAGTAACTGTATGTGACCAGGTGTATCATTCACACCTATAATTTCAGCTACTTGGCTGGTAGAAATAGGAGGATCAAGGTTTAAGTCTAGCCTAGGGGGAAAGAATTGTCTAGGCCCCATCTCAAATAGGTGGTACACAATTGCAATACAGCTACATGGGAGGTGGAAGTGGGAAGCTTGTGGTCAAGGTGGGTCTCAGGAAAAAAATAATAAAACACTAGACCTATACGAAAACTAAAGTAAAAAAAAAAAGGTTCAAGTGGTAGAGCACCTGCCTAATATGTGCAAGACCCTGAGTTCAAACTCCAGAATGGTCCCAACATGTTTGTAGGCATAACATATATGTTCAACCTTTAAAAATTAATTTTCAGGCCAGGAGTTTGGCCTAGTGGTAGAGTACTTACCTAGCATGCACAAAAACACAGGTTCGGTTCTTTGGTACCATATACATAGAAAAGCTGGAAGTAGTGCTGTGGCTCAAGTGGTAGAGTACTAGCCTTGAGGAAAGCCCAAGGATAGTGGTCAGTCCCTGAGTTCAGTTCTCAGGACTGGCAAAAAGATTAATTTTCATTATAGTAAAACATACATATAAAAACATACAGTTTGGGGGGCCGGGAGTTTGGCCTAGTGGTTAAAGTGCTTGCCTAGCATGCATGAAGACCCGGGTTCGATTCCTCGGTACCACATAGAGAAAAAAGCCGGAAGTGGTGCTGAGGCTCAAGTGGTAGAGCTCTAGCCTTGAGAAAGTCCAAGGAAAGTGCTCATGCCCTGAGCTCAAGCCCAGGACTGGCAAAAAAAAAAAAAATACAGTTTGGGGTTACATTGTCCAAAAAGAAATGCACTTTTTTTTGTCAGTCCTGGGCCTTGAACTCTGGACCTAGATGCTGTCCCTGTGCTCTTCAGTTCAAGGCTACCACCCTATCCCTTGAGCTACAGCACCACTTCTGGTTTCTAGTGGTTAGAGATAAGAGTCTCATAATCTTTAGTAACGAGCCTGGCTTTGAACTGAGATCCTCAGATCTCAGCCTCCTGAGTAGCTAGGATTACAGGCGTGAGCCACTGCATCCAGCCCTGCACATCATCTTTTAATAATAAGAAGAAATTTAAAAATTTAAATATAGCTCCATAACACTGAGCACACTGGCATTCTTGTGGACCAACATCAGCATGGGTTTGAACCCCAGTCCTCAGATCTTCTCAGTATCTTGGATTTACAGGCATGAGCTACCAGTGCCTGGTTGCAAATAACATTTACTGCATAGCATCATGCATAGTGTTCATTGTCATTAATGTGCCACATTAGCCCTCTAGTGTCTGTCTCTCTGAAGGAAGAAAAGAGAAGGGTGGAGCAATAATGTACATGCCAATCATTTTCTGCTTGGTGAGCAGTGATAAAAACTGCGCTTTTGCAAAAGTCTGGGACGGGTGGGGGAGAGGCAGGAGGCCCAGGTCTGATGCACAGGCAGGTGACTGACTACTTAGGAGCATCAAGTAGGTTCTGCAAACCTCAAACACTTCCAATAGCGCCCTCTGTAGGTAAGAATATGAATCATCAGCTTTCATGACTGCTCATGAATGGTTTTTTTTTTAAACTGGGATAGGACTTTAATGTATGTCTTAGAGAAAGGACATACTCTAAACTGTAAAAACCATCATACTCATGAATTTTTAAAATATTTTATTGTAGCCAATTATACCTGACATAAAACTTACATCATGAACTACTTAAGTATACAGTATATAGGTGCTGGTAGCTCACGCCTGTAATCTTACCTACTTAGAAGGCTGAGATTTGATGATAGCAGTTAGGAGCTAGTGCTAGTAGACATTCTACGAGGCTTTTTTTGTCATGGGACTTGAACTCTGTGCCTGGACATTGTCCCTGAGCTCTTCACCCCAAGGCTACCACACTACCCCTTGAGCCACAGAGCCACTTCCAGTTTTCAGGTGATTAATTAGAGATAAGTCTCATGGACTTTAATGCACAGACTGGCTTTCAACCGCAATCCTCAGATCTCAGCCTCCTGTGTAGCTAGAATTACAGGCGTGAGCCACCTCACATGGCTGTGTCCATGAGACTCCTATCTCCATTTAAACAGCAGAACATAAGAAAGTGGACTTGTGGCTCATGTGGTAAAGTGTCAGCCTTGAGTGAAAAAGCTAAGCAAGAGGATCTGAGTTCAAACCCTAGTACTGGCACCAAAAATCAACCAACCTAGCTGGGCGCAGTAGCTCCTGCCTGTAATCCTAGCTACTCAGGAGGCCAAGATCTAAGGATCACAGTTCAAAACCAGCCCAGGCACTAAAGACGTTGAGAGTCTTTTTTTTTTGCCAGTCCTGGGCTTGAGCTCAGGGCCTGAGCCCTGTCCTTGGACTTTCTCAAGGTTAGAGCTCTACCACTTGAGCCTCAGCACCATTTCGAGCTTTTGTCTATGTATGTGGTACCAAGGAATCGAACCCGGGTCTTCGTGCATGCTAGGCAAGCACTAGGCCAAACTCCCGGCCGACGTTGAGACTCTTATCTCCAGTTAACCACTAAAAAAATGGGAAGTGGTGCTATGGCTCAAGGGGAAAGGCAGGCCCAGAGTTCAAGTCCCATGAAAAAGGACAAAAAAAAAATCAACCAACCAACAAACAAAAAAGGAAAAGCTGAGAGCAAGGCTCAAGTGGTAAAGAGCTTATCTAAAAAGTATGAGTCTCTGGAGTTAATCCTCAGCATTGAAAAAAAATTAAGTAAAATACAGAATAGGAAAATGATGTATGTATTTAAATTATGGATATAGATGTATAAATATAACATGAGCTACTGAGTCCAACACTGCACTTAAAAATGAGAATATGAGGGTGATTTAGTATCTTGTCTAGATGTAACTACATTAATGGATTAAAGAAAAAAATCAACTATCATCTTGAGAAGTAAATAAAGGCTTGAAAAAAATCCCTTTATGATTTTGGGGGGGGGGTGGCACATAAAAGACATTGAAATATTTTCCTTTCCTAATTTGTGGAACATCATGAATCATAAGTATCTTAAAATATTGCAAGAATTTACTTAATTTTCTTTCTTTCTTTTCTCTAATTTTTTTTTTTTTTTTTTTTTGCCAGTCCTGGGCTTGGGCTCAGGGCCTGAGCACTGTCCTTTTTCAAGGCTAAAGCTCTACCACTTGAGCCACAGCACCTGGTCTGGAATTTTTTTCTATGTATGTGGTACTGAGGAATTGAACATGGGTCTTCATGCATGCTAGGGAAGCACTCTATCATTAGGCCAAACTTCTGGCCTAGAGTTTACTTACTGGGACAAGTGTATTATATGCTGGTATGTCAATACTCTCTACTGTTTTTTGTTTGTTTGTTTGTTTGTTTTTGTGGGTCATGTGGCTTCAACTCTGGGCCTGGGCATTGTCCCTGAGCTCTTCAGCTCAAGGTTACTGCCCTACCCCTTGAGCCACAGCCCACTTCTGGTTTTTTAGAATTGGAGATAAGAGTCTCAGGGACTTGAGTCAGCAGGTGGCTTAAGCCTGTAATTCTAGCTACTCAGGAAACTGAGATCTGAGAATCAAGGTTCAAAACCAGCCCAGCACAAAAGGACCTGAGACTCATCTCCAATTAAACTCTAGAAAATAGGAAGAGGGGCTTGGCTCAAGGGTAGAGCAGTAGCCTTGAGCTGAAGAGCTCAGGGACAGCATCCAAGCTGAGTTCAAGCCCTATGACCCCCCCCACACACAAAAAGTCTCACAGACTTTAGTCCCCAGGCTGGCTTTGAATCATGATCCTTAGATTTCAGCCTCCACAGTAGCTAAGATTACAGGCGTGAGCCACCAATGGCTTCTTCCTAATTAATCTTGCACCAAGCTTGTATATTTAATCTAAAGAAATAGAAACAATCAGTCTCCTTGAAAGTTTGTGAATTTTTAAATTTGTCCTTCATTCATTTTTTCTTTCTTTTTTGGTTAGTCATGCAGCTTGAACTGGGCATTGTCCCCAAGCTTTCTGTTCAAGACTAGCTCTGTCACTTTGAGCCATAGCACCACTTCCAGTTTCCTGCTCAGGCTGGCTTCAAACGGTGGTCCTCAGAGCTCAGCTTCCTGAGTAACTAGGATTACAGGTGCCAGTCACCAGTGCCCAGGCACACCTCCCATTCTTATACAATTGATTCCTGCCCTTATGTATTTCCCTTCCTTGAGTTGTTTTGATTGTACTTTTTCCAGTGTCTGGATTTGAACATTTATAATTACCTCATTTGTTTTCCATGTTCTGAAGCAAGAAGTTATCTTCTAAGCACCAAATCCCACAGATTTAGTTAAGATGTCCTTTGCTGTATTCCAAGTCTCATATTTTTCTCTTATGCTTTCCAAGGATTATTTAGTGGACATTCTATCCCTCAGCCCTGATTAATGGGACATAAAAAAAACCCTCTCTTCTCCTATCATCATGATCTAGTTTTATTGCTTGATGGTCAGAGAACATGGTCTGTATGATGTTGATTTTTTGGAATTTATTGAGGCCTTCTTTGTGGCCTAAAATGGTCAGTTTTTATGATTTCCTGTTTTAAATAACATGTATTCTTTGTTGAAAACATTAATAGCATTGAAAACATTGTTACTCAATTTTTCCATCTATATATTCTGGCTAGTGATGGAACATATCAGCCTGGTCAACAAAGCCAATGGTTTGTGCAAATTGTAGGTCAATATCATAATTTCTAAGTTGGGTATAGCTTTTGCTGTATTTTGTGTTCAGAACCATTACCTGCCTTCAGGGATGTCTCTGGGGTAGGCTAGGAGAAGCATTGCCAACTTCTATTTAATTTTGGGCTAGGACACATTCAGTAAGTCCTGGTTGCATTTATGATCCCTGTAATTCTTTTCTTTCTTTCTTTCTTTCTTTTTTTTTTTTTTGGTGGGTCTTGGGGTTTGAACTGTGGCCTGGGTGCTGTCCCTGAGCTCCTCAGCTCAAGGTTACCGCCCATTCCCTTGAGCCACAGCACCACTTCTGGTTTTCTAGTAGTTAATTGGAGATAAGAGTCTCATGGACTTTAATGATGCCTGGCCTGGCTAATGATACCCAGGCTGGCTTTTGAACAAAATCCTCAGATCTCCATTTCCTGAGTAGTCCTTAGGATTACAGGCATGAGCCACCATGCCTGGCTTCTCTCTAATGCTTTAATCCACACCAATCCAGAGTGATGGTTATTTGCCTAAGGGCTTTTGATATTCTCTCTGTCTCTCTCTCTCTCTCTCTCTCTGAGTTCCGAAGGCTGAACTCAGAGCCTGTACTTGCTAGGCAGGCAGTTACTTGAGCCACACCCTCCCTCAGCCCCCACTTCCCTTAATATTTCTACAAAGCCTCAAATCTGCCAGAACAACTCCCTGTGTCTGGCCTATGATACAGGATTTTCACCCCTACTTAGTCTCTCTAGGCTGTGGGCTCAGTCAGTACCCTGTGTTTTCAACTAGAAAATCAAATCCCAGTAGGTAATGTCCAAACATCTGCCTAGAAAACATAGTAGGGTATTCACACAGCCTAGGGGTTAATATGACAAGAGAATGATAAGAATCAGCACATTATTCATCCAGTGAGCCTGGATCATGACTTATGACACCTATCTCAAGAACTGATGAGGATGGCTTTATAAAAATAAACCTGCTTGGTGTTTTTTTTTTTCCCCTTATTCATTGTTATGTCCATGTTTTCAAGAACATTTAATGTAGCTCATCACTCAATAACAGCTTGCAAAAACACAGTACTCTTCCCCCTCAAAGCAGTTTTCCAAACAACACACCACGTGCTGTTTACAGCAGCGCCGAAGGCTGGGGGAGGAGGGGGTGCTGGCTTCGCTGTCTCCATGTTGACGGGTGGAATTTAGGTGTGGAGGCCTTGGCCTGGCCGGGGTTTTCACAGTCGTTCACCGGGCCTGACCCCTCTTGTCTTCCCCCCATTTCCACCCCACCCCCAGACATCCTGCTCTTGGGAAAGAGGAGGCATGGATGGAGGCCAGCCTGGGCCACCAGCCTATCAGAACCTGTCTGGTTCGGGGTGTGGCAGGATCTGGGGTCCCCGGACGTCCACACAGCCCTCGGCCAGGGGTTCCTGACCCAGGGATCCCCCCGATCCCCCCACCCAAGTAATAAACCCGCCTTGGCGCACAGGGCAGAGAACCCACCCGGGGCAGCCTGCAGGGGGCCTCGAGCCTGGCAGATACCGGATCCGACTGCCGGCTCGAGTGACCCGGTTAAGGCACTCGCTGGGGCTCTGCGCCTGGACTCCTGCGCGGGCCAGCAGGCAGCCTCTAGGCGTTCCTCCACTTGGAAGGCGAAGGGCGCTCACGCGGGCCGCGTTCCGCCACAGCCCGCCCCGGAGCCGCGGCGAGTCACGTGACACCCCTGGCCCGGCCACTCAGATGACAGACACACGGCCACCACGGTAACCCGGGACTTCCGACCCAGCCGGCCCGCCCCCTTCCCCAAGTCCCGCCCCTTCCGCTGGGAACGCGCTTCCGCGGGCCTTCCGCCCAGACCCCGCCTCTCCTGCGAGGCCACGCCCCCTCCTCACATGTGGTGTCCGGTTCGCGTTCGCTCCACGTTCTCCTCTCATCTGGTCGGAATCGGGGCGTCGTAGTCGTCGACCTCCCCCCCCTCCGCCATCTCAGCCATGGGGGTCCCCAAGAGGAAAGCCTCCGGCGGCCGGGATGGCGCAGCTTCCCCTGCGGGCGCAGCCAAGCGAGCGCGCACGGCAGAGTTCACCGGCATGCGCTTCAAGACGCAGCTACGGGACGCACAGGGCCCGGGGCCTGGTGAGTGCGGGGCGGGGGCGCGGGGCCTGGCTGCCCACGACCCATAGCGTCCCCAATCACTGACAAGCCTGTTACGAATTGTCTAGTGTAGATAGAATGGCGAGGAAAAGCCTGGCCCCGCCCTGCCATCGTGGGTCTCACCGTCAGGTAGGGTCTCATGGCCTGGAGGAGCCACGCGTTTGGCTTTGGAAGAGCGCCAGGTTCACTGCAGTTCCTGGACTAGCTGTGGTCCAGGCACAGTAAGCAGTGCACAGGCCACCTCATGGAGATTGTTAGTTCTGGAGCGCAAGCAAGAGCTGTCCAGCTCCTGGAACCCTGGAGCCAGACTGCCTGGACTTGAGGCCTGGCTCGGACACATGTGTCCCCAACAAAAGCTTCACTTTTCTTGACTGGAAATGGGAAACAGTACTGGTTTGTGGGCCTGGATGTGTGGTAAGGACTGACTGGTGAAACCTAGAGTGAGCTCTTGACAATGTGTCCTTACAATGTGAGGAATTATTTCTCTTGCTGTCTTCAGTCTCCTAGGTGAGTGGAGGAAAGGTTAGTAATGGCTATAGCTAGAATGGGAATCTGAGTTCTGCTAACTGGAATACCCCAGACTGCTCATATCAGTCTGGTGTTTGTGTGTAGCCTGTGTGGTGCATATCTACCAGGCTGCCAAACTAAGAACTGTGTATTAAGTGCTTACCCTTTTTCCAACTTCTGGAGACTAGGCATCCGTGATTGAGGCCTGACTGGGTGCTGGTGAAACCTTCCTTGTTGGTGGCTTTGTCTTCACATGGCCCTCCCCTTCAGAGAAGACCTGTCTGACATCCTTTCTCTTCTTATTAGGATACTGGTCATGTTGGCATTAAGACTTCCACTTTAATTACCTCCATAAAGTCTGGTCTTCAAGTACAGTCTTGGAGGAGTTAGGGCCCCAACGTGTGAATTAGGGCAGTGCGCTCAGAGTAGCTTCCGTGGTTGCTTCCATTAGTTGAGGAGGGTCACAAACAAAATAGGACAGAGTGGCCTCGACTTTCTGAGACTGTCCTTAGTAACCTTTGTTTTTTTTTGTTTTTTTGCCAGTCCTGGGCTTGAGTTCAGGGCCTGAGCTCTACCTCAGCACCACTTCTGGCTTTTTTCTATGTATGTAGTACTGAGGAATTGAACCTGGGTCTTCCATGCATGCTAGGCAAGCACTCTACTACTAGTCCAAACTCCCGGCCCTAGTCCTTAATAACTTTTAACATAATTTGTTTCAGCCTTGGAAGCATTTGTCTCAGCTGCTAAGAAGCTACCACAAGAAGATGTGTATGATGTCGTGGAAGGATACATAAAAATCTCTATGGAGTGTGTGGAAATATTCCAGCTCTTGGGTACAGAGAAGCGGCCTGAGAGCGAAGTATGTTCCTTTCCAGCTTGACCGCTGGCTAATGTAGAGAGGAGCTTGATGAAATGTGATAGAGCTTTCTTGGGAAATACTGACGTCCTGTGGGAAATAATGCTTTGTATGAGTGCTGGGTTCATCTTTGCCTTCATGACCTTTGGGAGCATTATACTACGAAATAGTAACTTATTAATATTTGGTGTATGAAGTCAGGATTATAGATTCTTAATATATGTCTGGTTTATTTGAACAAGACATAATTGGGTAAACACTTGCGCCACACTTAGCATATATGGACTTGATTGTGGCTTTTTGGTTCCAGAGAGAGTAAAAATTTGGGGTATTTTGAACTTGTTGATCTCAAGGTTATTATTATAAAGCCTTAAATGGAATATCCTCAGAGCTGAGGGACCAGTCATTGGTAGAGTTTTTCCTCTCATTTCATTTTGTACAATTGTAAACAAGTCATTTTAGTTTTTTAGTTATTTTGTGCCCATCAGACTCTGAACTTTTTTTTTTTTTGCCTTACCACTTGAGCCACATCTTTGCTTTCAGCTTCTTAGTGGTTATTTAGAGATTAGAGTCTTGTGGACTTTTCTGCCAGGGTTGCCTTTGAACCATAATTCTCAGATCTCAGATCCTGAATAGTTAGTATTTCGGGCATGAACTACTGGTGCCCAGACTTTTTTCTTTTTTGAATCTAGAGCTTGAATCCATGCAAGTGAGTCTGAGAGCTGTCTCATTTTGCTGCCTTTGTTACTGTGGGCTGAGAATCTGAGAAGTCCTAACCCTGTAGAATTTTACCAGGATAAAGAGGAGCCCTGTGTGTAGGAGAAAAGAAATAGGATGATTTGTGGAATTTCTGTGTGTGTGTGTGTGTGTGTGCGCGTGCGTGCGCACGTGTGCACGTTCATGTGCTCCCACAGGTCAGTACTGGAGCTGTGAACCCAAGGACCCTTGTTTGGCTTTTTCACTCAAAGCTGCACACTACCATTTGAGCCATACCACATTTTCAGCATTTTACTGGTTAATGGGAGATATATCTCTTAGATTTGTCTGCCCAGGTGGACTTCGAACCCTGATCCTCAGATCTCAGCCACGTGAGTGGCTAAGATTATAGGCATGATCAATCCATGTATGACCGTCAATAAGATTTCAATTCCATTCTTGCAGATCCAGCTAATATTTCAAGCTTTCGAGGCCATATTGTTGCGGACAGCCAGTGACCTTTCACATTTTCAAGTCGTGGGTACCAACATTGTGAAGAAGCTCCTGAACAACCACATGAAGCTCATCTGTGAGTCCTTGTACGCCTCGGGTTACAGGTAAGCGACCTGTCTTTGGGTGGCAAAGGACTGGCCTCTGGGTTTGGTTTGTGTTCAGGCCTCAAAGAGCGTATCAGCCCCTTGCTTTGGCTCCTTAAGGAGAGTGGAACTGTGTCTCAGGACTGTTGAGACCTTGTCTCTGCACATCCCTACCCTGTGGGTGGCAGGGCCGTTGGCTGACTTCTCAACACCTCCTGCTCCTCCTCTGACCCCGCTGTTTCCCTCATTGCCCAGGAAACAGCTACGTAATGTTGCATAGCCCGTTCCTTATGGGTGTGCTCTGCTCCAAAGAGCACAGGCTGTCTCGGGGCCCCTTCACTGACCTCATAGGTCCAATAGCTCTTCCCCTGTCTTTTCCTGTCCCTTTATCCTGCTGCAGTTTTCTACATATAGACAAATACCCCCAGAGTTGACAGAATTGTGTAATTGACAATCTGCATAGTCTGCATAGTTGACAGAATCTTTCTGTTGGCTATTTTCCACAACCCAAATGCAGTGGGCATGTAGCCAAGGGCCTTACCTGGCTTATGAATGCTAACTTCTCAGTACTTGGAACAGTGCCTCCCGTAGCACAGGTGCTCAGGGAAGTCAGCCAGAACCTCTCTCTGGTGACATCTCTGTGAAGAAGTCCTCTGAGTCCTTCAGGCACAGCGACCAAGGGGTAATCTCTGTCACTGATGGCTTACTTCAGAAATCATTGTTCATCTTCCTGTGTCTTAATCCTCATCAGTTTTAGTTTAGTAGTTTCTTGTGTAGTTTTTAGTGTGCTTTAACAGGAAAAGATAAAAACCAGGATGTCTAGGATGTCTCCTTTTTCCCTTTTTTTGGTTTTGGGTAACAGGGCATCCAACTGGGTGCACATTTCCTGCTGAGTGGGCCTTGAGCCACTCCTGATTCTGACACACTTGGTTTCCTCTCCCTTTGTAGGATGGCTCGAGCCTGCCTGGACCTGATGACAGCCATGGTGACCCAGGGTTCCGAAGCTGCCAGGGATGTCTGCAGCCATTTTGACTTGAATAAAAAGCCCTTGTATGCCCTGGTGACCAAGAGAGATGCAAAGGTGAGGGGCCTGTTCTTCCCCCTGACTCCGTCCCTTTTGGACACTGGTGGTTTGCTGTTCTGCCTGTCTTGCCTTGGTACCTGAGCACTGGGAGGAAAAGTATGCTTCCATTTCCTTTAGCCTCTATCTATGAGGATGGCAGGCCTCACTTCTGACTAAAGGCGTAGGGACAGTGGCCCAGCAGATCCTGAATGACTGAAATTTCTAAGGAAGCTTCTGGGTCTACAAGAAGGTGGTTGGCACAGTACCTCTGGCCTATGAGGGTGATTAGCTGGTGAACATCTTCTCTTCTGAGTGACTAGAATAACGTTGATGTACCCACAGCTGTGAGCTTATACAGTCAGCCGTCCACTGCAGAAAGTATTCTTGGAACTCTAGGCCAGTGATATCTTCATATAGAAGACATACTCTTTTTTTTTTTGGTCATGAGGCTTGAATTCTAGGCTTGGGCACTGTCTCTGAGTGCTTCAGCTCCAGGTTAGTGCTCTACCACTGAGTCACAGCGCCACTTCCATTCATAGAGGGCTCTTAGTGGCCCTTTGATAGGTGACTTCTGCTTCTCAATTGTGATCTGGCATCTGATAAAGGCTCGATTGTGACTAAAAGGCTGAGACTTGAATGCTTGGATTTCAAGAGAGCTGCGGAAAAGTTTTTGGTAGTTCTAGAAGTGTGGGCTATAGAGGACAACACACAGCTGAGATGTGTCTTCATACTGTGTGTGGCCAGGCCAGAGTCCTGAGCACAGAGGAGGCACACAGGGATTAGTCCTGTGTGCTGAGGTAGATTACTGTATTAGCATAACTCACTTCTGTAACCATGTACTTGCTCATTCTCTCAGTATTCCTGGGAATTCAGGAGATAGACAAAAGAGTTAACAAAGCACCATGTAACTTTTGTGTCTCTCTAGCATTGGTCTGGTGTCTAGAGGTTTACAAGAATTATAAATAAGATAATCTCTGAGGAAAAAGAGTCTTGGTCTTAATGTCTCTTAGATACTATGCTTTATTAACATGTCAACAAATTATATATGATGTGTAATGGCTCCTGACATTTAAATGCATTTCTAATAAAAAGAATGTGTGTGCTGTTTGTAGACTAGGGTAGATACCTCGGTTCTTTGGTTTTGGCTGGCAGTAAGCCTGGTAGTAATTATGTTAGATCCACTTCCCCACCCCCTCTTGTCTGTCCTGAACTCAGCCATCCCAGCTCTCTGAGTAACATGGACATATCTACCCAGGCCACCCACTGAGACCAGGCTACAGGGGAAAGCCCAAGTCAGGCTTCCCTTCCCCACCTGTGCTGCCCAGCTGTTCACTCAGCTCTCAGGAAGGCCATTTTCTTTCCCTAGTATATTGAAATAGAGCCATCTCAAGTTGAAGTATTTCACTTTCTTTTGTATTGTAGTCTTCCATATTAACTACCTTTAAATACTTCGTTGTAGGCAGAGATGTCTAGATGTCAGTTTCTTTACTAAAGAAAGGAAATGTCAGGAACATGAAAAATCAGAACAGCATATGGCACCCCGTGTTTCTGGTTCAGCACTCCTATCTCTTCTCCTTGTTTTGAGCACCAATCCCAGACTAGAATTCAGAATCTGATTTCATCACAACTATCTTTAAATCTCATTTCAGTCTCCCCTGGCTTTTTTCATGCCAGTCAGTTGTGAAGATGCTGATTGCCAAAGTAATTTCTGTGTTTGCGGGATGTATTAACATTGGGGAGGGAATTACTAAAAGCCACCTGAAGAATACAGATTAAAGCTATAGTCATCCAGCCAAAGAAAGCATTGTTAGAATCCTTTGCCAAAAAGTAGCTGGAAAACATGCTTTGGCCTATTTTAGAAAATGTTTTGCAGAACAAGTTGTGAAGGCTCTGGACATTTCCTTCCTAGGCTAGCAGCCCTCCCTGTGAGGTCACAGTAAGAATGTCCAGTGGCATTGGGATGACCTTGGGGGATATGCCCAAGGTGGCTGTGTGGGAGCTGTGAGAGTGGCTAGCTCTAGTATGTACCATGTCTACAGAATTCATCAGTTTGGCTCCTCCATAATAGAAGAATCTCAGATCCATGGTTGTGACATAGCAAGTAACAGGTAATAGCCAAGTTCCTTTTCATTTAGAGATGTATTGCTGGAGGACTCCCAGGAGGATGAAGTCCAACTCTGCTATGTATAATGATAAAAAAATCTAGAACGATAGGCCAGTGCTCCAAAGTGCTGACTCCTAGTCTATTACTCAGTCCTTCTCTCCTGTAAAAATAAAACAAAACTGTCAAAAGCTGGGCACTGGTGGCTCACCTGATATCCTAGCTACGTGGGAAGATGAGACTAGGAAGATTATGGCTTAATGTAGCCCACTCAGAAAAGTTCACCAGACCCATAGCTGGGCTTCTTAGCATGTTCCTGTCATCCCAGCAATGACGAGAAACCTAAAATAGATGGATCACAGTCTAGTCGTGTACCTGGGCAGGAAGCAAGATGGTATCTCAAAAATGGGCTACAAAAAGGGACTGGAGAGGCTGGGAGTTTGGCCTATTGGTAGAGTGCTTGCCTAGCATGCATGAAGACCCAGGTTTTAACTCCTTGGTACCACATGCATAGAAAAACCCAGAAGTTACAGTGTGGCTCAAGTAGTAGAGCACCAGCCATGAGAAAAGCCCAAGGACATGCTCAGGCCCCTGAGTTCAAGCCCCAGGACTGGCAAAAAAATAATTGAATAAAGATGTGAACAGGTTGTAGGGAAATTATCTTGAACAGTTGGTAAGATGCCTTCATGACTGCCTGCCCTGGCTTCCTTAGATGTACAACATTTGTCCTACGCTGGAAAGAAACACTGGTCAGGTGACCTATGTGACTGGCTCAGTTTGTTAGCTCCTGGTCATGGTCTTTGGGCCCTGCCATCCTGAGTTGTAGCTGGGTCTGCAAGATGACATGGGCTTTGGTCCTGGAATTACAGACCCAGTTTGTAATCTGAAACATCTGTGCTGTGGTTTCTGGTGTGAGTTAATAACTTTAGTGTAATGTCTAATAAAAACCAGACATCACCACATTCGCTCATCAGAAACATCCCAGTCTCTCCATTGTCTCTAGATTTTCAAAAGCATGATGGGTTGTTTTTACTGATAAGTGAGAAGAAGGAGATGAATCTAGCTAGTCTGATCTCCTCTAGAGTAGTCCCTGGACCGAAGAATTAATGTGTTCCAGTTGGGGAAGGGACTCCCCATACATTTGTGTTGGAATAAGGCTTGAAAAAGAAGGAAGCATACAAAAGACTAAGGGGTGGGGACAGCACAGGGCTTTCCTTAAAGATTGAGGGCTGGTTTCCGATGTGTACCTCCTGATGATGGGATAGGACAGGTAGGTTGGTGACATGTGACATGTGCATGCTACTGTGTTCTTTGTCTCTTCTGTTTCTGTGTGAGGGTCAGGTGACATGCCGGTTTCCTTTGTCTTCCAGGGAGTACATGATGTCCGGCTGGCCTACATCCAGTTTGCCCTCTCCTTCTTAATTTCAGGTGATGACAGCACTATAGGGCAAATACTGGAACTGAAAGGTATGTGTTCCCCTGTTTGCAATTGTTCATTGGAAAAAAAAAAGCTGGGTGCAGTGGCTCACGCTTGCAATCCTAACTACCCAGGAGGCTGAGAGTTAAGGATTGCAGTTCAAAGCCAGCCCAGACACTAAAAAGTCCATGAGACTCTTATCTCCAATTAACCACCAGAAAACCGGAAGTGGTGCTGTGGCTCAAGGGTAGAGCAGTAACCTTGAACTGAAGAGCTTAGGGACAATGCCCAGACCCAGAGTGCAAGTCCCACGACTGACAAAAAAAAAAAAAGAGGGGCAGGGAGTGAGGCCTAGTGGTAGAGTGCTTGCCTATTGTGTATGAAGCCCTGGGTTCGATTCCTGGGTACCAACCACATACACAGAAAAATCCAGAAGTGGTGCTGGGGCTCAAATGATGCCCAAGGATATTGCCCAAGCTATGAGTTCAAGCCCCTGGACTGGAGAGAGAGGGGGGAGAGGGTGGGGAGAGAGAGGGAGGAAGAAAGAAAAAGTCAGCAGCCTTTGCAGCAGCAGGCACACAGGATGAGTGGAGGGCATTGCTTTGGGAGTACCATTCTGTACTGCTGGTCAGTGAATAGACACATTCCCGCGAGGCTTTGGCAGGATCACCACAACCTCTGAGACCAATAGGAAGCTTTATGGCTTTTAGCACCAGAGGACACCCATATTCCTAGCCCTGGTTACTTGGCTTTCTCTAGTAATTGCATTATCAGTGTTTATAATGTTTATGGGGCTACTGTGTAGTTTAGTGGTAGAGTACGTACCTCTTTTTCTTTTCTTTTTTCTTTCTTTTTTTTTTTTTCTAAGGCCCCACGTTCAGTTCCCAGGACCTCCGTAAATAAAGTTGAGTTTGGGGGCCAGGAGTATGACCTAATGTTAGGGCCTTACCTAGCATGCATGAAGCCTTGAGTTCGATTCTTTGGTACCACATATAAATAAAAGGCTGGAAGTGGTGATAATAATAATAAATAAAGTTGAATTTCTATGGTCCCTTGCAGCTGAATACAGGCGTTCAAGGGAACTCCAGTTTGACCTTCTGATGACTTTTCCCTTGAGCAGAATATGTAGTATGTAGTTCATTATGTCATTAGGGCCACTTTTGGTTTATGAAGAATCACAGTAGGATAATAACTGACAACATCTCACTTAGCATCAAGCATTTGCTCAGTAGAATCCTGGAATCATTCACTTCCTGGGGTTTGGGCTAGAAGAGTCTCTGGTTGCAATAGCCTAGTATGACCAGGTGTGTAGCTCTTCTGTCTAGCCCAGGAAGGACACCTGGGCTCCCTGCAGAACATGTGAGTGCAGTGGTAGCCAGTCAGTGCATTGCCAGCTTGATCAGTTCTTTCCCGTTCTCCACTGTGGCAGAGTGTCACAAGAGTGTCAGTGTCACCATGGCACTGGTTCAGGATGCCCTGCCAAGGCAGAGCTGGGAGTTTTTTCTTGTCCATGGATCATCTTGATCATCATCCTTTACCTGAAGGGTGGTGGGTACCCCTTGACAGTGCCAGAGCCTGTCCCAGGTTTCTTAGCAAAGGAAGTTTGGCCTTAAGCAATAAAACTACTC
The DNA here is from genome assembly GCF_031878675.1 of Megascapheus bottae. NCBI lineage: Eukaryota > Metazoa > Chordata > Mammalia > Rodentia > Geomyidae > Megascapheus > Megascapheus bottae. The sequence goes on along the minus strand of NC_143509.1, from coordinate 97,333,400 downwards.
AAATGCTCGATTTGCCAACTCCAAATGTGGCACCATTTGTCTAAAGGAACAAAGATGTGAGTAGAGGTTAGGCTAGGTTAGTTGAAAAGTGGAGCTCTCCTAGCTACCTAAGCAAGGGATGGGCTGAGCATTTAGAATGCTGGTCAAAAAGGAATGTGACTATTAGAGGGGCTTTGGGAATGTGCTCACTGCCACCAGAGCTCTTTGGTAATGAGTAATGGGATGTAGGTTCAGCCATAGCAGCTGTTAATTGTAGTATCATTTCACTGCAGATTAAATAGAGCAGTGTGACTGCATTGAAGGCCAACAGGCAACTTGGATGTTAACAGTGTTTGCTTTTGAATATAAATTAGGGTTCATTTTGTTGTTCCTCTTATTGCTTTTTTTTTTTTTTTTGCCAGTCCTGGGCTTGAGCTCAGGGCCTAAGCACTATCCTTGGACTTTCTCAAGGCTAGAGCTCTACCACTTGGGCCTCAGCACCATTTCCGGATTTTTTGTATGTATGTGGTACCGAGGAATTGAACCCGGGTCTTCGTGCATGCTAGGCAAGCACTCTACCACTAGGCCAAACTCCCAGCCCTCCTCTTATTGCTTTTTTGTTCTGGTACTGGAGCTTAGGAACTCAGGACCTAAGCTGTCCCTTAGCTTTTTCACTCAAGACTGGCACTCTTCTCCTTGAGCCACAGCTCCACTTTGAACTATTTGATTTGGAGATAGAGTCTCGGGACCTGTTCTGCTTTAGCTGAATCCAAATCCTTAGATCTTAGCCTCCTGTGTAAACCACCAACACTTGATTTAGGGTTTACTTTGAATTTTCTCTTGGTTTGCCTATTTTCAGATTTTTCTTTTGTGGAAATTAGGTGTGTCGTATCATTAAGCATCTATTAGATAGGTAAGATTGTGATGGCTTTGAAACTTCAGACCAGTGTTTGCATAGCCTCCAGCTGTGTGGCTCGTTGTTTCCTTGGTAACCAAAAAGTATAAAGAGAAAATCAAAGAGCAAACATACAAACTGCCAACTCTGCCACCAACCAATAAGGTGACACCATCATTTTCAACATGTCTCTGAGTAAACTAAGCAAGACATTTTTTAGGAGACTTTTGTGTTGGCATGTATTGGAAGAGTTGTTTGCTTTACTTCTTGTAAGATAATAAAAGTAAAGTGGAACTAATGGCTACTAAGCCTCTTAAAGGTTTTATCATTGTTTTTCCTTTAGTTATCTTTGAGTTCTTAAGTTACAAAACTGGTTTTTTTCTTCTATGAACTTACAATATCAAGAAAGACAAAACTTAAAAAAAAATCCATGACTTTATTTACTGTACTACTACTTAAGCAGAAATATTCTCATTATTCAAATACTTCTGGAATTAATGCTTTGAAACTTTTCCTTTCAGAATTTATTCCTTGCATTTTTAGCTCGGGGATAAAAGAAGATCGCATTTCTACCATCAACATTTTGTTATCCACACTGAAAACAAAGGTATTTATGCTCCTTGCTCAGTGTTTCTGTTGCTTGTTTACTATCTCTGGATGAAGCAATCCACAGGGGTTTAAAGAGTTTTCAGGCAGCCGTTAGCCTGTGAGGGCAGGAGCTTCTTAGGCAGAAGCTTCTGTCTTGAATGGGGCATGAATCCAGGGGGTGAAGGTGAAGGGTGCCTTTTCATACCACAGGAGAAAAACTGTTAGGCAGCAATTATTTGGTAACCTACTCAAAACTATTTTTTGAGTATTATGTTGCAATGAAAATCTTATTTGCACATCTAGCCAATAGTCAGTTTGTGTTATGTCGTGTATTCTGCCTTTTTCAAATTTCTTAGAGAAGTTTGAAAGCTCGCTAAAAGGATCATTGTCTTTAATTCAGAGAGCCTTCAAATGATAAATTTGAAAACTCTGTGATCCTCCCAAATGAAAAACCAAGAAACACCAAGTAACTTTGAAAATGCCTCACTTTCAGTATTTAAAGCAGTGATTCTTTTTTTTTGTATATTTTTATTGTAATTAATAGAAGGCTTACATTATATTCACCAGATAGAAGGTGCATTACTTCACAAACATCAATACCCTTTTCTCATGTCTTGATCCCCATTTCCCTCCCCTCACCCCCCCCCCCGCCCCTCATCTTGTTTTCCCTGTTCAACTACAAATAACCAAATAAGCATATATACAATATATCAGATAACAAGGTGAAATACTGTAACCATATGAGATAACCAAGGGACAGCAAAAGAGATGAGAGATAACATAGTACATTAAGGACAAAAATCACTCATATGGCTTTTGTTTGTGTATCCTGAGGTCCCTTCATTTAGCCTCATACTGTATGTTAAAGCAGTGATTCCTAAAAATGTCAAGATACTTTGATTGTCACCCAGGAGAGATACAGCTGGCCCCTCATAGTAGAGATCTGTTATGCTGCTATACTGTAACACATTTACAACACTACAATCTTGCAAATAATGGCATTATGGCATTATAACATAACAGGGTTTTTTTTTTTTTTTTTTTTTTTTTACACCTCAAAGCACTGCTTCTCAGCAGTAGAGGGTACTGTTCTAGTAGTTTCCTGGTTGAAACTTTGCAGCCCCCTTCAAAGACAAGGGCTCTGGCACAGTGTGTTACAGGTCTTATGTATTATGGACCCCAGATTATAACTACTCTAAATGGAGTCTTTTATCAGTACCTTTGGGCATGGATTTGAAATAACAGAATTGTGCTGCCCTGCCACAGATTCTAGGGTAGCTCTGGATAAGGCTGTGAACCTGTACTGTGATCTTATTTGCAAGAACTATAGCCAGGTTTCAGCCATGTCAGAACACTTGGTGCCAGGATCTTGAGCCTTCCAGGGAATCACCAGAATAGGACACAGCCTGATTGTAAACAACAGGGCAATGGTGAAATAAGTTAGGCTCCACTTGCAGTGCAGAATAGAATTGAGCCCCTCCACAAAGAGACTCCAAAGGAATTTTTACTAATGTGGAAAAAGCATATACTTCATGAATGAAGCCACATATAAAAATAACCTTAGGCAAAAAAAGGTAAATCAATGCTGGGTGCTGGCAGCTCTCACCTGTAATCCTAGCTACTCAGGAGGCTGAGATCTGAGGATCATGGTTCAAAGCCAGCCTGTGCACTAAAGACGTTGAGACTCATCTCCAATTAACCACTAAAAAAATGGGAAGTGGTGCTATGGCTCAGGGACAACACCCAGGCCCAGAGTTCAAGCCCAACTGACCCCCCCCACCCAAAAATTAAAGGTAAATCAGTACTTAACTATTGTATGTAGTATGGGCAGGGCTGAAAGAAAGAACGAAAATGGTCACTGGGAGTCTCTTGAAATGATTTGGGAACATTGGTGAGTTCTGTATTTCTCTCTACAGCTTTTTTCCTTTTGCATTGACCGAAGTGCCATTGGCTTTGGTATTTTTCTACTTATATATAAAAAGTGTTATGTTAAAATAAATTAATTCTTTGTGCTATTCTTATTATCATCTTCAGGTAGTTCACAATAAAAATATCACAAAAACCCAGAAGGTGCGCTTCTTCACAGGACAGTTGCTGAACCACATAGCTTTGCTCTACAGCTGGAAAGGGACTGCTGATGTCTTACCAGACAATGTTGAGGATTGCAAGGTACATACAATCTTGTGGGCTTTCCTTGACCTTGTTGGTGTGTGAGCCTCACAAAAGCATCGCAGCTCCCCACTGGTTTTAAAGATAAGACCTACTTGATCTGATTCTTTTGAGTTGTTACATAGTTTAATTAATTCTCTACTATAGATGCAATTTAAAATGTTTATCTATTATTTATTTATTTTTTGACAGTACTGGGATTTGAATTCTGGGCCTGGTCAGTGTTCCTAAGCTTCATTTGCTCACAGCTAGCATTCTGTCACTTGAGTTACAGTGCCACTTCCTGCTTTTTGAGTAGTTTATTGGAGATAAGAGTGTCCTGGGGCCGGGAGTTTGGCCTAGTGGTAGAGTACTTGCCTAGCATGCCCAAGACGCGGGTTCGATTACTTGGGACCACATACATAGAAAATGCTGGAAGTGGTGCTGTGGCTCAAGTGGTAGAGTGCTAGCCTTGAGGAAGAAGAACCCAAGGACAGTGCTCAGGTCCCAGGATTGGGGCGGGGGGTGGGAGGGAAGGAGTGTCCTGGCATTTTCTGCCTGGGCTGGCTTCAAACCATGACTCTCAGATCTCAGCCTCTGAATAGGTAGAATTATAGGCATGAGCCACTGGTGCCCAGATTTTTTTTTTTTTTTTTTTGCCAGTCCTGGGGCTTGTACTCAGGGCTTGAGCAGTGTCCTTGGTCTTTTTCCTCATGGCTTGCTCTCTGCCACTTGAACCACAGCACTACTTCTGGCTTTTCTATGTATGTAGTACTGAGGAATTGAACCCAGGTCTTCATGCATGCTAGGTAAGCACTCTACCACTAAGACAAACTCCCAGCCTGACACCTGGATTTTTAATTTTTTTCATATATTTTTTAATTGTTGGGATAATGTATAGAGAGGTTACAGTAACATTTATCAATTAGTAGGTGCATTACTTCTCAAAAATTGATACCCCTTCTCATGTTTTTGTTCCCATTTCCCTCCCTCCGCTAAAGATTTTTAATACTACAACTTTAATTCTAGTCTTCAGGTTATGATAGTAAAGTTACTTTTTTTGTGCGGGAGGGGGGAGGGGTGGGGACGGTGGGATCATGGGGCCTGCGTGCTGTCCCTGAGCTCTACAGCTCAAGGCTACCATCCTACCCCTGAGCCACAGCCCCACTTCCCGTTTTTCTAGTGATTAATTGGGGATAAGATTCTCACAGTCTTTAGTGCCTGGGCTGGTTTGGAACCTTGATCCTCAGATCTCAGCCCCTGAGTAGCTAGGATTACAGGCGTGAGCCAGGGCACCCTGCCTTTTTTTTTTTTTTTTTGAGAGAAGGTTGTGGTGATACATAGTTTCCTAAGGGCTGGGAATATGAAACCAAGCCACTACTGGTTTGTTGGTTTGTTTATTTTTCCTTTTCCCTTTTAATTTCCTTTTTCTTTCTCTTTTTCATTTCATTTATTTATTTATTTTCTTGGAGGGGTGCTGGGAATCAAATTCAGAACCTCTCAGTTGCCAGGGAAGCGCTACCACTTGGCTGTCCACCCAGCCTTTTTCAGATAGTCTCTCACTTTTGCCCACCAACCTTGGACCTTGATCTCCTGTGTCTACTTCCCTTATGCCACCACTCCCCCTTCCTCCCCCTACTTGTTTTGGTGAAAAAACTATTCCTCCCTTTGGCTGAGTCATAATTTAATGTCCTCTGCAGGGCCTGCCTTACAACATGGGGATTCCTCCAGTCCTCTTTTCTTCTTCCATCTGTCTTTGAGAATTACAAAGCTTGTCTCTTTTACTTCAGAATCCTTCCTTGTTTAGGTGACCTCATATTTCCTTCCCTATTGAGGAGCATACTTTATTTTGTGATAATTCTAATGTTAACTTATTTAATCGTCTTTATTTCCCTCAGTGTGTTCATGGATGTGGACTTAGCTGTAGGAGTTTAGGACTCCTTTTTCCTTTAGGATGATTGACCTCTTACAAGCCTACTATTTTGCTTCCTTTTATCATGGTGACTTGCCAGTGTCCCTGTGTTTTGAACATGTTTTTGGACTCTAATTTACCAGGAAGCCCTGCAGGCTTAGTAAAATGTTCCCAAAGGTAGAATTGTAAGTTGAAGTCATTTTCAGACCTTCACAAACACAGTCTCTCTGGAGAGTCTTCTTTTATCTTGATGGATATGTGTTTGGGAGATTTTTTTGTCTACTTTTTGGAATGGTACCAGGTGTTTCAAGTGTTTTCTGAGTCATCACTGGGCAAATGACACTGTATTTTTTGTTGTTGTTTGTTTGTTTGTTTGCCAATCCTGGGGCTTGAATTCAGGGTCTGAGCACTGTCCCTGGGCTTTCTCAAGGACAGCACCACTTTTGGATTTTTCATGTATGTGGTACTAAGGAATTGAATCTTCGTCTTTGTGCCATTTGGCCAAACTCTCAACCCCATGTCTTGTTTTTATTCTGTAGCTATTACCAGGATTGTGTGCTTGGGGAAATCACCAAATTTTCTTAACCCCTAACAGATGTCAGCTGAGGAGGCAGGGAAGGCCATGGTGAGGGAACTCGTTCACAGCTTCCTGATGGATCTTTGCTGTTCACGCAAGCACGGCATTAGTTTTTATGATGCATCTCTGGGTACCTTTGGCAGGTAAAGTACAACTAGCGGACACCAGTGTGCTTATTAAAAACTCACTACATCCTGTCTGTCCACTGGGAATCAGTTAACTAATGGAATTGTAATAGGCTGCTGTCAGAATCGTGGACATGTTCTCACTCATTTTAAGGTTGTGCAGTTCATAGAGCTCTAGTTATTGCACAGTCTTGGAGGCGGAGGTTAAGGCAGCAGAAATTAGGAATATTGCTGTCATTTACTTGGAGATGGTGGCGTCTACTGTCTTCAGTTATCCTCCCATGCCAGGCCTCCCAGCTACCCTGAGGTGAGTGCCACTGTTGACCTCAGTTCTGCAGAAGAGGGACACAGGCATAGAGAGGTCTAGGCACTCACCTATAGTCATAATTATTTAATAGTATATCCTCCTCAGTGACAGGCTTCCAGTGAGGTAGGATGTCAGAATTGTGGTTTTTGCATTGTGTTTCCAATATTACAATTATTAATAGCATTTCATTAGTAAGGAAACAAAGTATGGGTCTAATGGTTCTAGTTTAATCAATTAATTGATTGTGCCAGTCCTAGAGCTTGAACTCAGGGCCTGGGTGCTGTCTCTGACGTTTTTGGCTCAAGGCAAGCACTCTACCACGTGAGCCACAGCTCTGCTTCTGGCTTTTTAATGCTTAATTTGAGATAAGTCTCCCAGACTTCCCTGCCTGGGTTGGCTTCAAACTGAGATCCTCAGATCTCGGCCTCCTGACTCACTAGGATTACATCCATGAACCATCGGCACTTGGGTAAGTTCCCCATTGTTTATCTAGGCAGACTACTAGCTGGCTGGGGAATAATAGCATGGCTCTTACCTTTAAAAATCAGATTAAACTCAAAGTTGGGAAAAAAAGAAAGTAGAAAAGGGAGCTGGTCAAAGTAGACTTCTCTGCCACTCAGAAGTAGGGGAGGAAATGCAGGCCCTCTGGAGGAACTCTGGAACCCAGAAGCCATGCAAACATCTCACTTGTTGCCCTAGGAAGCACTTTTCCCACCACCATGTCTGTACTCTGTCCCTGAGAGAGATTGCAATGCATGGGACCTGTTCAATTTTCCCTGCGCATCCCTATATTTTGTGTCTGTCCCCAACAGAGGAGGCAACCTGACACTCTTGCACTTCCTGTTGGGTTTGAAAAGTGCAGCAGATGATGAACTGGTGGCTGAGCTGGTGGTGAACATCTTGAAAGTGTGCCCAGATTTGCTGAACAAATACTTCAAGGAAGTCACATTTTCCTTTCTCCCAAGAGTGAAATCCACTTGGCAAAATAATATCAAACTGCTAAACAAGGTAGAGATCAGAGAATTTGTTACCGGGGCGGGAGGGGGAGGGCGGGGTGAATCTTCCCAGGGAGAAAGGGGATTTAGAGGATGTAACTTGGTTGATTTTCAGCTTGGTAACATTTTTGTGTTTCACTGTGCTGAAAGGTTTATTCGTTTTGAATCTGTCGATCTATAGGACAAGTACTTAGCAGATTGGGTTCAAGTCATTGGAACAGTTTGGAAAGCCAGGGAATGTGCTTAAGTAGGTATGCTTGAGTCCTCTCCTCTCAATGCGAGTGTAGGTTGAATGGTCCCATCTTAAATGATTGGGACCAGAAAGCCTTCAGATTTTGGTGGTTTTCAGTTTTTTAGAATATTTGTAGGGACTTTATTGGGTGAACAACCTTGGTCCAGAACTCTGAAATCTGAGTAATACATGGTATTACATTTTTTAATGTAGTGTTGGTGCTCAGAAAGCTTGAGGTTTTCAGGATAGGGATGCACAGCCCATATTCACTGTCAGTTTTTGGCAGGAATGCCTGGCTTGGTTAAGCTTTGCCCCTCTAGTTTATGACCAGTCCAGTGGTAAAACGCCTGTCATTGTTTTTTGCGCCATTGTCTACGCCTTTCACTCTACGGCTGGCTGGATATTATTTGAGCCACATCTCCTCTTCTGGGTTTTTGCTGATTAGAGAAGAGAGTCTTGCAGATTTTCCTCAGACCTCAGCCTCCTGGGTAGCTGGGATTTCAGGCATGAACCACAGCGCTTGGCTTGTATCAACCTGAATCCATGTGTGCTTCAGCTTCTATTTGAGGGCTCTAGCTGTGTCTCCAGGTGAGATAGGCACAGTGTTGGCCTAAGAAGCAGTTCTCTCTCCACCATGTCCGTACCCTATCCCTGAGAGAGATGCAATGCATGGCACCTGTTGAACTTTCCCTGCTCATCCCTACATTTTGTGTCTGTCCCCAACAGACGAGGCCACCTGACTTTTTTTTAGCTGTGGCCTGAGAGAAGTAGCCTCACTGAAATTCAATTTTGCCATCTATAAACACACTTTGAAAGAACACTTTCAGTGTTCCTACTCCGTAGAGTTGTCGTGATACTTTAAAAGGCTGACCTGGTTTCCAGCCGTCTTGAATTCAGCAGTGAATGGCAAGTGAGACCACAGTTGGCTGTAGCATGGTTATAGCTTCGTGTTTTCAGCGGCTCTGCGGACAACATGCCAGCCTCTACTCTGCATTTGGGGTTACTCTCAGTCCCTGTCCTTTGTGGTGAATCAGATCTTTATCATTGCAGTGGTTTGATTAAACTGCATCCCAGTTGGATGCTTATAATTAGCTTCAAGTTTAGAACTTTCTTCCAGCAATCTCTGCTTCCCCTTTTTACTTTTTCCTAGATCTACGAGGCCCAGCCAGAGATCTCGCGGGCACTCTGGACCAGAGAGTTCATCCCGTTGCCTCGGCTCCTAGCGATGGTGATGGTGACCACGGTGCCCCTCGTGTGCAACAAGAGCATGTTCACCCAAGCGTTAAATGTAAGATCATGCCTGGGCTGCCGCCTTTCTAGAACTTTCTTCCACTAAATCATCTGGCTGTATGTGAGATTGCTCTGGGAATGGCAGCCTGGCTGTATTTGACCGTGTTTAGTCAGGGAGTCTTTGAGACCTGGACTGGTAAACCATGAGTGATGTCCATCGATAATTGTAGTAGAGGCAGTCTGGTGGATTCTGGTGAGTTCTGGTGAGTTCTTGCTGCCATTAATGCAAGTAGTCTGTGTCTGCTAAGTGGTTGTAAGAGGTGGCAAAAGCCATAATTGGACTCCCATCTTGAGCAATAGCTTTCCTAGCAGCTGCCAAGGCCAGCCCTAGAGCTGGTTGGGGGAAAGGTCCCCAGGTTCCCTCCTCACACTGTGTAGAATCTGCCTGATTCATGTCACTTCTCTTCTAGTGCTGCATGAAGGACAGGGGGCCACTCACCCAGGCTTGGGGCATCTGTCCTCTGCCCAGGGACACCTGTGGATGTCATTCTCTTTTCTTCCCAGTTGGACAGCACACCAGTGAGACACACAGCTCTATCTCTTATTTCTGTCATTTTGAAGAGAGCTTTAAAAACAATTGAGTACTGCTTGAATAAAGATGTGTGGCAAGAATCAGGTATCTACACAGCTGGGATGATGGAAGAATTTGTGAAGCTCTTCAGAGAAGCCGTGAGCAAGGTGGGCACATATCCAGGCTTGGGATTTTCCCCACAGACCTCATTGCTCAGCACAGGAGGCTTGAAGTTCCCCAAGAGCACAAAAAGTGGAAAGTAAGGGATGGAAAGGCCAGCGGGTAATGCTGAAGATGGAGCATGTCACACAGCAGAGGCCTTGGGGAGATAAGAATTGAGATGACTCACTTGCTCTGTGTCTCATGGAAGCAGCGAGGTTCTGAATCTGGCTGCACCTCACATTTCACCAGAGGTCATGTCGACCCTTCCCCTCTCCCGCCTGCCTCTGTAAGAGGCAAGAGGGCTGGATGGCTACCCAGTCCCACCCACTCTTGTGTGGCGGCTCTGTTAAGAAAGACCGGGCTTCCACAAAGACCCGCACTCAGAGCCCAACGAAATGAGGGACGAGTTCCCCATGGAGGAGCCTGTTTCTTCTGTCTCCCTGTCCAGCTCAGGGGCAGGTGTCTTCAGAGTTAAATTTTGTTACAAGCCCTGTTTTTCTCATCAAATCCCTAGTGACTAAAGTCCTAGAAATTATACCTTAGAATAGATCGTACAGAGGTTGTAGATGTGCTCTCACCCTCCCTCCTGTCTTACTTACACACTTGTACACTACACTCACATTTCCATTCCTGCTCATTTATACTTCTTCCCCTTGTTTTCCTTTTTAGTATCAGTTCATTTCTTCTCATGGTGCAACATGACTGATGTTTTGCTTTTTTTTTCCCCATTTAGATTTTGCCAGACTTGAACACTATTGTATGGGTCTGGCAGTCACTTAAAAAGCAGGAGATCATACAGGATGACAAGAAAGGGAAGAAGAAAGATGACAAGACTCCAACTGCCCAAGAGGCTGTCCAATGTGGTGAGGGCTTTGGGAGCTCTGCTGTTCGTGGGGGACAGATGACAGGCAGCGTGGGACAGCTGCAATGGAGCATCTTCATGCAGTTAGGATTTAGGCCCCTTCAGTTCCCGTATCTTTTTCTTTTCTTTTTGTGGGTCATGGGGCTTGAACTTGGCCTGGGTGTTGTCCCTGAGCTCTTCAGCTCAAGGCTACTGCCCTACCCTTGAGCCCCATTTCCATTCTTCTAGAGTTTATTTGGAGTCTCAAGTCCTTTTGTGCCCAGGCTGGCTTTGAACCTTGATCCTCAGATCTCAGCCTCTTGAGTAGCTGGGATTATAGGCGTGAGCCTCCTGCCTGTGTCACCTTCAGTTCCTGTATATTGTATCCCATTTTGCTCAGGGAAAATAATTACAATTAGACAGGCGGGCTTGGTGCCTCACGCTTGTAATCCTAGCTACTCAGGAAGCTGAGTTTTGAGGATGTGGTTCAAAGCCAGTCTGGGCACTAATGTTCATAAGACTCTCATTGCCAATTACCCACTAGCAAACTAGAAGTGGCCTTGGGGCTTCAGGGATAGGATGGTAACCTTGAGCTGAAGAGCATAGTGCCCAGGCCCAGAGTTCAAGCCCCATGACCACAATAATAATAATTACAATGGAATTAAAGATTAATTGGTGTGTGTGTGTGTGTGTCTGTGTCTGTGTCTGTGTCTGTGTCTGTGTCTATCTGTCTCTCTCCCTCTGTCTTCCCCTGTCTGTCCTGAAGCTTGAACTTGAGGTCTGGGCACTGTCCTTGAGCTTTTCTACTCAAGGCTAGTACTCTATCACTTGAGTTACAACTCTACTTCTGGTGGTTTTTTTGGGGTCATTAATTGGAGATAAGAGTCTCATAGGCTTTCTGCCTGGGCTGCCTTCAAACCATGATCCTCAGATCTCAGAGCTGTTCCCCTGATTAATGACAAAGCATGGTATGGTTCCTAGTTCAGACCGTTTTCTTTTGTTGCAGATGATGCAGAAACCATTCTTCTGAAAGCTGTTCTGCTCCAAGTCATATGCCTGTACCAGAAGGTGGTTCCCCTCGTAGTCATGCAGTACAACTTTGACTTCAGCAAGCTCCTGAAAGGTGGGGCTCAGGGACTGCACACAGCATCACTTTGTCTGTTTATATCTCATAGAAGAAACATGCTTGTCTGGTCTTGGTTCTTTAATGTTTATTATAATTGGGCCCACAGAAGATTATCTGGGAATGTATATAAGCTATTGAAATCATCCTTTGCAAGAGCTGTTATTAGATTTGTAACCATTTGAAAGTATGGAGGTCCCTTTGCTGTTGGAATATGAGATTCATCAGAATGTAGCCATTTAAGGTGTATTAGCTATATCTTTCCAACCAAAGAGAACTCCCAAGACCAGGCTAGTGAATAAGGAGCCAGAGGCTGTCCACAGAATGCTTACAGTCTAGGTATCAAGGCCTTCCCTCCATAATCAGAGCCATTCATGCAGGGCCACACCAGGAGACAGTGGGGTGTAGCGAGGTCACCTGGGCGTAGAAGGGCTGTTTGAACAGGTGGAATTTGGGCATTTGGTTGAAGGATTCAGATAGACTGGGGTGTCAGGTGTCAGGTGAGATAAGCCTCCTGTACCATTAATGAACAAATAGAGGACCCAGAACAGATTCAGATCTTTTTTTGCCTTTCCTCTTCTGGTTCTGTGGGCCTGAGAAGCAAAAGGTAGGCACCAGCCTCTTGTGACTGTCCCTCTTTTCCTCACTGTGTCCACAGGTGTCATCTGCGAGCAGGGCCTTGGGGAGGAGGCCCCTCCCATCCTACAGCACCACATGTTAAAGGTGGCCCTGGAGCTGCCTGCCAGCAAATTTTTGTGGTTAAAGGCACAGGTAGGAAGCAGAGCACTCCAGTCTTCTGCGCTTAGCTTTCCTGCTGGACTTGCTGGCTTTTGCCTCAACACTTTTATATTTCTTGGCATTTAAAAGGGCTTGGGGAAATAACATATACTCCTTTCCCTTGTGCTTACCCAGAAGGACTTGAGTCAGAAGTAGACACTGCCCTGGCAGATGGCCGAGGCTGGTGGGAAGGTGTGCCAACAGCACTAGCAGTGTTTGCATAGCATCTTCCAGTACTTGGGTGCAGTGGCTGTTCACCAGGGTCTGTGATTGCAGGATAGCTCGGTGCCATGGGCAGGAAATGACCGATGGAACCTTGCCTCATCTCAGTGTGTCCTTCTTTAATGACTTAGATTTTATGTGAGATTTCTATATGGAAGCAGTCGTATGGAAATGTATGTTGGCATTTTCACCGTGGTGTTATTTGGAGGTTGGAATGAATTTACCTGATGTCCTACAGGCAGTGTCCCAGCAGTGAGCAGAGATGGGGGGCCTGCCAGCATGCTGCCGTGCACTTGTCTATTAGCCCAGCAAGTGTGGCCCTCGTTCTGGTTATAGCATGTATAACAGTGATCCTTGAGTCTGTATTGAGAGCCATGTTCAACCTGTAGGAAGGCCCCGATGCAGAACTCATAGGAGGAGAGCGGTCAGTGTTTTACTTGCTGATGAAGATGTTTGGGTCCAGCAGCCACGTGCAGCTCAAGTCACTCACCAAACTTCTGATCATGAAGGTGAGTGCTCTCCTGGCTTGTAATGCTGAAGCATCTATGTGCTTCCTCCTGACTACTGAATGTCTTAATTTGTATTATTTATTTAACTTTAATTATTTATTTGATGCCACTAGGGCCTTGTGCTTACTAGGCAGATGCTCTGCTTCAGCCAGGCTTCCAGCTCCTTTTTGACTGAGTTTATTTTTCAGGTGTGGTCTTACATTTTGTACATGAGCCTGTGATCTGCCTACCTTTTGCCTTCTACCTAGGACCTAGGTGTAATGAGCCTGTAGATTTTTATATAGAATGGAATATATTCTGATTTGTCATGTCTTTTTTTGTTGTTGTTGTTTTGCCGGTCCTGGGGCTTGAACTCAGGGCCTGAGCACTATCTTTGGGCTTTCTTAAGGACAGCACTCTACCACTTGAGCCACAATCCCACTTCCAGCTTTTTCTATGTATATGGTACTGAGGAATCTAACCCAGGGCTTGCTTCCTGCATGCTAGGCAAGTACTCTACCACTAGGCCTAACTCCCAGACCCTTGTATGTCTTATAGTTACATTCCTAAGAGGTCACATAGTGAACTAGGTAAAGTGGACTTTGAGATCTAACTTTTAGATTTTAGCCCTGGCTCTACTCCTTCCTGGGTAGCATTGGCAAAATGCTTAACTTTCTTATCTTACTTTTCTTTTTCTTTGGTTTTTGTAGGTCGTGAGGCTTGAGCTCAGCCTGGGCGCTGTCCCTGAGCTTCTCAAGGCTTCCGCTTTACCCCTGGGCCTGGGTATTGTCCTGAGCTCTTCAGCTCAAGGCTACCACCCTACCCTTGAGCCAAGCCCCCCTTCCCATTTCCTTGAGATTCATTAGAGATAAGAGTCTCAGGTTCTTTTGCGCCCAGGCTAACTTTGGCCCTTGATCCTCAGATCTCAGCCTTCAGAATAGCTAGGGTTACAGGCGTGAGCCACCCACCAGGCTTGAACCTAGTTTTCTTTTGGTGAATGGGGATAATAAAGCCTTGAGTGACAGAAGATTAAACAAGATAAAACAGTAGCTTCTGATAGATATAATAAATACTATATTTCACTTTGTTAGGGGAACTGTTTATAGCTCAGCCTCTTCCCTTAACTCCAGGCTCTGAGCCCTTTCTGGAGGTTTTCGAGCTTTTTCACCTTTCCGGTCACCTATAATATAGGTGTCCTCAAAGTCTTCAGAGAAGAGGACTTGGGCACTTCTTCTGGATATGTGGGACTCCCTTTTCCAGGGCTACCTCAGGTCTTACTGTGGCCATAAGGAGTCTTTATGCCTCATTTCTGCTGTGTAGCAGACATGCTTTACACATCAGTTACAGTTTTTGGGGTGTAAACATGAAGGGCTGATAATCTTGCTGTAATTTGTCCTTATCTCCTGAGCTACTTGAAGAAGTAGCTGTCTGAGTCGGGGCTTAGGTCCTAGATGTTTATCTGAAAATTCTGGTAGAAACTCAGTCCCCTAAATAGCAGTTGAATCTTTTCCTTTCTTACAGATTTGGGAAGTGCAAAATGGAGTTAAATTGTCTGTGACAGGACAGCAGTGATCTCTTTTCCTTGTGTTCTTTGACAATGGGGATGTAATGGGGATGTGAGTTTAAAGAACATCCTGCAGGGACTGGGAGCATGGCTTAATGGTCGAGTGCTTGCCTAGCATGCAGGAAGCCCTGGGTTCAAATCCTTTGTACCTCATACACACAAAAAAAGCTGAAAGTGGTGGTGCTATGGCTCAAGTGGTAGAGCACTAGCCTTGAGGAAAGCCCAAGAACAGTACCCAGGCCCTGATTTCAAGGTCCAGTACTGGAAAAAAAGACAGGAAGGAAGGAAGAAAGAAAAGAAGGACAGACATCCTGCAGTGTGGTCACCTTGGCCCGCCCCTTTGCTTGCTCACTCCCTGGCCTCATGTGGCCTGCTGCACGAGAAGTCATGGAAAGCAGTTCCCCTCTGACCTGTTCACCTTGTCTGCTTGCCCACAGATTCTGCGAGACACGGGTGTGTTTGAGCACACCTGGAAGGAGCTAGAGCTGTGGCTTGGGCATGTGGATAACACTGCGGAGCAAAGCCGAGAAACCGTCATCCAGTTTCTAGAACGAGTAAGCACAGGTGTCCATGGAGGGAATGTGTGTGGGTGGACCACAGCCCTTTCTCTGGTGTGCCTGAGGTATCGGATGCGCCAGCATAGCAGGGCTCTTATCCTAGCTCATGTCCTGGGTCTGCTGAGGGTTCAGAATCTACTCAGCTTTAGATAGAATATATTACAGAATTCTAGACAGAATACTTTACATTTATGCTGTTTATTTTCCTTTGAGAAAGTGTTCTTGAATAAGATGATCCTAAACGTGATGTGAAATATAACATATACCAAGAACAGTTAGCTTTTTTTTGTCTGTCTGCCAATATTGGAGCTTGAACTCCCTTGGCTTTTTTTGCTCAAGGCTAGCACTACTACTTGAGCAACAGCTCTAATTCTGGACTCTTTTTGGATAATTGAGATTAGAGTCTCATTGATTTCCTGTCTAGGCTGGCTTCAAACTTGTGATAAAATTACCATTATTGGAAGTGGTACTGTGGCTCAAATGATAGAGTGCTAGCCTTGAGCTGAAGAGCTCAGAGATAACGTAAGCCTAGAGTTCAAGCCCCATGCCTGACCAAAACAAAACAAAACAAAACATTACCATTCTTACTTATTTTAGTACCTCCCTTGATTTAAAGAAGTAACATAGTGGGGCCTTTTTTCCTCTCTTTAGTTGTAACTGTCTAAATGTTTACCACTTATCTGTTCAGGTTTTATTGACGCTGGTAGCGAATCCTTATCCATATACAGACAGAGCATCTGACTTTGTCCAGGAAGCCAGCACACTGCAGGCCACTGCAGGGAAACAAGATGCTGATGACATCAGCATTCCCGTCTCTCACATTGATGGTAGGTCCTTGCCACCCCCGCTGTTGGGTTTTTCACTTGAGCCCCATGTGCTGCCCAAGTCCTCCAGATCTCAGCCTCATGAGTAGCCTGGAGTACAGACATGAGCCACCAACACTCAGCTTAAAGTCTGTGTGCTGGTCTGTGCTTAAATACTTCCAGAATTTGGCTTGCTTGAATATCTAATATTCCTGGCTTCTTATATTTCTTGAGGAAATACCATTTTGTCATCACCTTAGCTGAATATCCCAAATTTTGTCAAAGATTGTAAAGAGTTTATGGGCAGTGTCTACATCTGTTTAGGATGAAACTCTACTCAGCCTAAGAGAAGTTGAAGTTGATTTTTTTGGCTGCTTTTTGTTTGCCCGATTTCTACTTTTGGTTCTACCTTTCTGTGGATTTGTTCTGGGATTCTTCAATGTCTCTTGGCTTAGCTGGGCTTCCCTCTTTAAACCTTAGATGTTCTCGACATGGTGGACGTGCTGGTGGAGGGCAGTGAAGGTTTGGACGAGGAAATTGGCTTCTTGTTAAATGAAGACATGGTTCTGCTCACATTCCCATTCAGTGCTGTGGTCCCTGCAGCCCTGGAAGCCAGGAATAAGTTGCTCCTTGGAGCAGAAAACAAAGCAGGTACTATGGACAGTCAGGGTGTTGGCTATAGCAGGTGGCTGGACCCTTGGGGAATGGGAGGTGCAGTTCCAGGGGCTGAGAAAACAACATGGGGGAAAACCTAAAGCAGAGAGAGTTGAAAATGGCCGAGAGTGGTAGCTACCCAGCCCCAGAGCTGAGCATGTGGGAACATCTTCTGGGAAAGTGGTCATCTGAAAGATGATTTGCTTGTGTTTCACTGCTCGTTCCTGATACCATGATAAGGTGTCATTCATACTTTGAGTTTTCCAGGGAGCCCAGGCTTTGTGCCATAGCAAATGTATGACCCCATTTGTCTGTGATTTATTTACAGTACATGCAGGTCCCTTTCCTGACCTTGGCAGGGTTCAGAGAATCCAGATTGCTCTTCTGGGTGGCTAGAAAGTGGCCCAGAGTTGTTCCTGGTGATGGCTTTCCCTGTTGATGGCTCTACCATCCTGACATGAGGCCTAGAGGGTCACTGTGGAAAGGGAAGAAGTCTTGGCCTGACTTAGGCATGTAGTCACACCTGGCCTGCTAGAGAGCTTAGTTGCCAGGCAGAGAAGGAATTGGTGATGGGTCCTAGGTCCAGGTGGTTTTATGCATAGGGCTCTATTTCTGACCACATGCCAAAAGGAGCCAGGGACGCTTGGAGGGTATCCCCTTCCCTTCCCCTGTGGGCATGAAACCCCTGTGGAATGGTAGGGATATGGCATTTATTTGGGTAGTGAAGCCAAGAAGGACACTTCTGGTCCATCCTTGCCATCCAATCTGTTTCCTCCCTAGGGGAGAGTATCGTGGCCTACCTGACAGCTGTGCTGACTGATGTCCTCCACAGCCAGCGGGACCCCCTGGCTCTATGTCTTCTGCTTCAGGCCTATGACAAGTTTGACCCTCCAGGTCCTGCTTGCTTTCAGCAGCTTTCCCAGTTCAACAGATACTACAGCCTCTGGATCCCAGAGCAAGCCCGGGAGGCCGGGGTAAGCTGCAGTCAGGGCCCTTGCCAACGTGCTCTTCCCATGGGCAGCTGTGTGGTGATTTGTTTGCTGGGTATTTTGAGACTATACTAAGAGTAGTATGTATTTTAAGCCATTTAACCTACCAAGAATTCTGAGAGATGGGTGAAGACTCACCACTGTTCACACACGTGGGTGCAAAGCATTTCTTCTACCAATTGTGATGAGTCTGGGTTTGGGTTAGGCCCACTCCTAAACTTTCTTCTCCACAGAGGCCAAGGTTGTGTCCAGAAGGTGGTTTGTGTATGGAAGTTCAGTGTTGCCCTCCTAGGTGCAGTCAGCCTCGGCCCTGAGATGGGATGGGACCTGAGAATTTGTGTTTGTCACACTGTCTAGGGCAGTGTTAAACCACACTGGTCCTAGGACCACTCTGAGACACACTGATTCTCCCAGCACACAGAGCCTCGGGTTTGCCAGTCTAAGACATTGAATGTTTGAAATTATTATTCTGTAACCTGCATGGGGTAAGAAGGCAATTTGGGGGCTGGGAGTTTGGCCTAGTAGTAGAGTGCTTGCCTAACATGCACGGATACCCGGGTTCAATTCCTTGGTACCACATACATAGAAAAGTCAGAAGTGGTGCTGTGGCTTAAGTGATACAGCCCTAACCTTGAGAAAAGCCCAAGGACAGTGTTCAGACCCTGAGTTCAAGCCCTAGGATTGGCCCCCTCCCCCAAAAAAATGTTTGGCGATTATGTAGAAGAAAGAAAAATTGCTATATAAAGTACAACAGCCCTAGAAAGCTTGTTCTATTTCCCTGTTCCTTGGACAAGACATTCTGACGTGGGGGACAGTAGCTCACAGTGTGGGCTGCGCTACAGGATTTGCCTTCCCAGTTTCCCATGACTCATCCTGGGACCCTGTCTCCAGGGCACTGGCTCCCGTGGCCCTGTGGGTCTCTTCCTAACCCCACTGGGTGCATTCATCTGTACGAATGTGAGTAGGAAGATACAGAACTGAATTAAGTAAAATGCACATGGCCTGGTTTTTGAAGTTTGATCGGATTATCTGAAGTGTGTATATCACCTGTCCATCCCATCCTCTATCCTCCATAGTAATGAGTCTTTTTTCTCTTTTTCCATATCCCCCAGCCACTGCAGGGATCTCACAGCCCTGGACCCTCCCCTTCCCCCTCAGCCTCCTGCTTCTCTGCC
This sequence comes from Megascapheus bottae, assembly GCF_031878675.1. Taxonomy (NCBI): domain Eukaryota; kingdom Metazoa; phylum Chordata; class Mammalia; order Rodentia; family Geomyidae; genus Megascapheus; species Megascapheus bottae. Next base: position 97,314,486 of record NC_143509.1, on the reverse strand, counting down.
CTGCTGCGGGTGGCCTATGAGAGCCAGACGCTTGGGGATGAACCTGTTCAGACGCAGCTGCAGGGCGCCATCCCACACCTCGCCCTGGACCAGGCCTTGTGCCCAGTCAAGCAGGTGCTGCTCTACCTCAGGAGCACTGTGGAGAACTTCGGCCAGGTTAGCACTCTCCCTCCAGCCCCTTCTCTCAGCTACGTCCCCGTACACAGTTTCTCATGGCCCCTAGGGCCACGGGGTAGGCTTGTGGCTCAGGAACCTGGAGTCTCAGGTCTGCAGCTTCCACAGCGCTTGAGACGGGCTGTCAGCTGATAGCCTAGGTCTACCTCCTGGCTGGCCTTCCCTCTTTCTTTCTCAAATTTAATTCGGGAGCTCCCTGTTGAGCTTTTCCTGGTGTGCTTCATAGACCTTCTCTTGGGCTTTTGAGCCATGTACGCCTTTGTATGTCTCAAGTTTAGGAAGACAAGTCTCTTACCTGAGAGATGACTTGGGGCAGGACTTAGGAGCCACTTGCTCAGGTCTTGGCACCTCAGCTCATCCCTCCCAGTCTCCCCTGTCCTTGTGTCTGTCGTTCTTCCTCAGCTGAGCTTATGCGGTTCTCACCCTCCTAGCTGGGCAGAAGTGCCGGCCCCCCGCTCCTGCAGCTCTTCCTGGAGCTCCTCACACGCCTGGTTACCCACTTCAAGGAGCTGGATGCCCAGAACCAGCAGAAGTGTGAGGCTGCCCAAGCTGAGACTGACCTCTTCCTGGACATGGAGTCCGTGGCCTCTCTGGAGTTGGCCAATAACCAGGTACTGCTACCCTCTCCTGTGGGCAGCCAAAGCACCTTCCATAAGATCACAAGAGTGGCTTCTTTGCATTTCTGGTTTGTAGGTAGTGCGACTTGAACTCGGGACCTCATACCACTTCAGCCCTTTTTGCTTTAGGTTATTTTTCAGATAAGATCTGCACTTTTGTCTATGATTAGCCTGGACTGCTATTCCCCTACTTTAGGTCCTTTAGCTAGGATTACAAACATATGCCATTGTGTCTGGGTTGTTTATTTCTGATTAAAAAAAAAAAAATCATACCTGCAAGAGAAAATTAGAGAAACAGAAAACTAGCAAAGATGCTACAGACCATCCGTGATCTCCACCTGGGGTTGAGAAGGCTTTGTCTGGACTGTCATTCTCCCAGTCACCCCACCTCTCTAGACAGCTCTGCTTGGGGCCCTGAGCCTCTTGGGGGTCAGGGTGAACATTTTCCCCTGAGGGACTGCGCCTGTGCTGACCAGGTAGGCACTGGGCGGCCTCCCGAGCGCATGTGCACGGGAAGCAGCCTGCTCCTGGGTAATCATGCACTGGCCGCTGTCCAGCTCGCTCTTGCTGTAAAATGTGGGTATTTTACTGCATCCAGGAGACAAGCATGTTTGTGATTCTGTTGACACAGGTGACTTCTTTCTTGCTGTGTCCCATTGGCTTTCTGGGAGGTGTGTCTTCTTGGCAGCTAGCTGGCAAGGCTCTGATAGGGCAGGTGATAGCTAGGCTTCTTTCCTTCCTTTAAGAATGAACCAGGTAAGGGTACCTGCTTGTGTCCCTTGGGACTGGTAGAGTCCTATCAGCCAGGCTGTGTAGGACAGTGGGTCCCAGTCCAGCAGGGGCACTGCACTGCTTCCCAGTCAGTGCTTCAGCTCAGTCAGCTGGACCAGAAATCATTTCATAGAGTCACTTAAAACCTGTTCTTGTGCAAGTAGAAATGGGCTTGGCTTCATTTTTGGGTTGGGGACATTTTGCAGTGGCTTAAACCCAATCCAACTGCCTCAAGATTTGATCTGAGCTGTGACTACTCTGTCCTATGTAGGAGACACCAGAAGGCAAGGCTGCCAGAGAAGGGTCATGGTTGGACTTGCCTTAATCACATTTTACCATGTTTGCATGGCTCGGTCCCTCCAGTGAGGGACTTAGGACAGCAGTCTGCCACAGAAGTCTACTCTGGCTACTTTCATCAGATCCACACTCATGACTCTGCACGGGCATAACATCCTTGCCTGGCCTGCATGGGCATGCCAGGGAGGCTGTGGTAGCCATGCACAGTGCTAGGGTTGTGCAATGTGGGGGTGTGGAGCGGGGGAGCAACTGGATGCTGTGAGCTCCCTTGGGAGGGGCACTGGACACAGTGGGGGATGGGTGAGTTACCAAGGCCACATCCTCCCCTGTCTCGCTAACAGCTATCGCCCTGCCTAGTCCTGTGCCTCTCTTGAAGTCTGTCCTGGTCCCTGTCTTTCAGACGCTGGAGGAGGTGCTGGCGGCCATCCTCAGACACCCTACGCTGGAGGGCTGGTTTCTCGCCCTGGAGCAGCAGTCCCTGCCCCCTCACACACTCAGCCCCGTCCTGGTGAAGCTGCTGGCAACCCACTTCAGTGCAGGGGTCCTGAAACTGCTGGTGGTGAGCGCCCCAGTCCTCCACAACATGGGCCAGCGGGGCCTCCTGGCCAGGTACTCGGAGGCCATTGCTCAGAGTGTGTTGAGAGAGCTTCGAGCCAGGAAGACAAGCGCAGCCACGTCGCCACCTAAGACCCTGCCACAGCTGGAGGCCCTGCAGCAACTCCACCCATACATGGAAGGCGCACAGCTCCGTGAAGTCATTCTGGCCCTGCTGGGCCTGCCCGAGGCCCACCTGCTGGCCCAGCGGCCCATGAAGCCCCCAGGGAAAGAGAGACACCTGAGTACTCTGGGCAAGACCCTGGTGAAGCTCTTGGCCAGCAGCCCCCAGGACCAGTTGCAGAACAGTGAGCTCTTCTGGTCAGCTGAGTACGTGCGAGGCCTGGGGGCTCTGCTCCCCACACTGGCCATGGACGAGTTGGACTCTGTGTTCCTCCACACTCTTCAAAGAGACCCCATGCTGGCCTCCGTCGTGGTGGCCAGCCTGCTCGACTACTGCCTGGCCCGGAGGACACGGGTGGCCTTGGACATTGCTGGTCTGCTCCTGCAGCAGAGCACCACCCACCTGCTGAGGTTTGAGCGGTGGTGTGGACGGCCTGGTGTGGGACACAACCTGCGAGAGGACCTGGATGGCTTCCTTCCCCTCATCCATGTGTACCTCCAGCACAGGGTCCAGGGGCCCTTTGCTCGACCACTGAGAGGTAAAAGAGAAGCTGGCTTTGAGCCACTGAGAGCTGTGGGCTGAAGAGGCTAAGAGGGTGAACTGGGTGATATTTCTAACCCTGCAGCTCCCCCGTCTGGGCTGGGCTTAGATCTGTTCCTCCTTTGGGGTCTGAGTGGTTTTGAAGATTAAGAAAACCAGGTACTAATAGCTCTCACCAGTATTCCTGGCTCTGGAGGCTGAGATCTGAAGCTCATGGTTCAAAGCCAGCCTGGGATGAAGACCATGAGACTTACCACTCATTAACCACTAAACAAAAAAAACCCAGAAGTAGAGCTCCTGGCTCAAGTGGTAGAACACTGGCCTTGAGAGACAAAGTGAAGGGACAGCCCCCCAGGCTGTCAATAATGTCACCAAGAAAAAAAATGGAAAGATTGAAAGAAAACTGAGACATTCCCAACACCTCCTGTCTCTTGGAGTTATAAAGTGAGTTATGGCCCTAGTACCCTGCCAATTCCAGGTTAACTTGAAGTAGGGCAGGGGGCAGTAGTTGGAAGTGTTCTGGGTTAAGGGAAGTGTTCAGGCTAGGCCATTTTTGTCCCACCCTCGCCACGTTGGGGGATGCTGGTGAGCGTGTATGATGTCATGGCGGTCATAGAAGGCCTGATGGAATTCTCAGCTAGCACACTTGAGTTGATCACATTTAATTTAATTTCACTTTAGTGAATATTTTTCCACTCACTACTTTGCTTCTGCCTTGTGTAGCTTTGTATCCGTGGTGACAGCTGTTTTAAAAATTTAGAACAAGACTGGGGATTTAGCTCATTGGAAGAGCACTTGCCTTACAAATGCAAGATCCTGAGTTTATTCCTCCGCTCTGGGGGAACAAAGGGGGAGAACAACCCAGCTAACAGAAGCTGTTCAGCCAGCAGCTGTTGACGGCCTATCCTTACCTCACTCCCGTCTCATTCTGTGCCTTTGGCGAATGGTGCTCGTGGAAGCCCAGAGCTGTAGTGCTCGGCCTGGGGAACTTGGAGCCAAATGGTCAGCAGCATTGTTCTCATGCACACACCCATTGTGCTGAGGGGTACTTGTCAGGAATATTGGCCACAAGTCTCCTTGGAGGAGAGATAAAAGTATCTGCCCATTTCCTTGGTGTCAGTAGTGCTGCTGTGACCAATATCAGGTTGTTAAGAGTAGTGTCATTGGGTCACAGAAGCCAGCAGCTCTCACATACAGCAGCCAGCCCCTGGGAGCTTGTTGGAGCTGGATCAGCTCCCCTTATATGTGATGACCTCTGCTTTGTGTCTGTGCCCCAGTGCCCTCTGACACCGTTCCTGTCTTGAGGAAGGCCTTGTGGGGACAGCTGCAGGACAGGCTTCTCAGTATGGACACATCTGCAGAAGATGGACTGCATCAAGAGATCCTGGCCCAGCTGATTCCGTTTGCAAGAGGCAAAGATCTTCGTGCACTCAGGGCCCATCTGCCCAGCTGGCTTCAGATTCTGGGCTGTCACAAGAGGTATGAAGGTGAGGGTTTCTGGGTACCTATTCTCTTAGTTTTTTTCCCTTCGAATTCATGAAGTTCTTAGTGAAAGTGGCTGCCTTGCCATTGTACCAGTCAGCAAGATAGCATTGTTACTATAACTCTTCATTCCAGCCATCCTAGCTGAGGATACATCTGTGCCAGGGGGTGGTGACTGGGTCTGATTCCCTAAGAGCAGTGGTTAACTTTCCCTTGGGATGCCTGGCAACGTATAACATTTTCTGTTATGGCTGGGATGAGTGGTGTGGCTTCTAGCATTTGGAAAGCAGGGAAGAATGCGTGCTACTAACGGTCACAAGTAATGAGGTGGAGGAACCGCAGTCTGCACAAGTCTGGGCAGGCACACCCTTTTTCTGTGTGCCTGTTGGGTCTGTGAACATTCTGGTACTGATACTTCGGGGCTTTTTTGTTGTTGTTTTTGGTGGTGGTAATGGAATTTGAACTTAGGGTCCTGTGATTTCTACGCAGGTACTCTGCTACTTGAGCCTCCTGCCCTTTTTCCTTTAGTTATTTTCCTTCTAGGGTCCTACCACTTACATTTTCTCCCATGGACTGGCCAGGATTACCATCTTCCCACAGTTCCTGTGTAGCTGGAATGGGAAATGATTACCACCATGCCCAGATTATGAGTTGAGATAGAGTCTCGCTCTATCTCACCCAAGCTGACCTCAAGCCACAATCCTGATCGCCTTCTTCCAAGTAGCTTGGGTATGGATACAGATGTGAACCTCGTTGCCTAGCCTTTGGTATACCTCTATTTTTCCATAAAGAATGACTTTCTGGAGTGGGTGTTCTGGAGACCAGGCCCTGAGACGTCTGTTCCATTCTGGCCTTTGTAATGTGGGATTGCAACCTCCCTCTAACTCTGGTCTGGTTTCCTTTGTAGCTGGATTATAGCAGACTCTGTGTCTGCAGCTCTGGAGGAGTCGGCAGAAGAGCTGCATGCCTGGAGGAAGACCCTGCTGCAGTGCTGTGTGCAATGGCTGCTCACATCCTTTAGTAGCAGCCAGCCAGATGATCAAGAGAAGCGGATGCTACTCAGATTAAGCGAGTTGTTGGTAGGTGTTTCTGCTTATAGATCTTGGTTATGCCTTTAAGGGTCCACTGTGTGACAGGAATGAGAAGTGCTGTGTCTAGGGGTGGAGGGGCATGTGTTGGCAACCCCTGAATTGATGAGCCTTCTTTCGTCAGAATTAGATGCTATGAGGTCTTGTCTTTTTAAAATTATTAGTATAATAATTATATTGATGAGTGTTAAGCCAATCTTGCATTCCTGGGATGAACCTTCTTGATTATGATCTATTTTCCTTTTATATGTTATTAGATTGTAGTAGCTAATATTTTGTTAAGAGTTCAAGCCCCACAACTGACAAGGGGAAAGGGAGGGAGAGATTTTGATTCTGTGGACATTAGGGTCACTAGCTTGTACTTTGATTTTTCTATAATATGTTTAGGTCAAGTAGCACTGACCCCACTGAATGAGTTGGGTAGAGTTCTCTGCATTTTCAGTTCTAGGCTGATAGTCTTTCTGGTTAAGTATTTTAAACATTTTGTTGTGTTGTCATCTGGCTTACCATTAACAAATTTGTCATTCTTTTGCTGTTATTTTTGTTGTGGGGTTTAAAACTCAGAGCCTGTCCCTGAGCTCTTTCACTCTAGCCCTCTAGTGCCTGTGGCCACAGTGCCACTTCCAGTTTTCAGATGCTTAGAGATAAGTTGGAGATGGGTCTCGTGGACTTTCCTGCCCAACTGGCTTTAAACTGTGATCTTCACATCTCAGCCTCTTGAGTAGCTAGGATTGCAGGCGTGAGCCATTGGTGCCTGGCTAAATTGCTAAATTTGTCATTCTTAGTTCCTCTGTCTCCTCTGACTGATTTTAGTGCTTTTAAAATATGGACTAAAGCAGCTTTGAAAGTTTTTGTGTTTTTCTCACATTTCTTGTGCTTGGGGTTCAGTAAGCTGCATGGTCTGTGGAATGGTAGTTTCATACAATTTAGAAACACTTGGCTCTAGGAAGTGGCGCTGTTGCTCCAGTGGTAGAGAGCTACCCTTGAGCTGAAGACCTCAAGCCCAACGCCCAGGCCCAGAGTTCAAGCCCAATGACCAGGGGGAAAAAAAAAAAAAGGCTCTAATTACCTTCTCAGAAGTATCCTCTTAAAATGTTCTGACTTTTGCACAGAAATAATGAATATCTGAAAGATTTGCATGAGAATGTGAGCTGTTTCCCAGTGCATGGTGTAAAATTACATTACTAGTCCTAGAGGCCATGGATTGTGTTTAAACTCTAAGCCAAGTAATCGTCAGGAGCATAACTCCAAGTGAAAACAAACTAGTTTGGGGCTGGGAGTTTGGCCTAGTGGTAGAGTGCTTGCCTAGCATGCACGAAGACCTGGGTTCAATTCCTCAGTACCACATACATAGAAAAAAGTCGAAAGTGGTGCTGAGGCTCAAGTGGTAGAGCTCTGGCCTTGAGAAAGTCCAAGGACAGTGCTCAGGCCCTGAGCTCAAGCCCACGACTAGCAAAAAAAAAATCAAACAAACCAGTTTGTAGTAAATACATTTGTAAGTCCTGGAGCAAGCTATGTGCTTGGTTTTTTTAAAAAAAAAACAAAACAAAACAAAATCTCTGTAACCTGTCACAGTTTGTGAAGCTAGCTACACAGAGCTTTGCCCCAGACTTAGACAGAGCTGAGCTGCGAAGGTGGTGTTGCTTGAGGCCTGGTGTCCACAGGGAATGCTGCCTGCCCCCAACTTTTGGCTTCAATCATACAGGCGTCTCTACTTTCCTATTAAGTTATTATTAGTTCTCATTATTTCAGTTACCACTCATTACCTAAAATTGCAGATCTGGAGCTGGCAAGAAAACTACTTTTTAGCAACTTTTGTTTTCTAGCCACTAAATGTACCAGTGCTCAGATTTTGGCAGAACATTTTTCACCTCTCTAGATGATTCATTTCACAAGGAAACATGTCAACATAAGAAAACAATGTAGAGGGGCCCAGAGTTTGGCCTAGTGGTAGAATGCTTGCCTAGCATGCATGAATACCTCGGTTCAATTCCTTGGTACTACCTACATAGAAAAAAAAAAAAAGCCCAAAGTGGTGTGGCTCAAGTGGTAGATCTCTTGCCTTGAGAAAACAGGACAATGCTTAGGCCCTGAGCCCAAGCCCAGGACTGGCAAAAGAGAAAAGGCAGGGGGTAGGAGGGGGAGAAAAGACTCTTGAACATCTCTACTTAGAACTCAAGTATTTCAGAGTTGTAATGAAACTTAAATTGAACCAACTTCAATGATATACAATATATTAAAACTGTATTAGCTGGGTGCCAATGGCCCATGCCTGTATTCCCAGCTGTTAAGGCAGGAAAGTTTGTGAGACTAGTCTCTCCAATAAACCACCCAAACGGCAAGAAGTAGAGCTGTGGCTCAAATGGTAGAGCACTAGCCATGAGGAAAAAAAGCTCAGGGACAGTGCTCAAACCTTAGAACTAGCACTAAAACAAAACAGCTATTATCGGTTTTAACTGAAAAATAGATACCTGTATTTTACTACAGAATTAATCTATTCGACAAGAATCCCAGCTTCTTCTAGGATAGTTATGTGGTGCCAATGTCTCACTGATGTAATTACTAAGAACCACCCCCCTTTCTTTTTAAATGCCTCACTGGGTTCACAGTATGCTTACTATTACTTTGAGAATGTCTTTAGTGGAATGTATGTGTAAAAACCTAGCATTAAAACTCATTTGGGCCACAATCCAAGCGGGCAGCCCCACAAAGGTGATTCGAGGAATAAAAACGTATCAAACCACTTTACTTTGAGCACAAATGCGTTCCTAGCACTCTTACAATGAAAACACATCGCTCTGCTCGCACTTCTGCTGCGAACTAACCAACTACCCCGCCCTCCCCCGACCCCCCCACGGCACAGACTCTTTTGCCCCTTTAACCGGAGGCCCAGTCTTGGAAGCGGAAGCAGTCGCTGGCGATCTTCCACACGGTGCCGCCGCCGCTGCCGGAAGCGGGCTGCGTCGTCAGCAAGAAGTTCTGGTTAAAGTAGTGCTGTCTGTCCCCATCGAACTTGACGGTGCCGCTGGTCACCACCAGCACGGTGCTCTGGGCCTGCGCGGCCTGCCCGTGCACCGGCTGGCAGTCCAGCATGGTCACCTGGAACTCACTGGAAGGCAGCATCTCGAAGAAGCTGGCGAGCTCCCCCAGCCCCGTGACCACGTTTCCGTTCCACAGCAGAGTGGCCTCGTCCAGGTACAGCCTGGGCAGGGCCCGGCGTCTCCGGTCCATCGTGTCGTAGTAGATGCTGACGAACTCCTCGGCGGCCCTGCAGGCCTGGTCGACGTGCGTTTTAAAATCCGCAGACATGGCCGGACGCAGATTCGCAACCCTAAGCGCTCGCTTCCCGCCTCGGCTGTCCTCCGCCACTTCCTCACACCCCCAGCTCCCCCGGGGCTTCGGAATGACCCAGCCCGGAAGCGGAAGCGGAAGGCGCCGGAAGTGCCTCTGGGCCTGCCCCTGGGCGCTCGCGGACGCGCCCGCCCGCCGGAAGTTCTTCCTTCCGCACTGCACCGGCACCGCCGTTCCGCCCTGTTCCTCCCATTCTTCAATCGTCGGGCTATTTGTTTTTATTTAAAAGACCACTTTGCCTTTCGTAAAACTGGACTCGGAATCAGAGCATCCCCTATCTCCAACGGGTCTCCGGACACAAGCTAAAAGGAGGGAGTGCCATTGACTTGAATAAAAGGCCATTGCAAATGCATTAGTGTCTACATAATGGCAGATGGCCGACTACTTGGGAAATACCCTCTCGCTGTTTGGAGAACGTAAGCCATGTAAAACGTCAGAACTGCCAGCAGAAATAACAAAATGCTTTAAAAAAAAATTACAAACAGGCTAGTGCCTGTGGCTCCCACCTGTGTTCCTAGCTACTCGGGAGGCCGAGATCTGAGGATCATCGTTCAAGGCCAGCGGGGACAGCGATCTCTGTGAGAGTCTCATCTCCAGTTAACCACCAGAAAACCATAAGTGGTGCAGTGGATCAAAGTGGGGGAGCGCTAGCCTTGAGCAGAAAAGGCTCAGGGACAGAGCCCAGGCCCTGAGTTCGAGCCTCACAACCACCATCAACAACAACGGGAAAAAAAATACCAAAAAGGTGCATCATTTTGTGGGTTATTTGAACAATGTCTTTTATATTGACTGACTGGCATCAACCTGAGTTTCCTAGTTGATATTTCAGGGTTTGTTTTATGAGCTTGATTCTCCTGTGTATGGTTTGGTAAGCATTAGCTATATTGTGTGCACCGGTAATGGCATTAGGTGGTGGACTTGGTAGCTTCTGGGTAGAATCTCAACCTTGAAGTAGGAGGGATTGGCCTTTTCTGCTCTTGTGGTGTTTTGTAGAGGAGCGGGCAGACCCAGCAAGGTACTCTCTACCTGAAGGCTACAACGTCTCTGTCAGTATTTTTTTTTTTTTTTCCAAATTCATTGAGTTGCTTCTTAGGTTTTTGTTTTGTTTTTGTTTTTGGTCTGTCTTGGGGCTTGAACTCTAGGCCTGTGTGCTGTCCTTGAGCTGAAGAAATGAAGAACTCAGGGACAGCGCCCAAGCCCAAAGTTCAAGCCTCATGACCTACAAAAAAAAAAAAAAAGTCTGTAAGACTTTTGTGCCCAGGCCGACTCTGAACTGTGATCCCTAAATCTCAATCTCCTGAGTAGCTAGGATTACAGGTATGTTTGTGTCAGCTCATGTGTATTTCTTGCTTGCTTTATTCTAGCATGTACTGGATGAAGTTGACCCTGGTGATTGGCAGAAATTTGTGAAAACAGGACTTAAGTAAGTTGACTTTATTTTCCCTGTGCCATTTATAAAAGTAGGAATGGTTTTGACAGCTGAGGAGCAGAGGTTACCTCATTTTTAGAGAGAAGATGAAGATTATTGGAGAAAATGACACTCTAGTGTTTATGATGAGGAACAGAGAAACAGCACTATATGAAAATTAAACATTTTTTAAATGAATTTAGAATGAAGCTAGGCATGGTGGCATGCCTGTAATCCTAGCTACATGGGAGATGGAGATCAGGTGATTGCAGTTTGAGGCCAACATGGGCATAAAAATTCATGAAACACAGGACTTTGACCTAGTGGTAGAGTGCTTGCCTAGCAGCATGAAGTCCTGGGTTCAATTCCTTGGTTACATACACAGAAAAGGTCGAAAGTAGTGCTGTGGGTCAAATGGTAGAGCCCTAGCCTTGAGAAAGCCCAAGGGCAGTACTCAGGCCCTGAGTTCAAGCCCCAGAATTAACCAAAAAAAAAAAAAAAATTCATGAGACTAGGATCAGGAGTATGGACTAGTGGTAGAGTGCTTGCTTAAACCCCTGGGTTTAATTCTCTGGTACCACATAAACAGAAAAAGCCAGAAGTGGTGCTGTGGCTCAAGTGGTAGAAGACTAGTCTTGAGAAAGCCCAAGGGCAATTGCCAGGCCCTGAGTTTAAGCCCCAGGACTGGCAAAAAAAAAATCATGAGACTGAACAGATGTGGTAAGAGCAGTACTACACTTAGTGTGGTAGAATCCAGAGAAAGGGTAAATAGATTTTCTTGCTATATTTCAAAATCTTTCAAATGAAATTCTAAGAAAAAAATCTGCTTTCTGTAAAATAAACTTCTCTTTCATGAAGCTGCTTCCTTTTGACTCCTGTGTCCCAGATTTCGGTATCAGGACCACACCTTCTTAAAGACCCTCCACACTGCTACACTGCTGCTGTATGGCCCAGAAAGTTCCATGCACTCAAAGCTAATCCAGCTTCCTATGGTCCACATGATGCTGACCCAGCATTCTCTGTTTTTGCCCACACTGCTGACCTCTGAGGGAGAAGAAAACCCAGATAGTCAAGTAAAAGGTAACCATACCCCATCTCCCAGCTCACTTCCTGCTTTTGTTTCCTGGTGATGTGTTCCAAAGCTTCTCCCCCTATTTGCTTTCAAATCTCAGCAGGCAGTACTGGGGGCTTGTTACTTTCAGTTCTAGGATCAAGACAATGTGTGTGTGTGTGTGTATAGGTGCACACACATACAGCATGGGTGCTGGTACTGGGCTTGAACTCATGGCCTAGGTACTGTCCTTTAGCTTTTTTGGGGGGAGGGGCGTCGGGGAGGTTGGTTGTGGGGCTTAAACTCAGGACTTAGGTGCCGTCCTTAAGCTTTTGTACTAAAGGCTAGAACGCTACATTTTGAGCCATAACTCCACTTCAGTTTTCTGGTGATTACTTGAACAGAAGAGTCCCATGGACTTTCCTGCCCGGGTTGGCTTCAAAACACAATCTTCTCCACGCCCTATACACATACTTGAATAATCATTAGAAATGCCTCAGCTACCTGAAGTCTGTGTTCCTTTTAGCAGTTGTCCAAATAGAATTGTATCCTGTGGAGATTTATCAGATCATAAAATCATTGCATTATAGTCTTTTTTTTTTTTTTTTTTTTGCCAGTCCTGAGTGTAAGCTCAGGTCCTGAGCACTGTCCTTGGACTTTCTCAAGGCTAGAGCTCTACCACTTGAGCCTCAGCACCACTTCCGGCTTTTTCTAAGTGTGTGGTACCAAAGAATCGAACCCGGGTCTTCATGCATGCTAGGCAAGCACTCTACCACTAGGCCAAACTCCCGGCCCATTGCATTATAGTCTTTTTGACCCTGAGTATGGATGACTTGACAGATCACACTTATGGGAGATCATCTATCCCAGAGTGCCTCAGACCTATGCTTTAAGAGAATTATGATAATGTTTTCATTACTATGATTTTATTACTTTTATTTAATGGTTTAGTAAAGTGACTGAACCTGGTATAGACTTTCTGCATATGTGTGAAGTTTAAAAAAACTGTAATATTTATGAATGGAATGCCTTGTAATATGAATGTTAATATGATGTGTAAACGGTGATTAAAAGTTGGAAGGAAAGCCAGATGTGGTGGCTCCTATACTCCTCTCTACTCAGGAGGCTAAAATCTGAGGATCAAGGTTCAAAGCCAACCTGGGCACTAAAGAGCCTAAGACTCTTCCTTTTTTTCCATATATTTTTTATTGTAATTGATAGAAGGGTTACATTATTTTCAACAGATAGAAGGTGCATTACTTCACAAACATTGATACCCTTTCTCATGTCTTGGTCCCCATTTCCCTCCCCCCCACCCCTGCCCCTCATCTTGTTTTTCCCCCTTCCCTATCCGATTTCAAATAACCAAATAAGCATATATACAATATATTAGATAACAAGGTGAAATACTGTAACCATATGAGATTGCCAAGGGACAGCAAAGAAGATGAGAGATAACATAGTACATTAAGGACAACAATCACTCGTTATATGGCTTTTGTTTCTATATTCTGAGGTCCTCTTATTTAGCGTCATACTATATGGCCTTATGTATCTAAGTTTTGTTCTTTTGTAAATCTCTGCTAGGCCTAAGGTTTCTACTGATTATGACAAATGAGGGAAACCATTGAGCCTATGTTCCTTTGAGTCTGGCTTACTTCACTTAATATGATTTTTTCTAAGTCTTTCCATTTCCTTACAAATGGGGCGATATCATTCTTTCTGATAGTAGCATAGAATTCCATTGTGTATAAATACCACATCTTGTTGATCTACTCATCAACTGAGGGACATCTGGGTTGGTTCCATATCTTAGAACCTGAGACTCTTATCTCCAGTTAAGTACTAGAAAATGGGAAATAGGGCTGTAGCCTTGAGCTGAAGAGTTCAGGGACAGCGCCCAGGCCCAGAGTTCAAGCCCCATGAACCACCAAAAAAGTCTGAATGATTGAAAAAACCCTCATATTTCAGCCTCCTGCGTAGCTAGGGGTGTAGACATGAGCCACAGGTACCCAGCTTCCCTTTTTTGGTCAGGCTGGCAGTCTATTACTGAGCTACAGCTTCATATCTGGATTTTTGGTCAGAGATAAGAAACTTGCTGACTTTCCTGCCTGGACTAGCTTTGAATTTCAGTTCTCAGGTCTTAGTCTTGTGAGTGTCTAGGATTACAGGTGCTAAGCTTGATATGCCTCTGTCTTAAAGCAGAACAGCAAAGGCAGCTCCGTTCTGAAGGCCTTGTCTGAGTGGTGGAGGTGTTTCAGAGCTCACCCCCATGACATGCCTGAGCTGGGAGTTAAGGGAACTTGGGGAAAGGTAGGTGTCACACCTGAGGGACTACCTACATGAGTTTTCTTAGGCAGATTGAAACTTTATAAGGGAAGAGGGAAATCACTTGTTGGCAGGATGCTGCTACAGAACTCTTCTAATGCCAAGCTTACTCTAGGCCTAATTCAGTAGGCATTCACTTACTGCCTAGGAGTCCTGTGTTGGATGGGCTGTGTGTCAGAGAAGACTGAGATGTTTACCCCTTAAAGCCACACTGTTAAGAGCCTGGTCAGGGGCTGGGAGTTCGGCCTAGTGGTAGAGTGCATGAAGATCCGGATTTGATTCCTCGGTACCATATACATAGAAAAAAGCCAGAAATGGTGCTGAGGCTCCAGTGGTAGAGCTCTAGCCTTGAGAAAGTCCAAGGACAGTGCTCAGGCCCTGAGCTCAAGCCCAGGACTGGCAAAAAAAAAAAAAAAAAAAAAACAACAAAAAACAGAGAGAGAGAGACTAGTCATTATCACCTAGACCATTAGACGCCATTATGGGTCAGTCTGTAATACACTGCTGGACTAGCTGAGTATGAGGGCTCATGCCTACAATCCCAGCTACTCAGGAGGCAAGAGCAGGAAGATTCAAGGCCAATCTGAGAGAGAATTCATCTCAACAAACCAACTAGGAAGAGGGACTCGTGGCTTTCATCCCAACTGTGCAGGAGTCCTGATAGGAGCATTGTGTCCCAGGATGGCACTGGGCAGAAAGCATGAGGCTGTGTCTAAAAATTCAGTAAAAATATCTAGAGGTATAACTCAAGTTGTAGAGAACCAGAATTTCAACCCTAACACAGCCAGAAGAATAAACTTTAAAACAATTAGAGTGACACCAGCTGCTGTGCCAATTACTAGTACAAACAGTAGGAAAATATATACTCGATACAGGAAGGAGTAGAAATTTTAGAGATTTTTTCTTTTCGCCAGTCCTGGGCTTAAGCTCAAGTCCTGAGCACTGTTTTTGGACTTTCTCAAGGCTAGAGCTCTGCCACTGGAGCCTCAGCACCGCTTCTGGCTTTTTTCTATGTATGTGGTACCGAGAAATTGAACCTGGGTGCATGCTAGACAAGCACTCTACCACTCGGCCAAACTCTTGGCCCCAATTTTAGAGATTTTTGATAGCATAATTATGGTAATAAATCTTTAGATTTCAATTCCTGAGGGGGACCTGAGCTAAGACTAGTCCTTGGCCTTGTCAAAAACCTAAGACGCTGTTCACCATAACGTCATTAATAACAATTCATCCCAGTGGGGAGGAGCCTCGATGGCAGCTGGGAGTGCACTGTTGAGACATTCAAGGCTTCCTGGAACACTCCCCCTGCCTCCTTTGCTGTGTGTCCCTGCAGTGCTGATGTCTCTGTGTTTCTTCCAGAAGCGCTGGTGGACCTGATGTGGGCCATGGTGAGGCTGTGTCCCTCTGTCTGCCAGAGCAGCCATTTTGCTGTGCTTCTTGGGGCCTACAGAGCCACCCTCAGTGTCCTGGGTAAGGGTGTGAGGCCCTGCGGACCGGGAGAGGTGGTGGTGCTGCAGGGAGGGTGTCATTTCCTATGTGTTGAAGGCGCTTAGCCTCCTGTTGCAACTCTCACTTGATTTCTAGACCAGAAGATTTTACTTGTCCTCCGGGCCTATGAACAGAACCACCTGAGCCTCATCGATTTCAGGTGAGTGTTGGGACCAGCAGGCCTTGAAGGTGTCATCTCAGCGGCACAGCCAGCACCACATCCTGTCCGGCCAGGCTGACAAGCGCAGAGCTTCCCAAGCTGCCAGGGGTGGCCTAGCTTTGCACCTGGACTTGTCTGTCTGCTGACTGACTCAAGCTAGGATGTATGTGTCTCTGGGTTGACTATTCTGGAAACCTCTTTTCATGCTTTTCTGTACATGGAATAACTTAGAATCCAGGATTTGAGAAGGAGAGTAAACGTGAAATGTAGTCTTTCTCCTGTCTACACATGTGTCTCTCTCCTCAGTCTGTACATTTGTATGTGTATCTCTCCTGTCTGTATGTTTTGTCTATCTGTCCATCCATCCTATCTGCACATTTATGGATATGGATATGGACTAGGGGTGCTACCTCTCTCTTGGGGTTCCCAGGAGCTGAGCTTTGTGTCAGACCAAGCAGGAATTAACTAGAATCCCTCTCAATAGAAACCATTACAACTTTCTTTGTTGCCATGGGTTCTTGTTTCTTAGGCACCTTCATATTGGGCCAGCATCACGCAAGGCTCGCGCGCGCGCGCGCTCTCTCTCTCTCTCTCTCTCTCTCTCTCTCTCTCTCTCTCTCTCTCGCTCACGCTCACGCTCTCGCTCTCGCTCTCTGTCCTTGGGCTTTCCCGAGGCTGGAGCACTACCACTTGAGCCACAGCACCACTTCCAGCTTTTTCTATGTATGTGGTACCAAGGAATGGAACCCAGGTTTTCATGCATGCTAGACAAGCACTGTACTACTAGGCCAGACTCCCACTAGGCCATGCTCCCAGCCCATTCTTTATCTCTTAAGAATGCTCTTAAGGAAATACTTGCTGTCCTTCGTCTCATTGCTTTGGGGTGATGTCACATGAGACTCTGCTAGCACAGGACATTTGTGCATGTGGTTCTGTCATGGGTCTGCTTCCACCCAAGAGACAACATGCAGCACACAGCTACCTGGAAGTAGGGAAGTGGCTTTCCTCCAGGCTGG
Source organism: Megascapheus bottae (assembly GCF_031878675.1). Lineage (NCBI taxonomy): Eukaryota > Metazoa > Chordata > Mammalia > Rodentia > Geomyidae > Megascapheus > Megascapheus bottae. The sequence continues at coordinate 97,297,997 of NC_143509.1, read as the reverse complement.
GTTGGATGAGCATCCTGTGAGGACAGTGGTGAGGCAGGTGAGGGAGGAAGGAGAAGAATGAGGAGGAAGAGGGAAACCTGAGGCATTTGCCAGGTGGAAGAAAGGTAGGCCTGGGACAGCTGAGTGAGAGTACATGGTTCCTGAAGTAGCTAGCTAAAGGATGTGTGGGCAGACATAGTTTATTCAAGACTCCTGTCACAAGCTAGATGCAGTGGCTCACACCTGTAATCCTGGCTACACTAGAGGCTGAGATCTGAGGCTCAAGGTTCAAAGCCAGCCCCAGCACAAAAGAACCTGAGACTTATCTCCAATTAACCTCTAGAAAATGGGAAGTGAGCTGTAGAGCTCAGGGACAATGCCCAGGCCCAGGGGTAGGGCGGTAGCCTTGAGATGAAGAGCTCAGGGACAGCACCCAGGCTGAGTTCAGGCCCCATGACCCACAAAAAAAATAAATAAAAGAAGACTCCTGTCACTGGTGGGAGAGCAGGATTTTGCTTCTGGTTTAGCCTGGCTCTAGAGCCCCACACTTCAAGTGGGAATCTCAAGTCCTGGGTGTGGCTCTGGGGTTTGAACTCAGGATCTTGAACTTACCAGTCAAGCACATCCCTGGCCACTTTTGCCTACTTATTTTTCAAATAGCATCTTACACTTATACTCTGGCCAATGTGTACCATAATCTCTATCTATATATTTGCCATGTAGCTGGAATGACAGGTGTACACCACTGTATCCAGATTTTGATGTTTGAGATGACCTCAAACTACAGTCTTCTACATACCTACCTTCTGTGTAGCTTGGATTCGTCATGAGTCACTCTACAAAGCCTGAATAATTTGCTAATCTTTTCTGTCCCTTCTCCCATTTGCACAGGAGACGAGAGTGTATCATAGGGAACTGTACAGGCTAGGTGAGTTAATGTACATAAAGGGCTTAGAACTGAGCCAGGCATGCCATAACTAGTGTGTGGGTGCTGGCTTCCGCCATCACCAGCTGTCACTGTACCGTCAGCATCCACATCACCACCACCTGCTTCCTAAGCTGTGACGAAGCCTGTCTGCAGTGCCAGCACAGCACTGACACAGTGCCGCCGTCAGCGGTGGATGGACGGCGCTCCTGGCCGGCCCTGCCATGCCCCCCCCCTCCTCTGGCTCTAGGGTGCTGATGTGGGGCCCAGCAGCCGTGGAGCATCACAAGACACGCAGGAGCCTGGGCAAGTCACTGTGGCAGCAGCCAAGCGTCGGAGACATCCTGCGCCTGCTGGACCAAGACCGCATGATGCTGACCATCCTGCACTTCCCCCAGCACCGCAGGCTGCTGCCCCCCGAGGTGTGCCAGCCCTCCTCCGCCTCTGCTGCTAGCACTTCCTTCAGCTCCCCCCACCCCCTCTCTCTCTTGACAGTACTGGATAGGAACTTGCTGGCCAGGCACTTTACCACTTGAGCCACCCTCCAATCTAGTTTTGTGCTGGTTAGTTCAAGATGGATTGTTTTAGACATTTTTGCCCTAGCTATCTTTAGACTAACATCCTTCAGATTTCAGCCTCCTGAGGAGCTAGGATTATAGGTATCAGCCACCGGCGGCTAGTGCATAGACCATTCCTTTTGATTAAGTAAAATTCAATTATATGTAGAGATAGACTGCTCCCCTATCTTCCAGGGATGTTTTATCACCCCCCCAATAAAAAAGCTCATCACTTCATCACACAAAGACCAGATAAAACCAGATAAGCATTAATTTTTTACCAAACCATTACTACTCTCTCCCCTCATTTTTTTTCTCTTCTGATTATTTTCTAGATGAAGTCATTAATTTTCTTCCCAGTGATCCCATGAATCTCAGACTTCTGAGTGGGTTTATAGTGCCTAGCTAGAGCTACATTTTGCTTTATTCTCAGTGATTTAAAGAAATTGGTTGGCCGGGAGTTTGGCCTAGCATGCACTCAAGCCCAGGACTGGCAAAAAAAAAAAAAGAAGGAAATTGGTTCTGTGGTAACCATGTACATGGTTCAGTCGCTTATGAGGTTTAGTGGTGCATTTTTGTTTCGGCTATTTCAGAATGTACAGGAGTCATTATATAAAGACAAAAGCGTGAAGGTGGATCTGGATGGCCTTTACGACCCCTGCTTTCTCCTCCAGCTCTTTGGGGAACTGACCAGACCAGGTAAGCACAGCTGCCTTGTGGGGTCTGGCCAGCTGGGTGGGCCCCAGGAATTAGCATTATGGTGATTGTTGTTGCCATGAGACCCAACTCAGGGCGTGACCACTATCCTTGGGCTTTCTCAAGGCTAGCGCTCTGCCACTTGAGCCACAGCACCACTTCCAGCTTTTTCTCTGAATGTGATACTGAGGAATCAAACCCAGGTCTTTGTACATGCTAAGCAAGCACTCCACCACTAGGCCACACTCCAGGCCCCTGCCCTGTGAAATTATTAAACTTGAAATTTCCTGTTATACACCAGCTCCTTCCAGAAACAGATGTGCTGAAACACTTGGACTGCCCTTTATCCTACCTTCTGAAAGGACCCAGGGGGCCTGGCTTGTAACCCACATTTCCTCATCAGTAGCCCTGTCTGCTGTTGCCAGCTGTCCTGGGGGACACTAGATGGTACCATGGATGATGCTGGACCTGATTAGCAGAGCAGGGGTGCTTCTTTCCAATCTAGATAGAATGACAGCAGCCAGCTAAGTTGTCCTAGTAACTTCTAGACAGCAGGATAATAAGGCAGGTCCTCCTCTGTGGCCAGGAAGCTCTTCTGATCTCCCCTCTGTCAGGCCTTTTCAGTGCTACCAAATCTTGTCCTCATCAAACATGACAACAGGGGTTGGGAGTTTAGTCTAGTGGTAGAGTGCTTGTCTAGCATGCATAAAGACCCTGGTTTGATTCCTCAGTAGTACCACATATAGAGAAAAGGCCAGAAGTGGTGCTGTGGCTCAAGTGGTAGCCTTGAGAAGCCTAGGGATAAGGGCTAGGAGTTTGGCCTAGTGATAGAGTGCTTGCATAGCATGCACAAAGACCTGGGTTTGATTCCTTGGTACCACATACATAGAAAAAAAGCTGGAAATGGTGCTGTGGCTTAAGTGGTAGAGCCTTAGCTTTGAGAAAAAAGTACAAGGACAGTGCTCAAGCCCTGAGTTCAAGCCCAGGACTGGCAAAAAAACATGACAAGAAAATCCAGCCAGGCTTCACAGGCTCACAACAGTAATATTAGGTACTCAGGAGGCTAAGATATGAGGATCAGGGTTTGAAGCCAGCCTAAGAAGAATCTATGAGATTCTTATCTCCAGTTAACCAGCAAAAAATCAGAAGGGGAGTATAGCTCAAGTGGTAGCGTGCCAGCCTTGAACAAAAAAGCCAAGCAAAGGCGAGGAGAATGGCCTAGTGGTAGAGTGCTCACCTAGCATGAATGAAGCCCTGGGTTCGATTCCTTGGTACCACATACTCAGAAAAAGCTGGAAGTGGTGCTGTAGCTCAAATGGCAGAGCGCTAACCTTGAGCAAAAAGTACCTAAGGACAATGCCCAGGCCCTGGATTCAAGCCCCAGCACTGGCATCAAAAGAAAAAATTCCACAGTCTTAACACCATGATTTTTTTAATTTTTATTGTAATTAATAAAAGGGTTACATGATATTTGCCAGATAGAAGGTGCATTAATTCACATACATTGATACCCTTTCACATGTCTTGGTACCCATTACCCTCCCCCCCACCCCCTGTGATTTTGTTATTTAAGTGAATTATAACAGCTCCTTTAGTCCATTTCTCTCTCACAATAGAACTTTTAGGAGGCAGAGACGGTGACTTAGAAATTATTCAGTAGTAAATCAGGAGAGCTTTTGTTTGTTTGTTTTCAAATACTGTCCTTGTTTTTTACTTGGTGGGAGGCAGATGGTAAGAAGCCTTTTGCAGGCCTTACAGAGGCTCATACCTGTAATCCTAGCTATTCAGGAGGCTGAAATCTGAGGATCACAGTTCAAAGCCAGCCCAGGCACCACTAAAGAATGTGAGACTCTTATCTCCAATTAATCAAAGAAGTGGCACTATGGCTTAAGGGTTAGGGCTAGGGCGGTAGCCTTGAGCTGAAGAGCCCAGGGATAACACGCAGTCCCAGAGTTCAAATCCCACAACGGACCAAAAAAAAAGCCTTTTGAAGGAGTGGTAATGGTCTTATATTAAGGTAGTGGTCCCTGTCCTCCGTACCTTTCAGTTTTCTAGACAAGCTTCTTTCCAAGTCTTACTGGTATAGACAGGTAAAAATATTATCTGCCCTCTATTTGAAAAGGATTCTCAGTGGTTCAAATACTCTTGATACTGAAAACACACATTGAGGCCAAGCATTTTAGAAAGTGTAGAGGGGGAGAGGGAGAAGCTGCCCCCAAGCCCATCATTCCACAGGTAGGTTTACTAGGTGGGGGGGTGGGGGACAGGAGGGCAGTGCTCTGTGCTTCCAGTCATCTGAGGCACAGAGGGACCCTGGTACTTGCAACAGGTTTCAATGCCTGCTAGAAGAAGCACACTAATTTGTCAATTATAGTATGACATACAAAAAATACATGGATTGTAATTCCTTGGTCTCAGTTTTGGGGGTAACTCCAGCCAGATCAAGGAGCATAGCTTACTTAGTAGTTTCTTGGTAGAGACCATCTGCCTAGGAGGGGCCTGTGTTTGAACTTCCTGTAAGTGGCAGTGTACAAGACATGTTTTCTGTGTCAGGCTTCTTTCAGCTCACATTCTATCTGGAATACTCGTATATAGCACTATGTTTATACTTCATGCCTAGCCTAGGTATCCTGTGATCCTGCATCTGTCCTGTGATTAGTCTTTATATGTGGCTGGCTGTGTGTCTTCAGAAATATCAGCCCTTTGCCAAAAGGAGGAACCTGTTTTCATAGCCTTCTAACTTCCCTTCTCAGTCCTTGGCTAAGAAACGGTACCAGCCAAGGCTGCTAGCTGTGACAATGACAGATGCTTTTTCCACAGCAAGTTCTTGTCCTTAGCAGAATGGGGCTGAAATCTAGCTCATAGTTCACTTGTGCCACAAAGCAAATGGCACTGGAAGACCCAAGTACATTTCAGTGAGCCTTGTGGCTCCATGACTAGAGCGTCAGTCAGTTCTGTCGCATCTACTTGTCACTGCAGCTCACAGCTGTGGAGGTTGTGTAAGAAGAAGCTGAGCATCAGTTCTTGGTTCTTTAGGAACACAGTTGCACTGCCATTGAAGCTCCCTCATTTTCCTGGCAGAACTACTTTGATCGGAAGTAGGTTTTAGAAGGTTGTATTGCTATTCATAAAGTTCTGAAAGCACAATGACATTTATAACTATTTTTAAATAGTCTATTGTATTTTCAGCATCCCAAAGGCAGCTCTTTTCCATTAAGTGTTACAAAGTCAAAACTTCCATAGAGTAGTACAGTCACAAAATAGGAAGCTGAATTTTCCTCATGGACACATGGAAAAACTCATCTGTCTTAAAATGTCAGCAATTACTAAAAGTACCTAGCTAACCAAGTGCTAGCTCTTTTCAGTGACTGTAGTATTAAATGTTGAAACCATTCTTTAGTTCTATGTATATGAATTTCTAATATAGGTATCTCTCAAGTATACTTTACCGTCCTGGAAATGTAATTTTATCCACAATGCAGTCCCTCTAAAGCTTTCAGATTTTTCTTCCCCAACACAAAGAATCACTTGTCAGAAAGAAAATTGAGTCCATAACTTTTGGAACTCTAGGCATCTGATTGTTCTTTCTTCATTCTCTACTTTAATATTGTGTGCATGTGTGCGTGCGTGTGTGTATGTTTATTTTATTTATTTATTTTTTTTGCCAGTCCTGGGGCTTGAACTCAGCTTCTGCAGACCATCCTTGGGCTTTCCTCAAGGCCAGCGCTCTACCACTTGAGCCACAGGACCACTTCCGGATTTTTTCAGTGTATGTGGTACTGGGGAATTGAACCCAGAGTTTCATGCATGCTAGGCAAGCACATTACCATGAGGCCAAACTCACAGCCGTGTGTGTGTTTATATCACTCCTGGGGCTTGAACTCTGGGCTTGAGCACTGCTCCTGAGCTTTTATGAGCAAGACTAGTGCTCTGTCACTTGATCCACAGCTTCGCTTCCAGTTCTTTGGTGGTTAATTAGAGAGGGATAAGAGTATCTGGGGCCGGGAGTTTGGCCTAGTGGTTAAAGTGCTTGCCTAGCATGCATGAAGACCTGGGTTCGATTCCTCGGTGCCACATACATAGAAAAAAAAAAAAGCCAGAAGTGGTGCTGAGGCTCAAGTGGTAGAGCTCTAGCCTTGAGAAAGTCCAAGGACAGTGCTCAGGCCCTGAACTTAAGCCCAGGACTGGCAAAAAAAAAAAGAGTATCACAGAATTTCTTGGCATTGAACCACAATCCTCTTGTGTAGCTTGGGTTACAGGCACAAGCCACCAACAGCCAGTTTAATTTGGCTCTTTTGATATTGATTGAGGGGCAGCTTGTACTTTGGTTCTGCTTTTTATCTGATCTACCTGTCTCTGCCTTTTAATTGGAGTATCTGTGCCATTTGTATTTCATGAACTCCATCATCTTTGTTGGCCCTTACCTAGAATGTGTATGTGCACTTAGTAGTTACAATACCATGTGTATTTTTGCTTTACTATGAATCATATAGTGGCTGTTTCTTGTTCTCCTCATTCCTTTGTGTACATCTAGTAGGATTTTCCTATTGTCTTCTCATTCAGGTTGCTGGGAACTAGTTCTTTTAGCATTGGTGATAGTGCTAGAGATTAAACTCGGGACCTGTGCTTGCTGGGCAGATGCCCCACCATGTGATTTTTATTATATGTATAAAGATCACAATGCCAGTTGCAGAACAGATGTAGGCAAATCAAGTCTGAACTCAACAATCCAGGTCTGGACCAGTCATCTGGTCACACTGCTGAGTTTCCAGAGTTCAACCTCCTGTGTTTTCCTCAGCATTGCTTGTATGTGGAGCTCTGGCTGGCAGAATAGGGAAGAGCAGCAGGCTGGTTGTCTCTGCTGCAGGTTCACAATGTGCCTCTGCCTTTCTCTGGCTTCTTGCATGTTTAAGTGGTAATGAAGCTGGGTGCTGGTGGCTCACACTTGTTATCCTAACTACTCAGGAGGCTGAGATCTGAGGACCACAGTTCAAAGCCCTCCCAAGCAGTAAAGTGCATGAGACTTTTGTCTGCAATAAATTGCTCAGAAAAAGCCAAAAGTAGCACTGTGGCTCAAGTGGTAGAGCACTAGCCTTGAGTACCAGGAGTTTCGAGGACAGCACTTAGACCCTGAGTTCAAGGCCCGGAACTACAAGAAAAAAAAGATGATGAAATATCATTACTGCCACCTAGAGCCAGGCACTCCTGTCCAGCCTTAGCAACAGTAAGGGCTGCCAGGAAGACTTGCTTCCTTGCATCCAGCAGGGATGCTGATGTTGATAACTGCCAAGGAACATCAAGTTCTCCCCGCTGCACGACCGTCATGAAATCCCACTCTGTGCCTAATCTTCTGTGTGACTTCCTATAGAATTTGTGGTGGATTGCCGGAAATTCTTGGATTCAAATGCTCTGGGGCTAACTATCGCAGCCCTCAGCAGCTACGACCCCCCGATGCGAGCTGCGGCCTACTCTGTCCTGGCAGCCTACTACTCCCACCTGGAGGGGGCTCGCTTCCGGGAGCAGTCCCAGGTAAGCGGGAAGTGCGGCAAGGGGTCCTGGCGGGCTTCTGGAAGCTGCTCTCCACCTGTCTGATAGGATGCTCACTTGGCTCTGGCACATTGCTCAGGGGTCAGCTGAAGAGCAGGTCCTTGTGGGTAGACAGAACAATTCTGTAGTACAAACTGTGGTAAAGCTGCTTGTTATTCCTGACACGCCTGCCCACGACCTACAGTGGTAGAGCAGAGGGGACTGCACCTCTGGACATGGTGCCCGGCTTCGCAGCCACTGGGCGCAGGCCTCTCTCCTAAAAGAAAAGCCATGTCAAGTATGACAAGTATGTCAAGGTGACAAGTATGCTCCTCTGCTGTGGCTTTGCCTCGATGTCCCTGGGGGGGGGGCAGGCACACCCTACAAAGCTGCTGTCCAACTGTATGTGCCACAGTCATAGTCTACAAACACATCTTTGTAGTGCGGGTGTGTGTATGGATGTTGGTACTGGGGCTTGAACTCGGGCTGGGTGTTGCCCCTCGGCTCTTTTGCTCAAGGCTGGTGCTCTGCCACTTGCACCACAGTTCTACTTCCAGCTTTTGGCAGGTGAATTGGAGTTAAGGATCTCTCAGATTCTTTTGTCCTGTACTGGCTTTGAAATGCAATCCTTGAATCCTGAGTAGCTAGGTTTATAGGTGTGAGCCGCCATTTCATAGTTGCAGCATTTTTTCTCCTTGTTTCTCAGCTACTTTACCTGTTGGATGTGGTCCGGAATGGCATTCGAACTCCAAACCTGAGACTCTCTTTTACCTTGGCTCTCTTCATTGCCAAAGCAGCACAACAGATTTTGAAACCAGGTACCCTGGACGTTGTCTGAGAAGAAATCACAGTTTTGAAGCCAAACAAATCTGTGACTAGGTTATATACCACAGTGGTGGTCAGTCTCGCTCACTGAGAAGTGACAGGGTCGTGCCGGGGCCTAAGCCACAGTCCCCAGGTAGCTCCTTGTACACCTGTTGCTGCCTCAGTTTCTTCACCATGCACTGGGACCTGCAGTGGCATCTGTGCCTCAAGGGTTGCTGTGAGATGGCCCATGTCACACGCATGCACGCACGCACGCACGCACACCTCTTCTCTTGGAGGTCTGGCTCAGTGAGCATTCCTAGCGTGAACAACCACTGTTCTGCCATCAGCGCTATAATTAATCATCAACTGAGATGGGTGAAATCAGTCTTGGCTCAGCGTCCTCAGCTAGAAAGCCTGTATATCACTGGATGCCACCGGGGATCTAGACAGGAGTGGGGAAGTTCCACAGGGACAGGGGCTCTCCGTCTCATGCCTGGAGTACCCCACATGTGCACTGCACTGGGCCCTGGGGAGTCCTGTGGAGTCTGGGTCGGTGACTGTCTGCCTGTATCCTTAGAGGAGCACATGTACTGGAAGCTCAGCAAGTTCCTGCTATCACATGAGTACCTGAACATGGACAAAGTGCCAGGCTTCTACCAGTTCTTCTACAGCTCTGACTTCGAGGTAATCCCGCCAGTGTCCTTCAGGTCTCCTAGGATTCCTGAGCCAGGTTCCTTAGCCTCCATGGTCTCTGATGCTTCCCCGTGAATACATTTGCCACACAAGCAACAAGAAGGCCAGGAATTGGAGCTGGTTACTCAGGCTCCCATCACTTCTTTAAAGCTCTATAACCATCTGCATCTCGGGGCATGTTGGGATCTCCTGGTGAATGCTGGATTGAGTGTACCCCACTTAAGCCTGGTTCATAGTGGATCTAGACCTTTATTCCTGACCTGAAGAGGTAGGATCAAGATGAGCTGGAAGGGTTTTAATTAGGCCATGAGAAGCTGAGGCCAGATCTCTGTATGACAGACTTTTATACTAAAAAACAGTAGTGCGTGCAAGTTAGTGCATAGCACGTTTTAGCTTAGTTAATGCTTCTTTTTTATTTGCTTTGGTGACAGCAAAAAACTGAGCAGGAGTGGGTGTTGGGGATTCTGCGGCAGGGGATCCGAGACAAGCAGTGCTACGAGCTGTGTGCCAGGCGAGGCGTCTTCCACATCCTCCTGTCCTTCTTCAGCAGCCCATTGTGCGACGAAGTGGCCCAGGTGAACAGGATCTGTGTGTTTATTTCAGATTCAAAAGTCTGTGCTCTTTCTCATGATTTTATTTGGACGTCACGTCCAGGTGAATTTTTCAAGATGACTGTCTCAAACCTTGAATTAGAAAAAAAAAAATAGTTTTGTTCAGGGCTGTTCTGTTGCCTGCTTATGGCACAGACTGTTATCTGTAAATCAGCTGTGTGACAGTGCAGTGTCATTTGTCCCTGGATGGACTGGTTTTCACTGTACCTTCTTGCTGAGACCTGATAAGAAGGCCTATGCTATGCCATCACAGAAAGGGACAGGTCAGTGTTTGAAAAACCTACAGAGCTGACCAAGAAGCCGACAGAAACTGTCAGCCACCAGGATTTCACTTAGCTTATAGAGGCACCAAAACTCATCAGAGCTGAGTGCCAAAGGCTCGTGGCTGAGGGCTGAGATCTGAGGATCCTGGCCCAAAGTCCTGGGCAGAAAAGTCCACAAGACTCATTTCCAGTTAACTACTAAAATTCTACAAGTAGAGCCGTGGCTTAAGTGATAGAGTACCAGCCTTAAACAACAAGTCCCAGCACCAACAAACACATGTGCACGCATATATACGACTTGGCAGAAAATGTATTTTTTCAAGTGCAAAGGAAGAAAATAGGAAGGGACTTTGCTATTTTGACTAATTCTTACCCTGGTCAACTTTTCTTTCTGATCTTAAGTAAAATGTGAGGGCGTAAAAGTGAATTATGATTAGGAAAACTGTTAGAATAAATAGGATTTGGACATGGTGTGAGAATTCAAAAGACTCCAGTGAACAGTTTGGGGCAGTCCCATGTTCATGGGGCTAGGTGGTGAAATGGAACAAAATGGGCTTCAGGCAGCCCACAGCAGGGCTAGAAATGGGCCTGTCTTCTCGGCAGTGGGCAGCACACATTTATGCATATGGCATGTCGCATCTTTGCTGCGTGAGGGCGTTTTGTGACGGGTCCATTCATCCTCGCAGTTGTAGCTGTAGCTCATCTACTTTTTCTTCATGACACGGTTAGCAGAAGTAGGAACGTCCCCAGGCCTGCTGCCTGCTGGAAGTCTGGCTGTCCCTGATGGAGAAGGCTTGTCCTCAGCCACCGCTCTGACACTTGGCCTAGCTGCCACCACCTGTCACCACAACACGCATGACTTTCTAAACTCAAGCCTTTGACCAGATAAGTATGGTTGAAGCCCTTCCACCACTCAGTGCTGTCTCTGCTTTGGGTTTTCAGAATTGGATTCTTGAAATCCTACAGAAGGCTGCTCAGATTGCCAGATCTGCCTATGAAATCGTCCGGGACTACAGCCTTCTGACGTGGATTTTACGCATCCTGGAGAGCAAGTATGTAGCCTCAGAGACATCTGTGTCTGGCAAGATGGTGGCATGGTGGCAGAAGCACTTCCATGAGCCTTGGTGGCCATGGAAATGCCCTGTCCTCCAAGGCCTGAATGACTGCAGCCTCTCTAGAAGCAGGAAGCTTCAGCTTTAAGAAGGCTCCTTACAGGGCTGGGAGTTTGGCCTAGTGGTTAAAGTGCTTGCCTAGCATGCATGAAGACCTGGGTTCGATTCCTCGGTACCACATACATAGAAAAAAAAAAAAAGCCTGAAGTGGTGCTGAGGCTCAAGTGGTAGAGTTCTAGCCTTGAGAAAGTCCAAGGACAGTGCTCAGGCCCTGAGCTCAAGCCCAGGACTGGCAAAAAAATAAATAAATAAAAATAAAAATAAAAAAATAAATAAAAAAAAGAAGGCTCCTTACAGAGTCCCTGAGGTCTGTTGTGTCTTGGTTCTTGGTAATAGGCCCAGGCTGCATTATTGAGGGCCTGGTGTGGAAGATTCCCAGTGGTTCCCCAGAGGAACATGAGGCCCTCTGGAGTGCCATGCTACGCCAGTAGCCTACAGCAGGAGGATGCTGTCATTTACAGAAGACCGCTATAACAAGCTCAGGGCTGTCCAAGCCCTTAAGGTTGTATGTGTACACGAAGTTGGCACTGGAGCTTGAACTCAGGAGGCCTGGGCGCTATTCCTTAGGTTTTTCATTCAAGGCTGGTGCTCTACCACTTGAGTCACAACTCCACTTGTGAATATTGCTGGTTAATTGGAGCTAAGAGTCTCGCAGAATTTTCTGTCTGGGCTGGCTTTGAACCACAGTCCCTAGACCTTGGCCTCTTGAGTAGCTAAGATTACCCACTAGTACCTGGCTCTTAAAAGATTTCTTTCTTCCTCTTCCTCCTCCTCCTCCTCTTCTTCTTTTTCCTCCTCCTCCTCCTCCTCCTCCTCCTCCTCCTCCTCCTCCTCCTCCTCCTCCTCCTCCTCGTCGTCGTCGTCGTCGTCGTCGTCGTCGTCGTCGTCGTCGTCGTCGTCGTCGTCGTCGTCGTCGTCGTCGTCGTTTTTCTGGGCCTAGGCTCTGACCTGAGCTGTTTACTCAAGAATAACATTCTACCACTTGAGTCACAGCTCTATTTCTGGCCTTTTGTTGGTTAATAGTCTCACAGACTTTCCTGCCTGGCCAGCTTTAAACCATGATCCTTATATCTCAGCCTCCTGAATAGCTAGGATTACAGGTGTGAGCCACCAGCGCCCAGCCTTAAAATCTTTTCTTTTAAGTTCTTCTGAAAAGAGATGGTATCTCAACCTGTCTTGAGACATCAATCATAAGACTCTTAGATTTTCAGAAGACATGACTGGCCAGTTGTCTGTCCCTGTCTCTCCCTGTCTTACCATTCTAGTTAATACCATAAACAGGACAGCTTTTGCTATCCTGGAAGACTAGAGGACAGGCCTTTGGTCCTGTGTCAGGGCTACATTTGGACAATGTCTGTGTTTTTACTCAAAGGATGTAATTTGGGGTGAGGCAGGATGATCAGCAAGGGGATTAGGAGAGCTGTTAGGTAGGCCCTCACGTGTCCCATCTGCCTCTTGGTATGTCCCCACACCTCCACAGACAGGAGAGGGTGTAGCAGAGTTGATGTCTGCTGTGCTTGGTTCCAGGTTTCTGGAGACTCAGCTGCTTTCTAATGTGATCTCCTTGCTACACACACTGTGGGTGACCAACCTGGGAGACAAAGGAGCAGAGGAGGAGAGCCCGCTACCCTGCCAGCCTGGCCAGAAGCCCCGCAAGCTCCTCGCCTTGCACCTGGTCAGCGAGTTCCTCTATGTCTTCATTGCGCTCACGAAGCACCTGAGGTGAGCCTGTCCTTCCCAGGGTCCTCTGCTGTGCCCCCGAGACTAATGGCCAGTGCTGCTTGTGAGTTCCTTTCTGTCACCTGTGCAGAGCCCCCCAGGCAGGCTCAGAGTTGTAGACTGTGTACACCAGGCTAGAGTGAGGGTGTCAGACACGGTTGACCTCAGAACTGTTTTGGCCTTTCTATTTCCACTTTCTATCATCAGGGTGCTGAGAAATTAACACATTTTTTATAATGCCATATGCATTATGCCAGGTCGTTTTTAGCCAATAAGCTACATATCTGTATGTTTTGATCTAAACCCTGCCTGAAATGAAGTTTCACAGAGCACATTTTCTATGGCCTTAACTAAGACTGGTTATTCCCGAGTTGTCCCCTCTGCCTTTGCTAGCCTGTGAATACTCATGTGTCCCTGTTTGTGGTAATATTTTCTTTTTTTCTTTTTTTGCCAGTCCTGGGCTTGAGCTCAGGGTCTGAGCACTGTCCTTGGACTTTCTCAAAGCCAGAGCTCTACCACTTGAGCCTCAGCACCACTTCCGGCTTTTTTCTATGTATGTGGTACCGAGGGATTGAACCTGGATCTTCATGCATGCTAGGCAAGCACTCTACCACTAGGCCAAACTGCCAGTCCCTGTAATAATATTTTCTTACTTTCTTTTCTTTTTGGCTCAGTACTAGGGCTTGAACTGAGGGTCTGGGGCTGTCCCTTCACTTTTTCACTCAAGGCTGCTGCTCTCTCCCTTGAGCCACAGCTCCAGTTTCAGCTATTTACTGGCTAGAGATAAGAGTCTGGAGGACTTTCTTGCCAAAAAGTTTTATCTTCTCCTTTGGAATCAAGCTTCTGAGTTTTTCCTTCAAAATCCAGAAAACTGTGTTGTATGCTGCCCTATTTCCAGTGGGAGCTGGTATATGCTCACATACCAGAAGGTTCATGGCAAGTGTGTGGCGCTCTAGTGGGGTTTCCACTAAGGGCCTCATGCCAGCTAGCCCAGGGCTCTCCACTTGAGCAACGTCACTTTAGTAGGGTTTTGCCTTTTTCTCTCTCTGGCCTCCTTGGAACAGAGTCCTCCTTCCTGTACCCCCGAGGTAGCTGGAGTCACAGCATGCACCAACATGTGCAGATTGTTGGCAGATGGGATTCTAGCCAGCTTTTTGTCCAAGCTACTATCAAAGCTCCGTCCTCTTGATCTTTGCCTCCTGAGTAGCTGCGATTATAGGAATGAGCCAATGGGCTGAGACTAAGGAGATTAAAAAAAAAAAAGTTAAAGTAGAAATAGTAGTAACAGCCAGGCAAGGTGGCTCACACCTGTAATCCTAGCTACTGAGGAGGCTGAGATCTGAGGATCACGATTCAAAGCCAGTGAGGGCCCAGAGTCTATGAGACTCTTATCTCTACTTAACCTCCAGAAAACTGGAAGTGGCGCTGTGGCTCAAGAGGTAAGGCAGTAGCCTTGAGCTGAAGAGCTCAGGAACAGTATCCAGACCCAGAGTTCAAGCCCCATGACTGACAAAAATAATAATAATAAATAATAAGAAAAGCTGGGTACTGGTGGTTGACTTGTCAATCCCAGCTACTCAGGAGGCTGAGATCTGAAGTAAATCCAGCTGGACTGGAAAGCCCTTGAGACTTTAGAATTGGTCTGTGGCCCAAGTGGTTTTGAGTTTGAGAAGCTCGGGGGAAAGTACCCAGACCCTGAGTTCAAGCCCCAGAACCTACAAAAAAATAAAGAATAGAATATGTTGTTTCAAATTGTTCCAGTTTAAGAGTCTGCTGACCTGAGATATCTGTCTTTGGTATTGTCAGAATTAATAGCTTCATTTTTAGCCTCATGTGGGCCAGTTGTTACTGTGTTGTACATTTCTTGAAATTCAGGTAGATCTATTTTCTTCCCACTGGCTATCAGTCAGGCTTTGCCCATGGAACCATTGCTGCCCCAGGGCCTTCCTGGGCCAGTCCCTGGATGGACAGGAAAGAGCATGTCTAGAGTAGAATTCAGTGTGGCTCCTGGAGCCTGACCATCGAGCCTTCTGCTTGGCTATCCCATTTAGCCAAGGTTGCAGAGAGATTTCTCTTCCTCGGGAGAGAAATGGCTCTTTTTCCTCTTCTGTGTCCTGGGTCCATGTTAGCTGGCTATTGTAGGGGAAGCCTGGTTCTGGATGGACTGTGTGATGTCTACAGACCACTCTAGTTCTGGGCCACCAGGACAGGGGCATCTTTTGCTTAATCTGTAACATGGGCTTCCCAACAGGCCCACCTTGGGCTCTGCCCAGCTGACCAGCTTCTTTGAGACACTTGAGTCCGTGCTGAGGTACCGGGCCTCTGTCCTGAGGGCCTTTAAGGATATGGGCCGCTTCACTGTGAACGAGACGGTGCTTTCCACCAAGGATGTGCTGGTCCTCTTGCACAAGTGGAGTCTCATTGAAAGAGACCTCAAGCTCCAAGAAGACCTGAGGGCAGTCATCGAGAAGTGCCAAGCCAGGGACCTGATGAGTAAGTGTCAGAACCACCGGAGCCCACCCACAGCAGTCACCATTTCCAACGCCGTGGGGCGTAGAGAGCAAAGTGGGGAGGCCTGGGTTTGGAAGCAACCCTGCTCTTAGTGGCTCTGCACTTTTAGGTTAAGGTCATTTACGCTATCTATAGAAGGAAAGATTTACCTCACCTCATGCTTTCAGAGGTTTAGCCCGTGGTCACTTGCAGAAGGTCATGTGGGGGGAAGCCAGAGTAGAATAGCCGCCGCCTCATGAGCACCAGGCAGACTGAGAAGGCAGCTTGGGGCAAGAAGCCCCCCCTTCACCCTCACCACAGCCCCATCTAAAGGTTTACCACTTCCCACGAACCGTGAGTGTTTTCACTCCAGGCTGGCACTCTGCCACTTGACTCACAGCTCCACTTTTTGTGGGGTTTTTTGCCTTTTAATTGGAGACAAGAGTTGCCTGGACTTTCCTGCCTGGGCTGGCTTCAAACTGCAGTCCTCAGATCTCAGCCTCCTGAGTAGTGAGGGTTACAGATGTGAGCAGCCTGGACCTCTTGATCCAGCCACTTCCCAGTAGATCGGGCCTTGAACATGTGAGCTTTGGGGGCACATGTAACACGTATCACAGTGCTCACCTGTAATGGGGGTAGGACATGGCTAAGAGCTGCTTGTTCCCACTTCATCTATACTATGATATCAGAAGCACAGATTAGAGCCAGATGTGCGTGCACACATGCGTGTGTGTGTGTGTGTGTGTGTGTGTGTGTGTGTGTGTACGCGCACGCGCGTGTGGAGAGGGGGGATGTCTGTCTATATTACCCAGACTTGTGTCAAATTCTGGTCTCAAGCCCCTCAGCCCCCTCCTACATACAGGAACAGTTGCAGAGGATTTCGTGCCAGTGTTGTGAGTAGCAGAGAGTCTCTTGGAACCATACAGGGTGCCCAGGGTCTAGGAGCTGCCCCTCCTTTTTAGAAGAGCCCGTGTGGACATGGGAGACGCTAGACTCACTGTCTTTTGCCTTTTTTCCCTGTGTTTAACAGAAATGCTTAAGGATAAGAACCGGCCCGCTGTGCCATCCCGAGCCAGAGGCCCACGGGCCCGCAAGAAGAGGCCTGTGGAGGCCGAAGAGATGGCCAGCCCTGAGCTGGGTGCATCTGGCTTGATGACATGCAGGGCCCTCTTGAGGTCCATCCTGACCCACTGGGAGCCTGTGCTCCCTGCTTCCACTGAAGACCCCACGGCCTGGGCCAGCCCCCAGAGGGAAGCACCAAGCCCTGCGCACGCTGCTGCCTCCCTAGTGGTCAGCTGGGTGCTTCGCTCGGTGGCCAGGTGCCCACTCAGCAGGACAGAGGCTGCTAGGCTCCTTGGCTGGCTCAAGAGCCACATTTTGCCGCACCCAGTGATGGTGGCTGACCTCCTTGAGGACAGTGCTGTGAGAAGCAGCCTGTTCAGGCTGTATTATCACCTGTGCAGTGCTGAGGGGCTGGCAGGGCCTGCTCAGGATGTGGCCTGCCTGTTCAATACCATCATGTTGCAGCTGCTGACGGTCCAGGGCCGCGCGGGGAGCCCCTTCCACCAGGCCATGGAGGCCCTGTGCACTGCTTCTCTGAATGAGAAGGATGAAGCCACGCGAGGTACAAAAGCTCCAGAAATGTCTGGGTGATGGGGTAGGAGAAACCTGTTCCTTCGCACACCGAGGCTCTGCCAGCCTCCTCCAGTGTGGTGGGCCTTGCCATCATTCTGGGGTTGCCAGGTATGCCTTTTGGCAGTGAGTGCAAGGAAGAGGAAGTACGCCTCACCTGTAGGATCGTGTTTTGGAAAAAGGCCCCTTGGGACCACAGAGTCCCTTGAGGTGCCCTGAGGCACCTGAGAAGTGCAGGAGCAAGGGGTGAATGGTGCTGGCTTTAATGGAGAGAAGAGACCTGGGGAGGCGAGTATGGTGTGGGATAGGGAGGGGTAGACCAGCCAGCAGAACAGGTGAACTCACCTGAGAGCAGCGGGTGACCTGCTGATGTCTGGCTGTAGTCAGGGAGTGGAGTGAGAGCCTGCGAGGCCTTTCATTTCTTCCCCATACTGTTGGGACACGTGAATGAGCTGGATGTTGAGTGCAGCCTCTAGGCCTGAGGGACCTGACACGCAGTCTCTTCTTAGTTAAGATTTGCATAGTCCAGCCAAAGGCAGCTATGTTGTTAAGTGAATGAGAAGTTTGACATCAAAGTTAAGGCAGCAGAGCTAGTTGGTGTTCTTAGCCATAGGCACTCGTGGAGATGGCACAGGCATGGGGGTCTCCTGGCTACTTACAAAGCCAGGGTGTCTGTGGACAGGGTGGGAGCGCATCGTAACAGCCTTGTCTGTCTTCCTCAGCCTCTGCAGCCTTCCTGGTGTCTCTGTACGTGAAGGACATCTGGCTGGAGGCCCTTCAGCCGGACACCCTCTTAGCCCACATCCACATGGTCTGTGAGGCTGCCGAAGACACACCAGGTGATGAGGAGGCCATCGTTGTTCTGTGCAAGGACCTTGCTGCCTCAGCCTCAGAGGCTTGATGCCCTGCACATCCTGCCACTTCACGCCTTGCTTCACACCCGGGCACCAGGTCTAGAAGTTCGGCTGAGACAGAGTTTTCAGGGAAGATGTAAATCGACCAGTTCAGTGCATTGTGTTTTCCAACAAGAAGGGTTGAAAGGACTGTAACTAACTGATCAGCAACTAATAAGCTCAAGGAACCAAGTTGGGCACCAGTGGCGCAGGCCTGTAATCCTATCTGCTTGAGCAGATCTAAGGATCTTGGTTTGCCACCAACCTGGACAGGAAAGTCTATGAGATTCTTCTTTCCAACTATCCAGCAAATAGCCAGAAGTAGAGCTGTGGCTCAAGTGGTAGAGTACCACCCTTGAGTGATAGTGCGCTAATACTGAGTTCAAGCCCTAGTACCAGCAATAAATTCTAAAATAAATATGGCAGTTAAGCTCAAGGGACTGTATCAGGTAGTCAGAGCTATAAACACTGGGTGCTTCTGGATCTCAAACCCATGAAGGAGTTCAGGGAGGCAAGACCCTCTTCTCCAGTTGGACTTCCTAGCAGGGGGATTCCTCAAGCTGAAGAATCTTATGGGTTCAGAACAGAGTCACGACATTAAAGCCAAAATATAGGGAGAAAAAGTCCCCTGTATTTTTTGATGAGCATAAAGAGAAACATCTGAAATTCGTTTGTTGGGGCTTGAACTCAGGGCCTGGGCACTGCCCTTGGGCTTTCTCAAGGCTAGTGCTCTACCACTTGAGCCATAGCACCACTTCTGGCTTTTTTTGTGTCTGTGGTACTGAGGAATCAAACTCAGGGCTTTGTGCGTGCTAGACAAGCATTCTTCCACTAGGCCACACTCCCAGGCCATATCTGAAGTTTTTAAGAAGCCATAACAATATTTTATGTATGCCTCTGAATGAATAAATTCCCACCAGTTTGCTGAATGTCTTATCAAATCCAAGGGCCAGCTCCTTAAAGTATAATATGGCCTGATGTCTGCTTCGAGAAGACAGTCTGTATTATTAAGTTGTATATCAGAGGAGATTTGAATTTTATAATACATTGGTAATAAATGTATAGTTTTGTAAAGCCTTAGTATTTTGCTTTCCTTCATGTTAGTAGTCTATTTTTTCTATTCTATAGACGTGAGAACTTGACTTTTAAGGATCGTATGCTACCTGGGCACTCGTGGTTCATGCCTGTAATCCTCGCTGCACAAAAGACTGAAATCTGAGGATTGAGGTTCCACGCCAGTCCAGTCAGAAAAATCCAAGAGATTTGTTTATTTCCTATTAACCAGCAAAAGTATGGAAATGGAGTTGTGGCTCAGTAGTAGAGCACCAGCCTTGAGCAAAACAATGATTTTATGTTAGTAGGTATTGTTGCTGAGTAATGTCAACACAGGATGTCGGCTGAGAATGTGGCCTAGTGGTAGAGGGCTTGCCTAGCATGCATGCAGCCCTGGGTTCAATTCCTCAGTACCACATAAATAGAAAAATGGAAGTAGTGCTGTGGCTCAAGAGGTAGAGTGCTAGCTTTGAGCAAAATAAGCTCAAGGACAGTGCCTGAGGCCTGAGTTCAAGTCCCAGGATTGACAAAATAAAAGGAATGTGATGGATATCATAAATAGTCTGTCCTTTAGTGGTGAAAAAAGAAAAACTGCTATATTCTAAATGCAACTCATCACTGCCTGCCCTGGAAAGCTGGTGGTGGTTCTTGAGGCTTTTCAAGGCCCTACTGTGCTGCCTTCTCTCTCCTCCAGGCCAGGGGGATGATTGTACAGAACAGTTGAGCAGAAAGGTAAAGGTGAGTAAATACTTATTTTTAATGTATGGGTAATTTATCTACCATCCTGTCTCAAAGCAAACATCAGCATAAGTAAGCAGGTTTGAAGCATGCTAAATAAAAGCAGCCACATCTGAGACAACTTTTCTACGAGCCATTGGCATGCCTTTGCTCAAGGCATGTGGCGTGTCTCCTTGTTGAGTTGTTTTTGGCATGGTCACATTTTCTTCAGCCTGTATCCCCGGTTGCTTTGATTTCACCAGTTCTCTCAGTCAAGACTGCTATGCTGATGTCAGTTCTGTCTCCAAGCTCAGCCACCCTGGGCTTGGTTCTGACTTCAGCTGTGCCTTGTGACCCCTCATCCAGGGCCTGGACCCCAAGGAGAGCAGTGGGGACCACGGGAGGTGAGGCCAAGGGATTCTGCTATAGTCACTGGCCAGCATCAGTCTCACTTCGGGGCTCCTCTGGTGTCCCCTGGAAAGTATTCCGGATACAGGAGGGGAGGTTGAGTCTGTGAGACCATGAGCAGGTTTGGTGGTTCTGGGGATCATTCCTGTAGACCCAGGAAATGGAAGACATGCGTTAAAGGAACTGGTTGAAGAAGAGTCCCTCTGTCATCTCCTGTCAGCTCCCCACACCTTCCCAGAGAGCCTTCCTGGAGGGTCAGCCCAGAGGAGGATCAGCCCAGCTCATAAAGGGCTCCACTGTTGGGAAATCGAGGGTAAAGTGCATGTTGGTCAGGGAAAGGCCTTGCTCCAAAGTCCATCTCCAGGGGATGGAAGCCACCTTCATGAGTGAGTTTGGTTTGTTTGTACCATGAGCCTCAGATTCTCCTATCCCGAGGTGCTGGGGGCATCAAAGAGGAAGGGGAGCCCTAGGCCCCTGTGGGCTCCCTTCCCATATTTTCCATTCACAGTGTATTGTAACCACATTGAAAT
Source organism: Megascapheus bottae (assembly GCF_031878675.1). Classification (NCBI taxonomy): domain Eukaryota; kingdom Metazoa; phylum Chordata; class Mammalia; order Rodentia; family Geomyidae; genus Megascapheus; species Megascapheus bottae. The sequence goes on along the minus strand of NC_143509.1, from coordinate 97,277,326 downwards.
TTGTTAGTCACCATGCGTGGCCCTTTTACACCCTAGTGGTACTTTGGAAGAGATTGTTGGCCTGTGAATGAACCGAGACAGGAGGTGGAGGCTGGAGATCAGACCTGGCAGCTGCCTCATTTCCTGGGAAGTGACCTGGCACCCTGTCAGGTTTAGGGGCTGTCCTTTGTTCTGAGGCCCCTCGTCTCTCCTCTAGGGAGTGTCTCACTCTTAGCTGACTACCTTCCGATGGTTTTCTGAGGTTTCCATTTCCCAAGGGTTTCTAGATAATGGCTCACAGTGTCACCCCGTCAGTCCTGGTCCTAGACCAGCCAGACCATCTCCTGGCCCATCTCTCAGTATCTCATTCCAGATCAAAAAGACTAGCTGATAGATGGGCCTTGGCTCTTCTGCCAGGCCACCCATTTCCTTGGGCAATGTCCAGCCTTTGGGTGGCCCTTCATGGAGTCAGTTGGTCAGCCATGGCAGTCCAAATTCTCTTGGGAGAGGTCTTTAGGGCAGCGGCGGCAGCAGCATCAGCAGCGGAGACTCATAAACCAGAGGGTACAGTGAGAAAGTTGCCATGCAATGCACTCAGTTTTAATGACTACTTCAAACTCTTCAGTTTTACCTTCTGTTGAACCATTGAATGCACTGAGGCAGGCATTCAATAAGAGACAACAGCTTTTGATATCCAAGTGAGGGTCTCCTATTCCTGGTGAGATGGCTGGCAGCACAAATGACAGAGTCATTTGAGCCTTTTTTTCCTTTGCTTTTTTGTGCCATGAACTCAGGGCATGGGCACTGTCCCTTAGCTTTTTTTACTCAAGGCTAGTGGTTTACCACTAGAGCTACAGCTCCACTTGTAGCTTTTTACAAGTTAATTGAAGATAAAATCTTAGGAACTTTCCTGCCTGGGCTGGCTTTAAACCGTGATCCTCAGATCTCAGCCTCCTGAGTAGCTAGGATTACAGGTGTGAGCCACCAGCACTCAGCTCAGCACAAGATTTTTGAGGCAGTCAGGAAACCATAAGGGACAACCATGTACATGGTTCACCGGTGGTGTCACAGTGTTACATGGCATATGACTCCGTGATATTCATGATGTAGCACAAATCGGTACATGTTTATTTTTTTTGTTTTATTTTGTCTTTTTTGGGTTTTTTTGTATCACCTGTGGGGCTTGAAGGCTTGAACTCAGCCCGAGCACTGTCCCTGAGTGCTTCCATTCAAGGCTAGTGCTCTACCACTTTGAGCCACAACAGCACTCTCATGGTTGTTTTAATTCCTCCTCTTCAGTATTTGAGTTGCCCAACTATCCTCCTTCCTACTCACCTCAGCTGCAGCGTGCCTGACCAGGACATGTAGAGCAGGATGAGGAAGAGGAGCACCACAAAAGCAGCCAGGCTCACCCAAAATGCAATGACGATGGAATCTGCGGGAGGAACAGAATAGTCTCCATGTTGACTTGATAGTGACGCTGAGCAAGAGCTCAGGGAATAGGGAGCCCCCAGCATTGTGGAACCAGAGCCATGCCTGTGCTTCCAGCTCTTAGCTGAGACTATTGGGAAGAAACAGGGCAGCCAGAAAGTAGCTTTGGTCCAGAGCAGTTTAAGGTGATGTCTGTTGAGGGGTAACTGTGAATGTGCCTCCTCATAAATCAGTTCCTGGTTGTTCTACTGCTTGGAGAGAGTCCTGAGGATCAGTTTCCTTTCCTGCAGGCCAGAGAGAGGAACCATCACCAGAGACCTTTGGTGAATGGCCACCAATGGGAGCAGCCTTAGATCCCTGAGAGAGACCTGGAGGAGGATGTGAGGCCTCCTGTGACCAGCATACCCACACCATGAAGTAGGGAGGTTAGTTTTATTTTATTTTTTTGCCACTCCTGGGGCTTGGACTCAGGGCCTGAGCACTGTCCATGAGCATTCTTCAAGGCTAGCACTCTACCACTTGAGCCACAGCACCACTTCTGGCTTTTTCTGTGTATGTGGTACCAAGGAATGGAACCTGAGTGTTCCTGCATGGTAGGCAAGCACTTTACCACTAGGCCATGCTCCTGGCCTTTAAGTAGGGAGTTTAGTCACTCAGGTACAAGGTGTCAGGAAAGAACCAGGAAACACAGTAAACCTGGTCTTGGGGTCCTGGGTAGCCCCTGACAGGTCAGGGCTCTCTTCTCTGAGGCTGCAGGTCGGGAGCTGTGGCCAGGTTGCTTCTTGCTTTTGTGGCTGTGAGCACAAAGTCTCAAGTTCTTAATGCAGATCTTCACTGAATGCAGAGCAAGTGGATGTCCTTGGGACAAGATGCCCAAACCGGGAGAGGCTGGGCAGACCAAAAGAGGTTACACAAGCTAGGACTTAGTAAAACATCTTCTGCTGGCCAGGTCATAGGCCTCATCTTGTTTTAGCAGAGAAAGGCTTTGTGTTGTATTTATACTATACACACACACACACACACACACACATACACACACACACACACACACACGCATGGGTAAACAACAACAACAACAAATGAACAAGCAACCAAAGGAATGAGTGGGTGTTGGAGATTTATGACTAAGCGGAGAGGGAGGCGGAGCTCTAGACTAGAAAACTGGCATCTCAGGCTGCAGAGCCCATAGCTCTTGGATTCCAGAACCTCATGATGGACTCAAATCCCATATATAAAATGCCATAGTATCTGAATGTAACCTACTCACAACCTCCTGTATTGAAATCTTCTCCCAGTTATGCCATGTGGTGTATGGTTGTTATATTGCAGTGTGTTGAAGGACGAGCAAAGTCCCTCTCCGCTTAGTCTCTGGGTTCAAAGTTCAATGACATCTTGTATGTATGTGTGCATATATATATGCATGTGTAAATATGTCTACATGTATGTATGCATGTTTGTGTGTATATATGTAAGTGAATATGTGCTAGTACAGGGGTGTGAATTCAGGGCTTCGCACTTGCTCAGCCAGTGCTCTGGAGCCACGCCTCCACTCTTACTTTTGCTAGTGAACTTTTTGCTGGTGGACTGTGTCTTGGACTTTTCACCCCAGACAGGCCTTAAACCCCAATCTTCCAGTATTTAGCCTCCCAAGTACTAGGATTATAAGCATGAGCCACAAGTACCCACATCAAGACCCCTCTAACCTCAGTTTTTCTTGAATGAGAATGGGATCTCCCAGCACTTAGGGGTGATCCTTCAGTAAAAGAAGAAAAATGAGGATTTTTCCTCAGAGGAACACAGTGAGAGTGGATGTGATGTACTGTTCCACTCTTTCCACTCTCAGAGTTACAGTTCCTGTGATGACTTTCCAGGTCTAAGATAGCCTATGTTGGGGAAATGTGGTTTGGGCTTTCTGCAGACATCAGCTCTCTTTGACGCCCAAGTTCTATTCCAAAGGAACAGCCTTGGGGCAGACCAGCATGGAGCACGCCTGTCACCATACGTTTGCACTTGGGAGGCTGAGGCAGGAGGACTGTGAGTTCAAGGCCAGCCAAGGCTACCTAATGAGGTCTTGTCAAAAAGGAGGAGATGGAGGACCATTCTCACAGCAGATGAGATCCTCCACAGACTCACACTCACTTGCTTTTCCCTTGATGGGCAGGAAACGAGGGAATCCCTTGTCTTCGGATATGTGAAATTTAATATCCTCAGATCCACATGACTAGGGGTTATTAGTCCTTTTCTGTACTAATTGCACGATCATGTTCTCTTGGGGAAAAAAAGTTCAAGAAAATAACAGGAATTTTGTTTTGTTTTTCTTTTTTTTTCTCTTTTGCTGAACATTCACCCTGAGTACTCAGAACATTTTGTTCCAAGAACTAGAACTGTCATCCTGGATATCAGAACTGTTTTAGCACCCACAGGCTTGTTTGTGGGAGCCCAGACTGTGTTGATAATGACAGGCTATCTTCCTCCCATAGGAAAAGCTCTCCATCCCTCCTAGCAGCCTGCTTTATCTGTCTTCCTGTAGACATTATTATGTGATTGTGGTGAGAGATGTCCATAGACTTCTTGTGAGATAGACGGAGGGTGGGGATCCTCTATCAAGAGCACTATTCTAGGACTCCGTTTTCTCAGGCTCATAGCCTTGATGAGTTCTTATCTTGGCTGATCAGAGCCAAGTTACCCGAGACGTAAAAGAACCGGAAGGTAGATGGGCCAATGGATGTTAACTTATGCTTATCTCCCTGAAACCATGAAAATATGAAACATCTGTTGGCGGTTGTGTAATTATATTATCTTGAAGGTAGAGAGCATAAATAGTGTTCCTAAATCTAAATACAGTGGGAAAAACAAGCTGCAATAGGAAGAAATCCATCCATCCAACAAATAGAATTCTGTCTTAAAAGAAATCTGTGCTACACCTGCACAGATTGCTATTCACTATTCACAATCACCAAGCAATGGAAACAACCCAGATGTCCCACCACAGATGAATGGATACCAAAACTGTGGTACATAAATACAATGGAATTCTACATAGCCCCCAGACAACATAAAATAATGGCATTCACTGGGAAATGAATGGAACTAGAACAAATCTTGTTGAGAGAAGCCAAGCCCAAAGAAACAAAAGGTGCATGGTCTCATTGATATGTGGATATTAGATCCAAACAGTACAAGAGCGATGACCCAATACTCAGATACTCAAGGTCATTGCCATGAGCTTGGAGATATAAATAGAACTATATAGGCATATAAATCTACAATGGGATATATATTCTATAGACATTGATAAATAGATTGATATGTATCTATGTCATATAAACTTTTAGCTTAATTTTAATTTCATTTTTTAATTTATGTGCCAATGATTGCATAGAGATTCCTTTCTTGAATACTTGTTTATTAAACTTGACATTTGAAATACAATGTAAAAAATCAGTGTTAAGAAACTGCTTTAGTAAAAAACAAAAATAAAATAGCATTAACAGAGGGGGGGAAAAATCTGTCCTAAAAGAATATTCTGAGGGCCGGGAGTTTGGCCTAGTGGTTGAGTGCTTGCCTAGGATGCACCAAGACCAGGGTTCGATTCCTCGGTACCATATACATGGAAAAAAGCTGGAAGTGGTGCTGAGGCTCAAGTGGTAGAGCTCTAGCCTTGAGAAAGTCCAAGGACAGTGCTCAGGCCCCGAGCCCAAGCCCAAGACTGGCAAAAAAAAAAAAAAAAAAGAATATTCTGAGCTGGGCACCTAATTCTAGCTACTTAGGAGGCTGAGATCTAAGGATCACAGATCAAACCTAGTCCCGTGAGGCTCTTATCACCGATAAGCTACCAAAAACCTAGACATAGAGCTGGGGCTCTAATAGTAGAGTGCTAGCCTTGAGCAAAATAATGTTCAAGGCAGGGCACAGTGGCTCATACTTATAATCCTAGCTACTCAGGAGGCTGAGATCTGAGCATCACAGTTCAAAGCCAGCCTGGGTACTAAAGAACATGAGGAGACTCTTATCACCAATTAACCACTAGAAAACTGGAGTGGTGCTGTGGTTCCAGGGGTAGGGCAGTGAGCTGAAGAGTTCAGCTCAAGGCCCAGGCCCAGAGTTTAAGCCCCATGACCAACAAAAAACAAAAGCAGAACAAAAACAACAACAAAAAAAAACAATGCTCAGGCATAGCACCCAGGCTCTAAATTCAAGCTGTAAGACTGGCATGTGCACAGGCACATACACACACACACACACACACACACACACACACACATACACACACACACACACGTATATTCTGCTCCATTTTATGGCAGGCTAATTCACACACATTTCAGAAGATTACAAACAATTTGCCCCGCAAGGCCCACTCATTTATAACTGTGTATACCTGTGACATCTTCTAGAACTAGAAAATGAATAAATAAAAAGCCAGGAGTGCCCAGTAGTTGCAGCCCGCTGGCTAGCTGGCCTGCCCAGCTGTGACTTACATTTGTTGGCTTTTAGCTTCTTTTCGTCCACAGGAAGAAGGTCCAGGTAGTCTAGGTAGTATTCGTAGGTGTAGTATGGGACGGAGGCGTTGGTCCTGTTGGCCATGACTGTGCCAGTAGAAGCCAGCGCCTGGCCAGCAGCTTCACATCTGGAGCTGGGCACTGGGCGGAGGCCCTGGAATGAGGTTGCTCAACTGCATGCAGTAGGAATCACCCAGATGTGTCTGTGGGTCTCCAGACACAAGGCCTGCCCACTAATCACAAGTGATTGGCTGGAAAGAAGGTCAGGGGGATGTGCCTGAGACTTCCCAGGCTCTTGATAAAACTCCAAGCAAGGCAGGACTGACTGGCAGAAGAGTGGCCTCTCTGAAGAAGGCCAGGGATGGGCACAAAGGCAGCTGCCCAACAGAGCTAGAAAGGAAAATCACTTTGTCTTTCATACATGAGAAGTTTATCAATCCTTCTGAAAGCTGAATGCCCTTGGCTTTCATTGAGGCAATTCTGGGGGCTCTTAAGCAACCAGCAATTCCTGGCCTAGATTCAATATCTGAAGACAGAGTTGAGTGATGCCGACCCTGGCCCTGACGTTGTAACCTTTCTTATGTACACATCACCAATGAATTAAATCCGGGGCAGTCGATGGCTTTGACTGATTACACCTCTCAGATTTTACCTAAGACCAAGCAGGCAATGTTGAAAGTTTGTTCATCTGGGCCAAGATCCCACAGGACTGAAATCCTGGGGAATAAGGGCTAAGGCTCCACCTAGCTCGGAGCTGACATTGTGAGGAGGGTCTTCTTGTCCCTAACTTACACGCTCTTTTTCTAATACCTCACACACCATCAAGGGGAATATTCTGAAGGTTGGAATGAGTAGAACTAAACGGGAGAAGAGCCCTGGGATTTTGCCTTTGGTTTGGGAGTTAGGAAACCAAAACACAGTGTTTGTCTACAATTTTCCCCCTCCTGATACCCCTACTTCCTAGGTCTACACTGCTGGGCCCTGGCAGTGTGACTTTCCATCTTCCCAACTAGCTTGAGCCCTGCTGACTTTTGGCCAGGCTGCTGTGTCAAGGCGCTCTCCAGGGAAGTATTGCATGGTCAGTTGACCGGAGGGGTCGGGTGAGCTGCTGGGCTAACAAAGGGAAGAGCTGAAAGGCCCAGTGGAAAGGCAAAGCCAGCTCTTATGTTCCCTCATTTCCAATATCTCAGGCCCCTTTGTTTTTTTTTCTGGTTAGCACCCCGGACCCCGTGTAGTTCTAATCCACACCCAAAAAAGAACTGTCATTCTGCTTCTGTCATCATAGTTTTGTCTATATTTGAACACACTATAATCATACAATATAACCTAATATAAGAATCTATTTTTTTTTCTGTGTGCCATTACTTGGGCTTAAATTCAGGGCTTGGGCTCTGGCTCTGAGCTTCTTTTGCTCAAGGCTAGCACTTTACCACTTGAGCCACAAGACCACTTCTGGCTTGTTCTGAGCAGTTCATAGGAGATAAGAGTCTCATGGACTTTTCTGCTCAGGTAGCCTCCTGAGTAGCTAGGATTACAGGCACGAGTCACAGTGTCCAGCTTATTTTTCCTTTATTTATTTATTTTTTGCCAGTCTTGGGGCTTGAGCTCAGGGTCTGGGTACTGTCCTTGGGCTTTCTCAAGACTAGCGCTCTACCACTTGAGCCACAGCACCACTTCCAGCTTATTCTGTATATGTGGTTCTGAGGAACTGAACCCAGGGCTTTGTGCATGCTAGACAAGCATTCCACCATTAGGCCACACTCCCAGCCCACCAGTGCCCAGCTTTATAAAAAATCTTTTGTATCTGGAGTCTTCCAGGCAACGTATTGCACATCACAGTCATTTGTTCATTCTTTTTGTTTCTATATAGTCTTGCATTATATGCATATCTTGTAATTTATTGATCCAGTCTCCTATTCATTGCTGAACATATGGGTTGAGTCATTCTGCATAGAACAGCTGTGAACTTCCCTTTGTGAGTTCTTGGCCATCAGTACTGATTTGCTCCTGAAGAAGACTTGAGGAGGCAGGGCATCCATAGATTTAGCTTTAATAAGTATTGCTAACCAGTGCTGTATTCTCTCAAGCAATGCATTTGGATCAGATTTCTGTCGCTACAGTACATACTTGAGACAATCACCGAGGAAAAGTTTTTGGTCCACATTACCGATGTTTCAGTTTCTTGTTGGCGGGCCCCTTTGCTTTCAGGGATGTGGCAAAGCAGAATGTTGCAAAGCGAAGTGGCTCACCTGGTGGATAGAGAGGAAAAGAGAGAGGGAGCAGAAAGGGGTGAGGCCCTGTGATCCCCTTCAACAGCCAGCTTTCAGTGCCCTACAGACCGTAGGATTCACCTCACCTCTTCCAAGTTTCACTACTGCTGGGCGCTGGTGGCTCACACCAGTACATCCTAGCTATTCAGGGGGCTGAGTTCTGAGGATTGTGGTTCAAAGCCATCCCTGGCAGGAAAAGTCCATGAGACTCTTATCTTCAGTTAATCACCAGAAAACCAGAAATGACACTGTGGCTCAAAGTGGTAGAGCACTAGCCTTGAACAAAAAAGGCCAGGGACAGCGCCCAAGCACGGAGTTTAATCCCTACCACCACCAAAAAGTTTCACACTGGGGATGAAGCCTCCAGCAAATACAGGGGCCTCTGAGAAACACTTAAAGATCCAAGCCATAGGGCTGGGATGTAGCTCAAGGGCAAAGTGCTCGCCTAGGATGTGCAACAGCCAAGTCAAACAAGAGCCAAGCCATAGCGGGTTATGTGGTAAATGGCCAGAAGGCTATATAGCCTTTCACCCTAGACACACCCTTCCCCTAGAAATCCCCTCCTCTCAAGTCTCTTACATGAAGTATTTAAGGGTATTTCTCCATCCCTTGAATGTGAAATGGCCTTGTGACGTGTTCTGGCTTTGGGTGGTTGACATAATTGTTTAGAATTTGGCAGGGCTTTGTCCAGGGCACAAGGCCTTGGGTTCAATTCCTAACACTGAAAAAAAAAATAAAAAAAGCTGTGTTAAGTTTCAGACCAAGGTCTTAGGAGGCCTTGCATTTCCTGGAGCTGTGCCTGGTGACTGCATAATAAGCAAAACTCTACTAGAAGACTTACGACCTGTTAGGCAGTCAACAGGCAGCCAACTCCCAGGAGCTGAGCTGCCTTGCTGGCACACAGCTGACCACAGGGCTGTGATTAAGCATAATCCAAACTCAATGAACACCCTTTTGAGCCGGCCTACATCAGTAATCCACAGAACTACGAGACTTGGAGGTAAAGATAGCTATTTTAGGTCACTGATATTGGAGTCATTTCTCACAGAGCAAGAAGTAACATAAAGCATCAGTGTTCCTACTGCTGTATATCTCCACATCTGTTAGTTTTAATCCTGTCACTTACCAGTTATTTGTCGTCAGTCATGGAACGTGAACTCAGGGACCAGACTCTGTCCTGAGTTCTTTAGCTCAAGGCTAATGCTCTACCATTTTGAGTCACTGTACTGCTTCTGGTTTTCTGGTCGTTGATTGGAGATAAGAGTCTCATGAAGCCAGGTGTGGTGGTTCACACCTGTAATCCTAGCTACTCAGGAGACTGAGATCTGAGGATCAAGGCTCAAAGCCAGCCTGGGCACAAAAGGACCTGAGACTCTTATCTCCAATTAAACCCTAGAAAACGGGAAGTGGGGCTGTGGCTCAAGGGTAGGGCTGTGGCATTGAGCAGAAGACCTTAGGAACAATGCCCAAGGCCAGGGGTAGAGTGGTAGCCTTTAGCTGAAGAGCTCAGGAACAGCGCCCAGGCCAAGTTCAAGCCCCATGACCCACCAAAAACAACAACAATAACAATAACAAAGGCTAAGGGAGAGTGTGAGGCCCTAAGTTCAAGCCCCAATACTGGCACAAAGCAAATAAAGAACAATATTGTTTTTACAGAATAAAACAATAACTGTACTGGTGAAGAACCCCAGGGAGTGCCCACCTTAAACTAGTGACCGAGGTTATCATCCTTGCAAGGCGCCAGTAGCTTACACCTGTAACTCTAGTTACATAGGATGCTGAGATCTGAAGATCACAGTTCCAGCTTGAAGCCAGCCTGGACAGGAACATCCAGGAGACTTACCTCCAATTAACCAAAAGACCAGAAGTGGTGTTGTGGCTCAAAGTGGTAGAATGCTAGTCTTGAGCACAGAAACTCAGGGACAGCCCTGAGTTCAAGCCTCACAACTGATGATAGATAGATAGATAGATAGATAGATAGATAGATAGATAGATATAGGTTATCATCATTGAAGCAAGACATGATTGCTTGAGATAATGCTCTGGAAAGGATACATGTTCTCTGTAGTGTTCTTTCATAACCTCAGTCTATTTATGATCAAACATCAGAAAAAATAAAATCAAGGAACATTCCGTGAAATGACTGCCCAGTATTATTCTTCATGAGAGTGAAGGCCAGAAAGGCAGGCAAACAGAGGAAATGTCACAGATTGGTATAGACTAAAGAGTCATAATAGCCATTGCAACATGGCATTCTGGATTGGCTTCTGGAATAGAAAAAGGACATCAATGGAACATCTGGTGGATTCACAGTACATTTACAGTTTAATAAGTATTCTAGGGCCTGGAGTGTGGCTTAGTGGTAGAGTGTTTGCTTCACATGGACGAAACCCTGGTTTCAGTTTCTTCATACCACATACACGGTAAAAGTCGGAAGTGGCTCTGTGGCTAAAGTGGCAGTGTTACCCTTGAGCAAAAAGTGTCCAAGGACAGTGCCCAAGCCCTGAGTTCAAGCCCCAGTACTGGTAAAATAAGTATTCTATCAATAGTATTTTCTTGGTTGTATTGAACTCAAGGCCTGGGCACTGTCCTTGGGCTTTCTCAAGGCTAGCACTTAACTACTTGAGCCACAGCACCACTTCTGGCTTTTTCTTTGTATGTGGTACTGAGGAATTGAACCCGGTTCTTCGTGCATGCTAGGCAAGCATAGGCACTGAGCATAATTTCCTCTTGCTGGGTCTTTCACATTCTGACAGGCCCTTGTCGGGGGCGGGGTGGGCTATCACAGCTTGAAAACTAACCCTTCTCTCTAAAAACCTTCTGGTTGGGTCTGAATTAGGAAATAATAGGAATGCTTAGAAAGAAAGTGACAATAGTTAAGAATTCTGTATTGGAAATAACTTTTTCCTCTTACATACTATGGTAATTCCTTAGAGTTAACCTCTTCAAAAAAGTGTATTTTGGGTGGAATGGATTATACCTGGAATCTCAGGTTCTTGAAAGGGTGAGAACAGGAACACTGTGGTTTAAGGCAAGCCTAGGAGAAAAGTTAGCAAGGCCTTTCCTCAACTAGGAGCTGGGGATGGTTATGTGTAACTGTCATCATGAGTCATGTCTCATGAGTCCGTGAGTTCAAACCTTAGTACTACCCTCAAAAGAGTGTATTTTGAAAGCTAAAGGTATTTTCTAATGTGCTGGAGCCAGCTGGCAGCAAATTGGGATTCCTGAAATAGGAGGCAGGGACTAGGAAAAAATAAGAGAGACAAACAGATGGGTTCGGGAGGGCTACAGCCCAAATCAGCAGCCACAGCTTAAGAAGCCTGTAGCCCAAGACTGTAGCCCAGTTTATTTCATGTTCTGACCTTAAATACACTTTATTAAACTAGGGCACTGCCAGGGGCTACATTCTCAAATAGGTTAAATGAGAAGCTATTGACACAGCCCAAAATCATGATAAGAGCTTACTTCCTTGTGTACTCAATTGTGCGGGTCCAAGGTCACTGACCCCACAGTCACGGTCACTGACCCCACAATCAGTCCCCAACACTAATGCATGCTCATTTCAAGTTTGGATGTATCTCAGTTATAGATCATTTGCCTGTCAAGTCAAGGTACCAAATAATCCATCCTGTCCCTGAGAACTTTTAAGAAGTGGAAGCATATTCCTGTAATTATTATTTCACCCCTGGAACACAGATATATTATCCATACTTTCCCACAATGCAGCTTATTCCTCTAAGGAGAGGTCTTATCGTGGTAGATGGTGCCTGGGGCTTAGTAAATAACATGGCATTCTCCTGGTGCTGCTGGTGTGAGAAGGCAGTCCAGGATACCATGTGGACCCCCAGGCACATCTCTGCCACCAAGAGTTGGATCAAATTGTCTTCTCCTGGAGCCACAGCTAATTGTCTCCTCTGTACCCTAGAGAAGCCAGCTGCCTGTCTCCAATGACACACAATCATACCTCATTGTCATTCTTCGTGCATGCAATGAAAATCTAGTCTCTGCTTGTAATCAGCAGCCATTAATTTCTGATTTTCAGTGCACCTTTTATGAATCTATAATTAAAAATAAAGACTTTTGGTGCAGTGCCTCACATCTGTCATTTCAGCTAGCTATGTGGGGGGCTGACGTTGTGGGTACAGGTCATCCTGAGCAAAAACTTAGTAAGACCTCAATAAATAGGGTGACCTACACTTGTTATCTCAAGCTATCTGGGAAGTGGCAATAGGAGGATCAAAATCCAGACCAACTTGGGAGAAAATGGAATACTCTACCTGAAAAATAACCAAACCAGACAACCTGGGGTATGATGGAAGTGACCGAGCTTCAGGTGTGAAGCCCTGAATTCAAGCCTCACTATTGCCAAAATTTTGAAAAATACCCCCCTCAAATTATGCCAGCAAGTTATGGTCTTATTCATTTCTTCTCCTCCCTTTCCTATTCTTTCCACTACAGTTATATATTCCTTCTCTCTCCAGCTCTACTTCTCTCCACTCTTCTAGCACTAGCAACGGATACTAGGGTAACATTTGTTATTTACATCTAGGTTTTGAACCAAGCTTTTCCTTATCAGATTGCCCTCCTTTAAAATTTTTTTTTTAATTTGTCGGCTGTGGGACTTGAACTCTAGGCCTGAGTGTTGCTCCTCAGCTCGCTCAAGGCTACTGCCCTCTCCCTTGAGCCATAGCACCACTTCTGGTTTTCTGGTGGTCAACTGGACATAAGTGTCCCAAACTTTAGAGACTTTAGTGCACGGGCTGGTTTTGAAATGCAATCCTCAGATCTCAGCCTCTTGAGTAGCTAAGATTACAGGCCTGGGCCACCGTGCCTGGCCTCATTAGTGATCAAGCAGGTCATACTTTGAGCAGGATTGTTTATGTGTACTTCCCCCACCCCCACATTCTTTGTTTATAAAGTCTAAACTTTATTTATGGATTGAAATGCTAGCTTGCTTCTTTCCTTGGAAACTGATGTTCTGTAATAAATCTCCTTTCTCTGCCCATTACTGTTAGGAAAATGGAAGTGAATGGAAATGGAATGGGCTGGGCTCAACTGGTGAGGACTGTTTATTGAGGAACAGCGAGGGCACAGACCTTCCGGTGGGACTGCAGGTTGTGCTCAGGGCTGGGGTAGGCTTATAAAGGGCTTAACAAGGAAGCAGAACATAGAAAAAGGATTTTGGTCTCTTGAGGGTCCAGGGTGCTGTCCAGGCCAAGGGTGGAATGCTACCCCTGGGTTGTGGGAGCTATTATGCCCTAAGGACCAGGGTGGTCCCCCCACCCTGCATTGGAACCTGTCTGTGGGCAGGTGTGTGGTTAAGCCTAGTCATGTGCGCCTGGTGTCTTGATAGACCTGGGGGATAAGGCTGGAATCAATCCTTCAATCGCTTTATTTGGTATGTTGTACAGTGGCTAGCTCTGACTTGTGGAAATCTTGGAATCTGGACCTGGTATCTAAAAAGTGCTTAAACAGAACTCAGAGTTTCTTATTAAAGTGATAATAAGTGCTTAAACAGAACTCAGAGTTTCTTATTAAAGTGATAATAAGTGCTTAAACAGAACTCAGAGTTTCTTATCAGTCAAAGTGATAATAAGTGATTCAGGACTCAGAGTTTCTTATCAAAGTGAGGTAAGGAGGCAGACTCCCTTCACTTTCTGGGCTGAGGAGGAAGTGAGATACAACGCTGCTCTTTGCAGAAATAGCCTCTGGAGACATTGTCTTCGTTGCCATTTTCTTTAACTATTTTTATTTTCAAAGTATGGAAGGAAACTGAAGAGAAGGGAATTCCTTTTCCAGTATATGCTTTTTAAATTTCTCCAAGAAAGGACAGTGTTTTTCACACACATACTTTGGTGTCTCAATTTTACCAATTTTAGGTAAAAGTCAAAATTTCAATATAATAGGCTGTTACAACCTATTTTTCAACTGGTAATAAAAACAATTAAAACAGGGTCTGGGGTTATAGCTTAGCAGTTTTTAAGATGTTTGAAACCCTGACTTTGATCTCAGAAATGACAAAAGTCCCCCTCCTCCCCCCCCAGCCCTGGGGCTTGAACTCAGGGTCTGAGTGCTGACCCTGAGCTTCTTTTGCTCAAGGTTATGGCTCTACCATAGCTCTCCTTCTGGCATTTTTTGGGCTGTTCATTGGAGATAAGAGTCTTACAGATTTCAGGGCCCACGCTGGCTCTGAACTGCAATCCTCAGCCTCCCGGGATTACAGAAGTGAGCCACTTGCCCCCAGCTCGACTGAACCTGGTCTTCATGCATGCTAGGCAAGCACTCTACCCCTAGGCCACACTCCCGGCTCCCCAGCTCGGGCTTTTGATGTCGTCCCTCTAGTTTGTTACATGCGTTTAAAGCTCCACTTTCTTTAAGGTCAAAAAAAATGCAGGGATCCTTTTCGTGCTTTGTTATTTCTGGAGAAAGACCTTTCCAGGGCCTGGGATCACTCTGACCAACACTGCAAAGCACAAGTGGAGGAGCCAGCGTGGGCAGGGGTGCTGGGGGGAGGCCCAGGTCCGCTGGGTCCCCACCTCAGGGTGGACGGCCCTGGTGCGCATGCCCCATCCAGCACTTCCCCATCCGGGTGCTGGACGCCTGCACAGCCGCGTCCATTGTGAAGGTCTGGGTGACGACGCCCCTCCCGCCGTCAGGGAGAACACAGCCTCTTCCCCGGTCGTGGGGGCGCCGTGCCCTGAGTTCTTCAGCTCATGGCTATCACTCTCCCACTTGAGCCACAGTCCACTTCCGGTTTGCTGGTGGTTAATTGGCCTTTCCTGCCCGGGCTGGCTTTGAACCGTGATCCTCAGATCTCAGCCTCCGGAGTAGTGAGGGTTGCAGGCGTGAACCACTCCCTCTATGGCTCGCTGATGGAACGACAGGGCAGGCCCCGCGGCCATCGCCCTCCGCGCCGCCCCGACGCCGTCTCCAACGATGAGCATGCGCACTAGATGCCGTCTCGGTTCCCAGGCCCCGCCCCTAGGCCCTTTGTCCCTCCCCTAAAGCTTAAACCCCGCCCCCCCGCCGCCCCGGCAGCCCCGCCCTGGCCCCGCCTCTGCGCAGGCGCAGGAGGATTTTTTTTTTGTCCCCCGGCCGCTCTGGAGCGCGGGAGATTCGTAAGTCATGGCGGGCGCCGATTCTCCTAGTTGTTGCGGAGAAAGTTCGTCGGCCTCCTGCGTGTGTGACCGCAAGGGCAAGTGGAGCGGGTCGTCCTCGCTGCTGGGCCGGCGGCTGTCGGAAGACTCGAGGCGCCACCAGCTGCTGCAGAAGTGGACGAGCATGTGGAGCTCCTCCGGCGGGGAAGAGTCCGAGGCGGGCGCGGAGGAGCCGCCGCCGGACCAGGCCGGCGCGGGGGCCGAGGCGGAGGCCGAGGCGGAGGAGACCCCGCTGGTGTTCCTGTGCTCGGGGTGCCGGCGGCCGCTCGGCGACTCGCTGAGTTGGGTGACCTGCCAGGAGGACGCCAACTGCATCCTGTTGCGCTGTCAGTTCAGGCGGAGCCCGCGGAGGGGTGGGGGGCGGGGAGGAGGGGGGCGGGGAGGGAGGGGAAGCCCCGCATCCGGGTTACCTCAGGGGAGATGTGGGGCAGCCAAGGAGCTGGAGAAGCAGGTGAACTGCAGTCAGGGAACGGGAAAGCACCATTGAGATCTGAGAAGAGGGGACCACGAGTTTGGGGTGTAAGCCCGGCCAGTAGGTATTGCACCCCATAAGACACTAGTTTCACGGGTGACACTGTGAAAGCCTTCGTTGCTTGCAGTAGGGGAATGACAAACAAGATAAAAAAATATATATATGTAAAAGGCAAAAGTGGATTGATCACATCTCAATGGGGCCATTGACTGATGCCCTTATAGCCACCATAGAGTTGACCCTGGGGTTGTTTTTTTTTTTGGTGGGGGAGAGGGGATGCCAGGTCGGGTTACATTTAGATGTGAATTTAGGTCCTAGTTCTCTCTAGTTCCCCCCTTTTTTTTAATTGTCGGGGTCATGAATAGAGGGGTTACAGTTACATTCGCCAGGTAGTAGGTGCATTACTTCTCACACATTGAAACCCCTTCATCTTTTTTTTTTCAATTTATGTAATTAAGTTAATCATTAACTAGTTTTACAAAGGAGTTTCAATTCAAGTCAGTTTATGAGCATATGAATCTTGATTTCTCTTGGTGCTTACTGCAGGGGCCCCATAAGATTTTAGCAAAAGGGACTCTTAGATCTCAGCCTCTTGAGTATAATAGGCATGTGACATCGCTGTAGGGGCAGAGTTCTTATTTTTTTTTTTTCCAAGTTCTGAAGTAAGGATTGTGTTCAAACTCTTCTAAAATGTCTGCATGTGTGTAAAACAGACCGGGTTAATACAATGTTGTTCCTTTCTTTCCAGGTGTTTCCTGTAATGTTTCTGTGGATAAGGAACAGAAATTATCTAAACGCAAAGATGAAGATGGTTGGTGAGTAGAGTAAGGAATTTTATGTAAGGACATGATTTACTTTCAAGTGGAAATCTGCATCATTCCCAGCAAGGTTACATGGGATCAGTCTTTTCATGGCAGTCGTATCAGTAAAGTCACTTATTTAAATATATCAATTCTTCAGCCATAGTGGCCCCTTATAGATAAATAGAAGTTCCTAAACTACAAAAGGCATATTCTGATACTTTATTGGGGGCTTTGGACCTGGTGCTGAAGGAAATTGAAAACAGAAGAAAACATTCACTATTTTAGGATTTCAGAGTCAGAGAAAAATACTAATCACATACATAGCCTATTGAATAAATCAGACAGAGTGGCCTATCGACACCAACCCTGGGGCTTCTGAAATTCTAGTCCCATGTGACTACTGTGATGTTTGAGGGGACTCGTTACCCCTCAGCTGCAAGGGGCATCCTCAATAAGACTGGGACGCTTTGGCCGGGAGTTTGGCCTAGTGGTTAAAGTGCTTGCCTGGCATGCACGAAGACCCGGGTTTGATTCCTCGGTACCACATACATAGCAAAAAGCCGGAAGTGGTGCTGAGACTCAAGTGGTAGAGCTCTAGCCTTGAGAAAATCCAAGGATAGGACTCAGGCCCTAAGCTCAAGCCCAGGACTGGCAAAAAAAAAAAAAAAAAAAAAAAAAAAGACTGGGACGCTTTGTCTTATATAATTGTTGCTCCAAATTAAAGAATGTATCTTACTGAAGTATAAGAAATAACTTTAGGTGGTGCCACACATAAGCCAAAATTAATCATTGTAGTTTTAATATGGTATAGGTGATAAGTAGATGTGACAGAAATTGTGCTGTCAGCGTGGACATGATTGAAATTTGGAAAATTCAAACTTAATTGGGTATGGCCACCTCCTGACTTAGGCAGATTGTTATGTTGCATGGAGATTTGTCTGTTCACTATTCATAATATAGGTGGGTTTGCTGATATGCTGTTTTTGTTTTGTATGTAGAACTTTAGAAAATCCTATAGAAGCTTAATATAAAATCAGTGGCATAGTTATTACCTAGTAGATTATATCAGCAGTGAAAACTTACAGCTTGTCTGGCTGGTGGTCCATTTTGATGTGTGTTCTGCATGTCACAACGTCGTTCAGTGATGTAATCTATCAGATGGGTCTCTTTTTTTGACAGAAGGAACAGGTATTCAGTGATGGCAAGTTGTTCTCATAGCGAGTAGGGTTAAAATACTTCTGAATAATAATCTTTTCACTACTGTGAAATTTCACTACTGTGATTAATACTAGAGCGAAATATCCAGTAGCTATCGATTTGGAACATGTTGGGGGTATAATTTTAGGTGTTTATAGAATGGTAAATTTGGATGGGCCAATACAAGGCTTTGGGAGAGAGTATATTCCAAGCCAGGTTTAAAGAAAACTGAGTGTACCTAGAGGGTCAGTGCATTCAAATGTACAGACCAATGTAGAACGGGGTGCTGTTTCGGGCTGGAATCAGCCAGCTGGGGTGAAAGGAGAGAGTTAAAGAGGGGCAAGGTGAATATGATTGGATGCATGTTTGCAAATTCAACAATGAAGCTCATTAAAATTGTTTAGAAAAGGGGGAAAATAAGCTATAACAGGGTGAACTGATCAAAGTATATAGGTGTATAGAAACATTACAGTGAGACCTTTGTACAGTTAATATATGCTAATAAAAAGAAAATGAGCATGCGGAACTTGAGAAGGATCTAGAATAAAGAAAAATGATGCATGTCTCATTACGCAAAATCCTGTGAGTCACCTGTTTAGGACATATCTGTAATAGAAAAATATTTGTGTCAAAATATACTTTTTTATAAAAGAGGATTCTAACGATGCATAATGAACAAACATACCACCAGTTTACCAGAAGCCGGATGTGGAGGAGCTGGCTCAGGGGACACTGCTCTGTATGGCAAATCTAGTTCATGTTTACGGGACAGTGAACCTTAATTTGGATTAGTCTTTCTTTCTCTCTTTCACTTTCTTTCTTTTCTTTCTTTCCTTCCTTCCTTTCTTTTCTTTCTTTCTTTCTTTCTTTCTTTCTTTCTTTCTTTCTTTCTTTCTTTCTTTCTTTCATCAGTTGTGGGGCTTGAACTCTGGGTCTGCACACTGTCCCTGAGCTCTTCAGCTCGAGACTAGTGCTCTACCACTTGAGCCACAGCCCCACTTCCAGTTTTCTAGTGGTTAATTGGAGATAAGAGCCTGACAGACTTTTGTGCCTGGGCTGGCTTTGAACCACAATCCTCAGATCTCAGCCTTTTGAGTAGCTAAGATTACAGGCATGAACCACCGGCGCCTGGCAAGGATTAGCCTTTCTTTCTTTCTTTTTTTTGGCCATTCCTGTGGCTTGAGCTCAGGGCCTGAGCACTGTCCTTGGGCTTTCTCAAGGCTAGAGCTCTACCACTTGAGCCACAGCACTACTTCAGGCTTTTTCTATGTATGTGGGGTGCTGAGGAATCAAACCCGGGTCTTCATGCATGCTAGGCAAGCACTCTTACCACTAGGCCAAACTCCCAGTCCAGATTAGCCTTTCTTTTACCAGAAATATTTGTTATCTCCTGGACTATAGTTATTTGTGTGACTTCATCTTCTAACTTCATTTCCCCCAGGTTATTCAGTGGTACTTTGTAATTTGTGTTGCAGTGACAAAGGTAATACTTAAATAGCCACTAGATGGCCTAAAAGCCTAGAATGTTTATTCTCTGGCTTAGTGTAGTAAAACTTGCCTACCTCTGCCCTAGTGTGTTAATGACGGTTGGTTGTTAATGACATCAAAAGGACTTGTAGAATCTTTGTGTCTTATTTCCAAATATTAGGTCCTTTTCTTTAATAACAAATAGAGGGTAATTTGTTCTAGAATATACCACTTCACTATTCTTTCTTCTTGTCACTTTCATTAGATACCCAGGGCAATGTGGCCTGGAGATGTCTGTCTTTGTATTTCTGTTGTAAGCATTTTTCATTTTACTCTTTTTCTTTCTGTTGTAAGCATTTTTCATTTTACCCTCATTTTCTCCTTTATATATATGGCTTAATATATTACAACTTGAGTATTGAAAGACTTAAGGATTTTACTCAGGTTTTTGCTGTGGTAGTTTTCTGTTTTATTTAAAAAGTATAATAACAGATTGCCACTTGGTCCCCTAAAATGATGGCATTTCGTTTCCTTATGACAGCATTTTGGAGACTCTGTACTGCACAGGCTGCTCCCTCAACCTGGGCTACATATACAGGTGCACTCCCAAGAACCTAGATTACAAGAGGGACTTGTTTTGTCTCAGTGTTGAAGCCATTGAAAGGTAAGTTCCATACATAAGTGACTACCTCATAACAGAAAGTTAAATTTTGCAGGGAAATTGGTATGAAAACAACTGAACTATATCCAATGCTTAGTAGTGATACATATTTGAATTTCAAACAGTAAAACCAGTGAGGGGGAATTGCTTATTTTTGACTCGATTTAATTTATGACTAGGAAACTGACACTAAATTATAGAAGTGAAGTTTGGAGTGAAGATACATCTAATTTTTTTTTTTTGCAAGTCCTGGGGTTTGAACTCAAGACCTGAGCACTGTCCTTGGGCTTTTCTCAAGGCTAGAGCTCTACCACTTGAGCCATAGCACCACTTCTGGCTTATTCTAGTGTGTGGTACTTGTCGGGGTTTTTAGTCCTCTGACCCTCCCGACCTGCAAGAGGGATAGAGAGAACACGCCCCAGCCAGGACAAGCTGAGAAAGGAAAGGGCCAGCTGACCTCCAGAGGACTGATTGATCAGGGAGACCCTTCAAGGCAGGAACTCGTTTATTGAGGAAGTACATTTAGCTAAGACAGGGTGCAGGAGCTAATCAGCACAAAGGTGGGTCGGGCAGGTAGGTAAAGAAAGAGAATCATGTGCTGTCTGAGAGGGCGGAAGTGTTCAGAGGTAGCCTTACTTTACATCACAAACCACAGCCATACCTTCCAACCAGGGGACAGGCAGGATTACAGGTGTGAGCCACTGTACCTGGCTTCAAGCAAATTTTTGTTAAATATGTTTTTTATTATAATTACTAGAAGGGTTATATTATATTCGCTAGATAGAAGGTGCATTATTTAACAAACATTGCTACCTCTTCTCATGTTTTTGACCCCATTTCCCTCCCTCGACCCCCTCCCCTCATCTTGTTCAAACAAATTTTTTTAAAAAAAGTAATGTGGATTAATCTATGTCAACCACCCTCTCCTATCCCCAGTTATTAGCCTCTTAGAATACGAGGAAGCATATAAGAGCTTCATACCTAGGAAAGAAGTCCCTTTTGTATTTGGGAAAACTAAATTCAAACTCTAGCTGCTTCCCTGTAGCCTTACTCTCCTTTTTCTTGTTCATCCTTTGTTTTCGAAAAATACAAGGAAATATTTCATCTCCTCAAATTTCTAAAAACATCAGTGTTAGGAAAGTGCAAATGGGGAGCTAAAAACAGACATCAAATGACAATCTTAACAACTTTCCAGTCCATTTTTCCTTTATGAAAGTGCCTGTGCTTTAAATACCTTTATCATGCCTGTTGAATTTATCACCATATTCCTCTTGAGAATTATAGTTTTGCTATGATTTGGGGGAGACTACAGAGATTTAGATTCAAATTTCACAGTCCATAAACTTTTCCTCCAGTTATCTTACACAGACCAACAGTGGAACAAATACTGTTAGTTATGGTACACTGTGGAGGTCTATCTGTAGAGAGCCTTTGGATTTTTTGGTGTTTTTTGTTTGTTTGTTTGTTTTTTTGTGCCAGTCCTAGAGCTTGAACTCAGGTCTTGGCCACTGTCCTTGGGGTTTATTTTGCTCAAGGCTAGCACTCTGCCACTGGAGTCACAGCACCACTTCTGGCTTTTTCTATGTATGTGATACCATGAATTGAACCCAAGGTTTCATGCATGCTAGGCGAGTACTTTACCACTAGGCCAAACTCCTGGCCATTCTTTGGGTTTTCATATGTGAATCTCCGCAAGACTTTCACCTAGGTGTGCGAGTCTTTTAGCTGGGCATGGTGGCCAGCACAGGGCCGCCTAACTGATGGTAGCTGTTCGGGATAATTAAGAGCTGGTCTTTGTGCAGCACATGTGTGCTGTGAGGGAGTTCATGCCACAGGTGACAAACCCACGTTGCTGAAAAGTTTGTTAAATCGAGGAAGCAGCAGCTTTAGGATCTTTACACTTCCCCATGGACAGGGAATTAATAGGTAGCAATATCTGGACAGGGTGGTTTTGGAGAAAGATGTGATTTTGCATAGGACAGCTTCATAGGCAGGTGGCCATGATCAAATGTAGCAACTTCATTTCCTAAGCTGGTGCTGCTCTGCAGAGTAACAGAGCTTGGTGCTTGTTCCCATCTCCTATTCTAACTTTGTTTTGCATTCTACCTCAGTTATTCTTTAGGGTCCTCTGAAAAGCAAATGGTGCCAGAAGATAAAGAGCTTTTTAATCTTGAAAGCAGAGTTGGAATAGAAAGGTCTCTAAAGCAGGTAACGTCTCTGAAACATTTTCTATGTGTATTGCCTTGCAGTCCGAGAACACAGGGGATTCCACATGAAGTCCATGGCTCTCTGATTTTAGCGCTTTCCCGGGAAGGGAATGCTTCATTTATTTTAGTTCTTACTGAATGTTGACTTCTTTGAGGGGAGAAGCCAAATCTATAACTGAAGCTAAAGCTGCAACCACAAAGTAAGAAACACATAGCATGCCCAAATCAATGCACTCCTTTTAAAACTACCAACTAGAAACATAGTTACAATCAAGTATGGCATTAGTTCACTTGCCTGGTGTAGAGTCTAGAGCTCATGGAGGATGGGCGAGATAAGATAGCGGTACATGGGGCTGGGAGTTTGGCCTAGTGGTTAAAGTGCTTGCCTAGCATGCATGAAGACCCGGGTTCGATTCCTCGGTACCACATACATAGAAAAAAGCCGGAAGTGGTGCTGAGGCTCAAGTGGTAGAGCTCTAGCCTTGAGAAAGTCCAAGAACAGTGCTCAGGCCCTGAGCTCAAGCCCAGGACTGGCAAAAAAAAAAAAAAAAGATAGCGGTACATGTATACCTGTGGGTTGTAGCCTGAACTGCTGTTAACAGAATTACACCTTACTTAAAGGAAAGTTTTGTTACATACAGCACAGCTGTGTAATGTGTCCTACTCAGAATCACACTAGCAATATATATTTTATTTCCTTGGCCATGTACACTCATAATCACATTTATGTTTCTCTGTATTTTTTCCTGCCCAACAGATGGAAGATGTCTTGGTAGCATTGCAAAGAAAGCTGTGGGAGGTCGAGTCAAAGTTGGCCCTGGCCAATTCTCACAGATGAGCTCTTCACCTCGCCCGCCACACCCACTCCTCTCTCTGTCTTTCTCTCCTTTTTGTTTTTTGGCCTTTCTTAAATGAGAAGAGTTGTAAAATTATTTCTGCAGTTATATTTTATGCTAAAGAGAAATTATCCTCATTTACCTTTAAAGCTGTTTTATGATACTTGCTAGAGCTGGAATTTAGAAGTTTTTGTTTTGATAAGAGGCTGGGTTGACTTTCTAGACTACTTTGTTCTCTGTTTAAAAATTCACTCTTTTTGACTCTTAATCCTTTGGACATCATTTAATATTGTAAGATGTTAAACTGTAAGATGTTAAACATTGTTCCCGCCTACTAATGCTTACCACACTGTGAAAAAACTGGTTAATTGAATTGTGTGTCAGAACTGTTTGAAAACTTGCATAAGAGCAAGAGATCCTGTAGCCCTCCGCCACAAGGGTCTTTCCAGCTCTCCAGGGAGAAGCTACGGGAGCCTGCCCCGTGGCTTTCAGAGAGTGCTGCAGGAATAACAGGTGTGTGCACAGCCTTCTCTGTGCCTCTCCTTGCAGTGTGGGAGGGGGTCAAAGATTTTTGTTCAAGCATTTCCCAGCCAGAGTCCTGTGGGCACTGGGGTCAGTCCCTGGGCAGAGGATACTTGTCCCATATGGTGCCTGTGTGGTCCTGGTCAAGTGAGGGCTGTTTTAACATGCTTGCCAGTGCCTCTTTGGGTCTGGTCTAGCACACAGTGGGAGCTTCATCAGAAGAGTTGTGAGCAGAGTGCTCTGAGCAGAGCTTCCCTCCTAATGTTTTCAAGGAAAGTCTCTGGGAACAGAGTCCTAGAATAGCTGTTTAATTAGCCATGTAACCTGGAAGCCAGGCATTTTGAGCCTGTGATGTTCCTTACTTCAAGGATGATGAAAACAGGCAATATATAGGACAAAGGGACCATAGAAAAAATGATGGAGATTCATGTTTCGCATTCAGTCTAGTGAGCCTACCCCTGGAAACAAAGTAAAACAATGTTCAAGTAACGGAGGAATCATGTATGTACATAGGACATGCTAAAACACAGTTGGTCTAGTTCCTCCCCCAGTAAATATATGACCATGGAGGAAATTAGAAAAAGAAGGTAAAACCTCCTAACTGAAAGATAATTGCTATAAACATTGGAGTACATTTTTGTATGGAACTTTGAGATTATTCTGTATATAATTGTTTTTACTTAAGGTCTTTCCTTGATGTGTGTGCTGAACCATTAGAGATTGAGCATTCCTACTCTGAAAATCCAAAATCTGAAATGCGCCAAAAAGAGGAACAAGATTCCAAACCCTGACAAAGTTCTACGCATTTTGGACAAGGAGTTCCTAAACCTGGAGTCTTTCATAAACCTGAGTTATAATGATGAGCTAAGATCAGATCTCCATATTTAAAAACTAATTTGAGTTTGTTAATATGGCATGTTAGCATTTTATTACTGAAATAAATACCTGGAATAATCAGTGTGTGAATTTGGTTAGTTGTGGAGGTTTCAGGCATGGTGCATTGGGGCCTGAGAGAGGCAGTGCCTACTGAGGGGAGTGTGTGGTATTGGCGGGAATGAGGTGCTGTCAAAGTGGACTCCTCTCAGCCCTCGAGCCGTTGTTGTTTTATTTTCCCCACATTCTTGTATTTTTAGCCTTCAGATGATTTAAATTTAGAAGAAAAGATGACTGAAGTGGTGTCTTCATGTAATGATGGAAGTCAAAATGAACACCTTCAGACTAGAGGGAATGGAAGCAATAGTGCTGAGAACAAAGACTTAAAAAGTTGTTTTTTTTCTTTTTCTGCCTAGTCTTGGGGCTTGAACTCGGGGCCTGAGCACTGTCCTTGGGCTTTCTCAAAGCCAGCACTTTTCCACTTGAGCCTCAGCACCATTTCTGGCTTTTTCTTTGTATGTGGTACCGAGGAATCGAACCCAGGTCTTCATGCAAGCACTCTACCACTAGGCCAAACTCCTGGCCCTCTACTTTGTCATTCTTGCCTCAGTGCTTTAACCTGGTATTCTAGGTTTGTGGAACTATTCCTTTAGAGAGCCAGGATGTAGGGATCTTGTACACTGCTGGCTGGGAGCAATTACTAATAATTTTTAAATAAGGAGAGCAGTTTTTCTGCCCTGCTTTATAGATAAATAAGTTTGAAAAACCCCCACAAAGCTGTGAAAAATGGTGATAGCAAAATGTTCATTGCTTTTAATATT
This sequence comes from Megascapheus bottae, assembly GCF_031878675.1. Taxonomy (NCBI): domain Eukaryota; kingdom Metazoa; phylum Chordata; class Mammalia; order Rodentia; family Geomyidae; genus Megascapheus; species Megascapheus bottae. The sequence continues at coordinate 97,252,128 of NC_143509.1, read as the reverse complement.
TCAGAATTGGCATATAAGAGCAAAAAAAGAAACTCCCCCCCCCCCCAAATGCAGTGGTGGTATGGCATTAACATGAAATGTTAATGGTGTAAATAGGAATCGAGAGGGAAATTAACAAATGAACTCATTTATATCTGTAATTACCCACCTGTGAACATTGTACTGTCATGTTTCAGTCTTCCTCCTCCCACACCCAGTTAAAAATACAATCCCAATACAATGACTTCTTGGGGTTTGGAGGTTGGCGTAAAAGCCACTCCTCCACCAGAAATGGGGTGCTGGAATGGCGGTGGGCCGTGGTGGGACGCCAGGGCATGAGTGGGGAGAAGCCTCCTAGGCCCAGTGCTGGCCAGTTCACTGGGCTGGTGCAGAAGTGGACGGCCTGGGGGCGTCCTGCTGTGCTCAGCAGGCAGCACTGAAAGTCATGGCTTTTGCAAACGTTGCAATCCACCGGGCACAGGCAGGTGTTGAGCAGTAGCTGCTTGGATAAGAGGCGTAAGTGGCCAGGAAGGTGTCCGTGAGGATGCTTTCTTGGAGGAAGGCCATCTCACAGCAGGAGTCAAGAGGCTCTGGTTTGCCAGAAGCAGGTGGTATCCAGGCTCTTGGGTAGAAAGGTTGGGGGGTGCTAGGGCTCTGTCCCCATGGTCCCCAGAGAAGCTGCTCTGGGCCACTCTATGGGTGGTGAGTCTTCCCTTTAGGTCCTGGCAGCTCTCAGAAGGAATATTGCTTCGAAGCACAGGCTCTTGCTAGGCCCTCGGGGGCTTGCTTTTAACCCTAACTCATCCAAGGATAGCAAAAAGCTAAAAAAAAAAAAAACAACAAAAAACCCCTTAAACACGGCGGGCAGGGCGTATGGTGTTGCAAGCATGATTCTCTGAGTTTAAGGTGCAGTACTGCTGAAACAACAGCAGAACAGTCTTGGGCTGCTTGCTGCTGGAAACCCGTGCTTCTAGGAGACCGCAATTGGTTTCCGTCACACCCGAACATGCTAGATGTGCTGCCAAGCTTTTTTTGAACCTGTAAACAGTCCTTTTGGGGTACTTTCTTAAGCTTAGAGCTTTACCACTTGCGCCACAGCACCACTCTGGCTTTTTAGAGGAATCGAACCCTGGTCTTACTGCATGCTAGGCAAGCATTCTACCACTAGGCCAAACTCCCTGCTGGGTTACCATTCTCAATGACTCCCAGTACTGTGGGCATTTTCAGCCCCTTTCTTTGAAGCGAGCACCTTCAAACCGATCCTTTGCTTTCTTCTTAAACCACCACAAGAGGGTGCATCTCACCACAGTCAGCCCATTCCCAGCCAGTGTGGCAAGCCTAGGGGCTGCTGGGCCCTTCCCGGTGGGTTGAGTTGTCTCCTCACAGCCTGGAGCTTCTCCTTAATTAAAGAGAAGAGTCAGGACTTCCCCTTGGCTCCCCACAAGTCAGCCTCCCATTCGATTGCCAACACATCTTCAGGATTCATTCCTAAAATTGTGGACACCCACGCTCAGGCAAGCCTGCTCCCCAAGAGACTCGAATGTTACACGGGAAGTTAATTATGGCTTCCCTTTCAGTCTCCGTGACTCAGGTGCATTACCCAATGCTTCTCCCAATGCTTTCAGAATCCATAATTCTGTTTACCAGCTTGGCTTGGCGTTGCCAGCTGACAGGTGTCATATTTTTATAACAGAGACACTTGGTCATCTTGATGACAGACTCACAGGAGATGTCCTAAGAATTTTCCCTGGCTTGTCTTGATGGCATTAGTTCCTTGGGAGAGACTAAGAAATAACATTATTGCAAACAAATTACCCGAAGCATATTATTTCAAAATAGTACATTTTCTAAAATAGTACATTACAGTCAGCCCTCCCTTTCTGTAGGTTCTATGTCTATGCTCAAAGTCAAGCAACCATGGGCTGAAGATTTTATATATATATATATATATATATATATATATATATATATATATATATATGCATCTGTAATGTACATCTACAGACTTCTTGTTATTTCCTAAACAATGTGGCTGGGATTGTGGCCTAGTGGCAGAATGCTTACCTAGCATGCATGAATCCCTGGGTTTGATTCCTTGGTACTACATGCATAGCAAAAGCTGGAAGTGGTGCCTTGGCTCAAGTGGTAGAGCACTTGCCATGAGAAAGCTCAAGGGCAGTGCCCAGGCCCTGAGTTCAAGCCCCATGGATGGCAAAACTAAGAAAACAAAAAAACAGTTGTGTATAACACCATTTTAGTAGCATCTGCATTTATCTGGTGTTACAAGTAATCGAAAGATTGAAAGTGTATAAGAAGACATCAAGGGCTATGTGCAAACATGCCTTTTTCATTTTTTCTTTTTCTTTTTTTTTGGGGGGGGTGTCATGGAGCTTGAACTTTGGGCCTGGGCGCTGTCCCTGAGCACTTCAGCTCAAGGCTACTGCCCTACACTTGAGCCACAGCCCCACTTCCCATTTTTTCTAGTGATTAATTGGAGATGAGTTTCATGGACTGTAGTCCTTGGGCTGGCTTTGAACCTTGATCCTCTGATCTCAGCCTCCTGAGTAGCTAGCATTACAGGCATGAGCCACCGCACCTGGCTTTTTTTTTTCTTTTGGTCATGGGACTTGAACTCTGGGTCTGGGGTGTTATCCCTGAACTCTTCAGCTCGATGCTACTGTCCTATCCCATGAGCCACAGTGTCATTTCCAGTTTCCTGGTGATTAATTGGAGGTAAGTGTCTTATGACTTTTTAGGACTTTTTAGTGCTCTTTAGGGACCTGGATGGCTTTGAACCAGTAATCTTCAGATCTCAGCCTTCTGAGTAACTACAGCCTCCTATCTCCCAGTCCCCGCTTCTGTGTGAGGAGGTTAGACTTGAATGATTTGTCAGTTTCCCTTTTTTTTTTTTTTTTTTTGCCAGTCCTGGGCTTGAGCTCAGGGCCTGAGCACTGTCCTTGGACTTTCTCAAGGCTAGAGCTCTACCACTTGAGCCTCAGCACCACTTCCGGCTTTTTTCTATGTATGTGGTACCGAGGAATCGAACCCGGGTCTTCATGCATGCTAGGCAAGCACTTTAACCACTAGGCCAAACTCCTGGCCCTCAGTTTCCCTTTCAAAAGGACCAATTTGAAAAGCAATTGAGTGTTTTGTTTGTTTGATCTTTTGGTTTTGTTTTTAGACAAGGTCTTGCTATGTAACCCAGGCTTTGATGTTTTGCCTCATATTATAGCACGACTTTGCCACCATCCCTAACTTTTAATGAAATGGAGATTGACTTTGCCTAATTTGAAATGCTCCGGAATCTAAAACTTCCCAGGGCATGAAATGACACGACTTGGCAAATTGTACACCCAACTTTGTGATGGGTAATAGTCCACATACTGCGACTAAAATCATGGATGAAGGTATGTTCAGTCTATGTGTATAGGAAATTAAAATCAATTACAGCTGAACTCTGGGCCTAGGCTCTGTCCCTGAGCTCTTCAGCTCAAGGCTAGCACTCTACCATTTGAGCCCCATTGCTACTTCCAGTTTTCTGGTGGTTAATTGGAGATTAGAGTCTCATGGTCTTTAGTGCTCAGGCTGGCTTTGAACTATGATCCTCAGATCTCAGCCTCCTGAGTACCTAGGATTATAGGTATGAGCCCTTAGTGCCTGGCCATGCTTATTCTTGGAATTCCTTCCATATATATATATATGTATATATACAGATATGTGTATATACATATACACACACATATTCGTCATTCAAAAAATGTTAAATCTATCTGAAATCTGAAACACTTTTTTTCCCCCAGTCCTGGGGCTTGAACTCAGGGCCTGGGCACTGTCCTTGGGCTTTCTCAAGGATAAAGCTGTACCTCTTGAGCCACAGCACCACTTCCAGCTTTTTCTGTGTATGTGGTGCTGAGGAATCAAACCCAGGGCTTCGTGCATGCTAGGGGGGCACCCTACCACTAGGCCACGCTCCTAGCCCCCTGAAACACTTTTAGTCTCCAGCATGGAACAGTCACCCTGGTTGGCCTTGAGGTGGCGCTTGGCTCAGCTCCAAAGCCTCTGTAATCTGCCGGCCACGGACGGTACCCCCAGCTCAGAGCACAGTCCACAGAAGAGGCTCAGAATAGAAGTGCCACCCACTCTTGCTGCTTCGGCTCTACCATTAGCAGTTGTAGGTGGCTGGCAGGTGGCATGTCTTGAGGATATTCTTGAATCAGCTTGCGGAATTCTGAGCAGAATCAAAACATGGGCACGTGAGCACTTTATTTAGCAGCATCTGTGGTTACCAGTGTTTTAGTTATCAAACTTCTTTGGATGTGGTGCTGGTGGCTCACACCACCAGCTACTCAGGAGACTGAGATCTGAGGATCACGGTTCAAAGACAAGTGGGGCAGAAAAGTCTGTGAGGCTGAAAAGGTATAGCTCAAGTGGTAGAGTGCCGGCCAAGAGCCAAAAAAAGACAAGTGAAAGTTCCAGATCCTCAATTCAATCCCCACCCACCACAAATACATCTATTACTCATGTAATAGAGTATTGGGTGAGGAGAAATCACTGTCTTTCCATGGTCCTTTCACTTGCTCAGGTCCTCCTGATCTATCATTCCTATCATTGTATCCCCATAAAGCCATAATCAACTCAGCCAGTCAGCGCTGGCTGTCAGACAGGGGGCAGGACCAGCCAAGTCCTGTGATGCTGGCCCCGTCTCCAAGGCAACAGGGGCTGTCTTTCTCTCTGAAGGAAAACCTGGAGGCACCAGCCTGGCATGGCTCTTCAGAGAGCCAGTGTGTGTAGAGGAAAATGATGTGCGGATGAGGTGTTTTTGCTTCCAGCCAGCTTTTTTTTTTCTTCTTCTTCTTTCTTGGTAATGACAAGTTTCATTCTGAACCCAGCATTTGGATGGAAATGTTTGGGATAGACATATTCAGAATGTATTCAGACATCAGCAAAGGCACAGATGGTCATGCAAGAATAAGAAGTAAGAACCAGGCACTGGTGATTTGTATTTGTAATCTCAGGGAGCTGAGATCTGAGGATCATAGTTCAAAGCCCACCTAGGCAGGAAAGTTCACGAGACTCTTATTTCCAATTAAACACTAAAAAGCCAAAACTGGACAGGTGGCTCAAGTGGCCGAGTTCCAGCTTTGAACAAGAAGTTAAGGGACAGTTGCAGGTGTTGAGTTCAAGCCCTAGTATTGGAGTGTACATGCATGTGTGCACGCACACACACACACACACACAAGCACACACACACACACGTAAGTCATAGAATCCTTATAGGGGAAAAAAAGCAAGTAATTTGTCATGGAATATGAGACACAGAGACAGAGAAAAAGGTGAGAGATCATTCCCCAAACAGAAGAGCCCCTGTCTTCAATGTTTAATCATTAGTACTACTATAACATTTATTGTCCAAGCCAGGGCTGTGAAAGGAGAAGAGAGTGTTTAATAATGAAGCTAGAATGACAGGCATAAACACTGTATGGCCGCCCCGCCCTCTCCTCTCCTCCAGAGTCTCCTGGGGAGAAATCCGAATACATGCTTAGGCTCCACTCGGCTCCAGTGATACAAGAAGACCAGGAGCTGCCCTCGGGGACTCATCTGTGGACACGAACACCTCTACCCTGGTGCAGAAAAGTAGCTCCCAGGCCTGGACTGTGGCTTAGAGACCTTGTCCAGTGAAAGGTGCATCATGTTGTCTTATGTTTGAGCAGCGCTCTATGTGGCTCTCAGAAAACAACCAGGACCCAATGAACAGGGGGAGAAAATTGTTCTGTTTCCACTTAGCCTTCTGTTCCTAGAGTCATTCAATGAACATGGACATGAGGAAGCTACCAGGAGGCTATTGCGGTGGTCCTGTGTGTAGTAGGCTGAGTGAGGACCGCAGTTCAAAACCAGCCTGCAAAAGAAAGTCTAGGGATGGAAAGTCTGGAAGTGGAGCTGTGGCTTGATGGACAAGCCTGGAGCAAAAAGGCTAAGGGGCAGTGCACAGGCCTTTATTCCAAGCCCAGGTCCTGGCCCACATGCACAAATCACTAGGAACATTTAGTATTTATCCTTCTACGCTATTTCCTATGCATTTAATTACCAAAAGGACAGCTTACTGTGACAGTGTTTCAGGTCAATAACTATATGTTAGTCAGTTGATTTGCATGGCTGTATAGCGTCACATAGTTTAGTGAACTGTGCATTGTACTATTGAGTATGAAACACTGATTATCTGCAAGTGAGACCTGTTTTGAAACTCCAGTGTCAGCTGAACCGGATGCTATCCAGCCTCAGAGACAGGCCGGTCTGCTGTCAGAGATAAAACTGGTCCTTGGAAGGGGAGTCTGGGAAAGTGTTTAGTGACGTATCCTGGGAATTCCAGCTACAACTGGGGGTGAGTAGAGGGTGGAATGAAGACTGCAGCCCAAGTGAACCTGCGAGAAACATCCTGCAGCTGGATTCAGCCTGGCCTCACTCCCACCTGCCTGTCCCCTGTCCCCAAGAAAAGCCAGGAGGTGGCCCATGGACCACACAGGGGGAGCCTGGAGAATTACCTCCCCACCCTTCAGCCCTGCAGACACAGACTGGGTGCTGTGGCCCCTGTACACTTCACCCTCCTCCTAGCTGGAAAAGCCATGAGAACACCTCCTGGAGCAGAACAGGGTCTAGTGATGTTCTCTTCAGATGCAGGAGGGAACTGAAGGGACGAGAGAAAGGGAAGACCACACATGTCCCGTGGAGATCCGGGGGCCCTGTAATGCAGGTATGTCACATCCTTCTGTAAGGAACCCAAAAGAAAGGAAGCCAATAGAAGAAGGGGATTTATAAAGACAAAGAGTCTGGAATTTTGCTGAGAAGTAAAGCTAGCATGCTTTTCTCCCTTGAGTAGGCCCACAGTTAGCTTGAGCTCCTGTGGTGGAACAGAAGTGCGTGTAGCTCAAGCATGGTGGAGAGGACTTTGGCAGAGTGGATGGTGTGGACAGGAAGGAGGGGCCCCGTTCTGCTAAACTAGAGAGGGACAGATGTTTGCCTCTTTAAAAATCATCGCTCTGCTGCAGACATTTCCTTGCAGCTTTTTAAAGTCCTTTCTTGGGCTATTTTAAGTGTGATATGCCATGCTGAGTCAGGAAATGGACCAATGGACGCGTCTTCGTCACTTTCAAAAAGGATACTGATGAATGTGTGCCTTAAGGAATGTCCTAGTAAAATGGGCTTTAGTTTCCTCTAAAGCTCAAAAAAGAATCCATAAACGCTGGTGGCTGGCGACTTATAACTAATTCTAGCTACTCTGGAGGCTCAGTGTCAAACCAGCCAGGGGAGACAAATCTGAGAGACCATTAGCTTCAATTATCAGCAAAAAGCTAGAAATGAAGGGTGTGGGTCAAGTGGTAGAGCACCAATGAGAAGCCCCGAGTTCAAGCTGTGACACAGGCATGCATGCATGCATGCACGTACACATGCATACTCCCCCCCCTCTCTCTCTCTCTACATACACACACACACACACACACACACACAATTATAGAATCATAAAGGCATTATCACTGAGGCAGCATTATGGACCATAAACAGGAAAACAGTCTCCCATTATCAGTGAATAGAGCCTGGAAAAAGAGGTCAGTTTGGAAAAAATAGATAATTTTTTGGGTTGCTTTCAAATATCAAGTATGTACTTTTGTTTGATGACCTCATCTTTGAAGTTGTTGACAAGGTATAAAGGGAGAGATGGGTTTTATTTGAATATATTCTCTTAGGTAGCATTTGGAGGCTGAGAGGATTAAACATCTTATTTCTGTTTTGAGCTTCCTAAATTCTGACATTAGGTGCTTTGGGGAGTTGGGTAACTGAGGAGTCCACCTTAGCTTCTTAGGAGAAACAGTGGTAAGTGATCAAAGGATTGGGGATTAGCCAATGTGTGTGTGTGTGTGTGTGTGTGTGTGTGTGTGTGTGTGTAGTTGGGGAGGCAGTGAGTTGAACTGGTACATTTAGCTGCTTCATCCGTCACGTTGAAATGTAAGCTTCTAGCTGTGTTTTTGCGGGAGATTCCAAATCCGTGGTACATCAGAGATAGTGCAGACAGGCTGGGCGCTAGCTATCGGCTCACACCTGTAATCCTAGCTACTCAGGAGGCTGAAATCTGAGGATCTTTGTTCAAGTCAGCTCAAGCAGTAAACTTCATGAAACTCTTATCTCCAATTAACTGGCAAAAATGCCAGTTTGGAGGTATGTTTTAAGTGGAAGGGCATCATCTGTGATAAAAAATGCTGAGTGAGAGTGAACGGTCTTGAGTTTAAGTTGTGATACTGGTACAAAATAAAGGCAGCATACAGATCATTATCCTGCCATCCTTGATCTTAGACATTGACTTAGAGCAGCTCCCTGCTGCCCCACGTGAGCTTCGAGTCCACCAATGGGTAGACAAGGGAGTGAGTATGTGTCATCTAGGTGGTCATGACAAAATAAAACAAGGCAAGAAGCAAGCATAAGGGGGATCCATATAGGGAAAAAGGAAGTGAAACTTTCCCTCTTTGAAGATGACATGATTCTGTATTTAAAGAACCCTGTAGACTCCACTCCCAAGCTGCTTGAGCTGATTCAAAACTTTGGCAAGATAGCAGGGTATAAAATTTACCCTCAAAAATCAGCTGCCTTCCTCTATGCCAACAATAAGAGGAATGAGGCAGCAATCAGGAAAGCAACTCCTTTTGCAATAGCCTCAAAGAAAATAAAGTACCTAGGAATTAACTTAACTAAGAATGTAAACGACCTTTTTGATGAAAACTTTAAAACCCTGAAAAAGGAAATTAAAGCAGAACTGAGGAAATGGAAAAACTTCCCATGCTCCTGGATTGGAAGAATTGACATCGTGAAAATGACAATCTTGCCAAGGGCAAAATATCTCATGGCTTATTTCCATTTGTATTTGATTAGTGATTAGTGATGAGCATCTTTTCATGAGCCTGCCGTTCATGTGTGTCTGTTCAAGTCTTTTGACTATTTCCTTACACAGAGATGTTTTCTTCTGAGTTTTGGGAGCCCTTTATATATTCTAGATATAAGTTGTTATGTTTTGGTTACTACTACTACTACTACTGCGGCTATTATTATTATTATTATTTTGCTGGTATGGGATTTGAACTCAAGACCTTGCATTTGTTTGGCTTGTTTGCTTGCTAAGTTGGAATTCTACCTCTTGAGTCATGCCTTCAGTCAGGATCTTTGTTGGTTAATTAGAGATTGAGTCTCATAGAGTTTTATGCTCAGGCTAGCTTCAGATTGCAGTGGACGAGAATCATGAGTGACCACTCTTACCTTACTATTGTGTATCTCATCTTAAAGAATGGCCCTGGGATCTTGCTTAGAATTTGTGTTTTCTTTGGAAGATAAAAAAAAAACTTGAAGTTTTATTATCAAAATAACCACTCCAAATGATTTACCTAAGCCTGAAAGTAAACAGCTTATTATAATCTTCAGAGTGACGGGATTGTGTTTGAAGTCATAAAATCACAAGTGCCATCTACATCAACCTTGAAAATAACATAAATAAAAAGTCACTACAGCCTCTCAAGACATTCTAGAAGCCAAACAGCACCTTAGGATTTAAATGTGACTTTGAGGAATAGGATTATAATTTAGCAGCTAGACAGCCCTCAGTTTCAGCTCCTCCAGACTTTAAAAAATATTTTTATTATCTTTAAGTAGTTGTACAAAGAAGCTACTATTCAACAAATCAGTTCATAAACAAAATGCATCTGAATTGATGTTGCCTCTTTTGTCCTTGTCCCCTACCCCTCCTAACCCCGCTCACCCCTCAATCTTCTGTCTCACAGGGTATGCATTGACTAGTCTGACTGCATTCATCCTACTTTCTTTTTTACATTCCTCCACCCTCCGGCCAGGTTCCTGTGAGTTAGCTTTTCTAAGGAATTACATCATTTGAATTCTCCCCTGCAAACAACATATTTTGGTTAATACATTTATGTACACTTACATCCAACCTATATGTGTTTACTTGCACATTTATAAATTAGTTCTGGCTTCCACATATGAAATAAGCATGTGCCTTTGTCTCTCTGGGTCTTACTTCACTTGCCATAATGTTTTCCAGGTCCATCCATTTCTTTGCAAACAATCTAATCATTCTTCCTAATGGATAAATGGAGAACATACCACGCTTGATTGATTGGTTTGTCCATTGAGGGACATCTGGGTTGATTGCATAGCTCATCTGTGGTGAACAGCGCTGCAATGAATGTGATTGTGCAGGTTGCTTTACTGTATTCTGATATTCCTGATAGTTAATCTTTTTTTTTTTTTGCCAATCCTGGGGCTTGAACTCGGTGCTTGGGCACTGTCCTGAGCTTTCACAGGCTAGTGCTCTACCACTTGAACCAAAGCATCACATCTGGCTTTTTCTGTGTATGTGGTACCAAGGTTTCAAACCCAGGGCTTCATGCATGCTTGGTAAGCACTCTACCACTAGGCCATGCTCCCACCCAATATATAATCTTTAGGATAAATACTCCAAAGTAGAATTGCTAGATCGTAGGGTGGTTCTGTGTTTAGGTTTTTGTTTTTTTTTCCGAGTCCTGGGCTTGAGCTCAGGGCCTGAGCACTGTCCTTGGACTTTCTCAAGGCTAGAGCTCTACCACTTGAGCCACAGGACCACTTCTGGCTTTTTTTCTATGACTGTGGTACGGAGGAATCAAACCTGGGTCTTCATGCATGCTAGGCAAGCACTCTACCACTAGGCTAACCTCCCAACCCCGTTTAGTTTTTTTTTTTTTGAGGCATCTCCATACTGTTTTCCAGAATGATTGGACAAATTTTCATTCTCATCAACAATGTATTAGGATTCCCTTTTGGCCACATCCTTGCCAGTACCTGTTATTGTTTGTATTCTCAATGGGGTGAGATGCAATCTCAGTGTTGTTTTGATTTGCATTTCCTTCATGGCCAGAGATAATGAACATTTCTTCATGTGTATATTGACCATTTTTACTTTTTTTTCTTCTCAGAAGTCTCTCTTTAGCTCATTAGGAATCAACCTAACCAAGGAAATGAAGGATTTCTATAACACAAACTATCAAACGTTGAAAAAAGAAATTGAAGTAAATGTTAGGAACTGGAAACAACTCTAGTGTTCTTGGATTGGCAGAATTCATGTTGTAAAAATGGTTATACTGTTTAAGATATTCTACAAATTCAATGTAATACCCATAAAAATATCAATGTCATTCTTCACTGAGATAGAGAAAACAATCCAAAAATTCATATGGAACCACAAAAGGCCATGAACCACAAAAGCAATCGTGGGTTAAAAAAAATAGCAGGGCTGGAGGTATAACAATTCTACACTTCAAACTGTACGTCAAAGGTTTAGTAACAAAAAACAGCTTTGTACTGGTACAAAAACAGGCCTGAACTCAATCTAAAATATATCAACAGCTCAAAAAGTTGAATCACTTTCAAACTAATCTCCAAAGAAACAACCATCCCATTAAAAGATGGGCCAAAGACTTAAAGAGCATCTTCTCTGAAGAAGAAATAAGAATGGCCTATAGACACTTGAAGAAATGCTCAACATCTCTGGTCATAAAAGAAATGCAAATCAAAACAACTCTAAGATTCCACCTCACTCTAGTTAGAGTGGCCAGGATCAAGAAATCTAATAACAACAGATGCTGGAGGGGATGTGGCCAGGAGGGATCACTACTACACTGTTGGTGGGAGTGCAAACTCCTTCAACCACTATGACAACCACTATGGAAAGCAGTACGATAGTTCCTCAAAAGACTGCACATAGAACACCCCTATGACCCAACAATTCCACTACTTGGCATTTACCCAATCGTCCAGAAACAAAGGTGTACTAAATCCACTAGCACAATGATGTTCATTGCAGCACTATTTACCATAGCAAAGATTGGAACCAACCCAGATGCCCCTCAGTTGATGAGTGGATCAACAAGATGTGGTATTTATACACAATGGAATTCTATGCTGCTGTCAGAAAGAATGACATCGCCCCCTTTATAAGAAAAAATCATATTAAGTGAAGTAAGCCAGACTCAAAGGAACAAAGGCTCAATGGTTTCCCTCATTTGTCATAATCAGTAAAAACCTTGGGCTCTCCTAGCAGAGATTTACAATAGAACAAAACCTAGATACATAAGGTCATATAGTATGACACTAAATGAAAAGACCTCCACAATATAGAAACAAAAGCCATATAATGAGTGATTGTTGTCCTTAATGTACTATGTTATCTCTAATCTCTTTTGCTGTCCCTTGGTTATCTCATATGGTTACAGTATTTTACCTTGTTATCTAATATATTGTATATATGCTTATTTGGTTATTTGAAATTGGATAGGGAAGGAGGGAAAACAAGATGAGGGGCAGGGGTCCGGGGAGGAAAATGGAATCACGACATGAGAAAGGGTATCAATGTATGTGAAGTAATGCACCCTCTGTGTGGTGAATATAATGTAACCCTTCTATTAATTACAATAAATATATGGAAAAAAACAGGCCTGAAGATTAATGAACAGCAGACTCAGAAATAAACCCACTTACCTACAAACAGCTAATATTTGATAAGGGAGCAAAAAACAGTATAGAAAGTAGAAAGCCTCTTCAACAAATGGTGTTGAGAAAATTGGATATCCATATACCGAAAACTGGAACTGGATTCCTGTTTGTGACCTTGTCTTAATATCAATTCAAGACAGTTCAAAGACTGTAATATAAGACTGCAAACCTTGAAACTACCACAGGAAGGAGCAGGAGAAAGCATTGGACTGCTTGGCACAGGCAGGAATTTTCTGAATAAAGTTAAGATAGAATTGACAAATGAAGATGCATTAAGCCAAAGAAGTTTCTGCATGGCAAAGGACATAGTTAAGCTAACAACCCAGCCTTCATGTCAGATAATGGTTTAATATTGAAAACGTACAAAGAGCTCAAGAAAATAAACTCTCAAAGAATCAATAACCCATCTAATAAAGGGGTAAATGAGCTAACTAGAGTCTTCTCAGATCATTTCTTTAAAGTAAAATGAAATATTTCATCAGCATCTGCCAAGTTTTCCAGAAATGAGCTATGAGTGAGACTTCCTAAATTGTGAAGATTGTAGTTACTACTAGAAAAATAAGCTGCAAATAAATGAATCCAGAGAAGAAAGGTGTAAACATACTCTTCAGTACAATTCATTGAGAAGGCACTGCTAGACAGATTTTTTTTTTTGAGTAAGCCATCATAAAGCCCACCAAGATTTTTTTGTTGCTGTTGGTTGTGGGGTTTGGACTCTAGGCCTGGGCACTGTTCCTGAGCTCATCAGCTCAAGGCTACCACCCTACCCCTTGAGCCACAGTGCCATTTCCAGTTTTCTGGTATTAATTCGAGTTAAGAGTCTCACAGACTTTTTAGTGTTCACGCTGACTTTTAGTGTTCACGCTCGATCCTCAGATCTCAGCCTCTTGAGTAGCTAGAATTAAAGGCGTGAGCCACTGCACCCAGCTCCATCAAGCTTTTTAGACTCTGATGTTTGTGATCTTATATGTGCATTTGTGTCTAAGTGTATGTGCAAAGATGAGAGCATCCATGTGGAAATATGAGTATGTAAGTGAAGCAGTCAGGACAGGGGTCAACATTTGTTTCACACTAAAGTCTTTTTCTTTTTTGTATGGGGCTTGAACTCTGGGCCTTCTTCAGCTTAAGGCTACTGCCCTACCCCTGGGCCTGAGTGTTGTACCTGAGCTCTTCAATCAAGGCTACCACTCTATTCCTTGAACCACAGTGCCACTTCCTGTTTTCTAGTGGTTAATTGGAGATAAGATTCTCACTGTCTTTAGTGCCTGGGCTGGCTTTGAACCTTTATCCTCAGATCTTAGCCTCCTGAGTAGCTAGGGTTACAGGTGTGAGTCCCCGAGCCCAGCTAGGGTGGTCCACTGACTAGAGGCCATGGCTCTGTCCTTGTCAGTAGTTGGCAAGGCTGTGCTTCCGCAATACACAACCACCTGGCAACAACACCAGTTTATCTCTCGCTCCTGTCCATGGCCCTTGGGGCCAGCATCGCTCTGCTCACACCACCCGCAGCCCGGAGTCGGATGATGTAGCTAGTGTTGTGACAGAGTAAAAGGATGCCAGGACTCACATTCAGGCTTTTATAGCTTCTTCCTGAAAATGACACCCATCAGTTCTACTCACAAGTCAGAGTGACTGCAGAAGGAGCGACATGACAAGTGGAAAGGACAATTTGGTGAGCAGTAATGCAGTTTACCAGATGTCCTGAACCGGAATGTCTGAGGTTTGTGAGTTAGCTTTATTTTCCTAACACATTGTCTCCTGTGACTTCCTTCTTCTTCCTGTTCTTCCTCTTCCTCCTCCTCCTCCTTCTCCTCCTCTTCCTCCTTTTCTCCTTTTCTTTTTCCTTCTTTTCCTATCAGAACAATAAAATGCTTCCTTTTTAGATTGACTCATGAGGCCAGAATTAAACTCTCCTTTGTCCAGTCTCCCTTGCAGATTGGTGTGGTTATGTACTTAATATTTTGCTCAATGGATAACATGAGTCAAAGTGATTTATGGTCTACACCATGCTTTTAAAAAGATAAGCTATATTCTCCCTCCTCTGTTTGTTCCCTCCTTCTGCTGGCTGAAAGTCAGACATAATAGTGGACCATGTTGAAGGTATAGGAGTCTGTACCTTTGTAAGAGCATTAGGCTACCAAGACAGGTACTGGTGGCTCACACTTGTAATCTTAGCTATTCAGGAAACTGAGATCTGAAGATAACAGTTCAAAGCCAGCCTATGCAGCAAAGTCGGTGAGATTCTTGTCTCCTTTATTGGAGAAAACTGGAAATGGCGTTGTGGCTTCAAGTCACAGAGCACTAGCCTGAGTAAAAGAGCTCAGGGACAGTGCCCAGGCCTTGAGTTCAAACCCAATGACTAACAAAAAAAAAGTAATAATAACATTCAGCTACCATGCCAATATAGTCTATAAACTTTTACCCAAGAGATAACAAGATTTTAGATTTTTGTTTTTGGCCACAGTTATTTTGCGTTTCTCTTTTATCAGTTCTACACCTTTTCTGCCAGAACACTTAAAAAACAAAACAAATCCCAGCTGGTATTAAACAATAGCAGCAAAAGAAAAGCCAGGTTCTATTTAGTAATAAAGATGTCCACCGTGGGATTGTTCCGTGGTGCCACTTGTAGGATACACTTACGACAGTGCCCCTGCTTTGTCACAAGAGCCCTCTGCCAAAGAGAGGGAGAGATGCCTGCCTTCTGTCAGTCACGACGGCTGCAGGAAGTGAGGACCCCACCTCCTTCACTTCAGCTTCCCTTGGTCCTGCAGGCCTAGTTCCTACAGAGCTCTGCCCAGAGACTGAGGATGCGAAGTCCAGATGTGGACGATAAACGAATGGATCGTGCCTGAACTCTATGCCACCACAACGAGATCACAGGCTGTTTGCTCTCCACACCGTATGCTAGACCTTTGCTGAGGCTGCTGGTTAAACAGGCAGGCCATTTAGGCTTCTTCGTTGATGTCTCCTGTGGTACCATCATACCTACTTAATAGTATTCCCAGTAGCGAGGAAGAGTAGGTTTCACTTGATGTGTCATATATTGGTTATAGAAAACTCTTTCTCCTTCTCTCTCTTTCTTCCTTTCTTTTTTCTGATCCTGGGCCTTGAACTCTGGGCCTGGGTTCTGTCTCTGAGATGAGATCTTTTTGTTCGAGGTGATCAAAAGGAAAAGAGTAAGGAGTTGGTAGAATAATGTTTGAGGGGCCAGGAGTTTGGCCTAGTGGTTAAAGTGCTTGCCTAGCATTCATGAAGACCTGGGTTCAATTCCTCGGTTACCACATACATAGAAAAAGTCAGAAATGGTGCTGTGGCTCAAGTGGTAGAGCTCTAGCCTTGAGAAAGTCCAAGGACAGTGCTCAGGCCCTGAGTTCAAGCCCAGAACTGGGAAAAAAAAGAAAACCAAAAGGATATTTTATGCTGGGTGCAGTGGCTCAGGCCTGTAATCCTAGCTACTCAGGAGGCTAAGATCTGAGGATCACAGATCTAAGCCAGCCCGGGCACTAAACACTGTGAGACTCTTATTTCCAATTAGCCATCAGAAAACTGGAAGTAGTGCTGTGGCTCAAAGGGCAGGGGGGTAGCCTTGAGCTGAAGAGCTCAGGAACAATGCCCAGGCCCAGGGATAGGATGGTAGCCTTGAGCTGAAGGGTCAGGGACAGCGCCAGACCCAGAGTTCAAGCTCCATGACTGACAAAAAAAAAAAAAGAATAAGTTTTGTGTTATGGGCCAACCATTTCCTTCTAAAGAGAGAACTAATTCTACCTCTTTCCAAAGAACTCAAAAGTAGAACTTTAGGGTAAGCTCTTCTGTTATAGGCAACAGATTCATCCTTAGGTAGCTTTAGCACATTACTGCATGGGAAAGAAATTGAGAGCATTTAAGGAATTCTCAAGAAATGATATTTCCTGAAGAAATACCATTGGGCCACTCCAGAAATCGCAGTAGCAGAATTAGATAGAGAGCCTTTGAGGGCAGATCTACAACCCTCAGCAACAACCTCACAGGGTGGTTATGTTTCTGGCTCTTTTCCTTTTTATCATGTCCTTGAGTACTTTCGCTTGAAGCTAGCATTCTGCTACTTGAGCCACAGCACTACTTCCAGCTTTTTCGGTGTATATGGTACTGAGGAATCAAACTCAGGGCTTTGTGCATGCTAGGCAAGCATTCTACCATTGGGCCACACTCCCGGCTCTTTCATACAATATTTGCTATAGAATAGTTTTAGATGCTGATGGTTTACGACTATGATCTTAGGTACTCAGGAGGCTGAGATCTGAGGATCACAGTAGTCCAGACAGGAAAGTCCATGAAATGACTATCTCCAATTAACCAGCAAAAGGCTGGAAGTGGAGCTGTGGCTCAAATGGTAGAGCATGAATACCCTTACCCTGAATTCTAGGTGCAGAACCAGCACCAAAAAAAGAGAAAGGGAGTATGAGGGACAGAGAGTGAGAAAGTGTTCAGAGTTTAAACAGTTGTAATTGGATAGTCTGTGGTCCCAGGGTTGGTCAGATGGAGCCTTATTACAGAAGAGTCATTCACATGTGCCAGGTGTTTGGTGGTCTTTCCTGGATTCCAAAAAGGCAGCAAAATGACTACAAGAGAAAATGGCTCTAGAATGTTGTCTCCCTTTCATGACCAGCCCATGGGCCAGTCACTGAATCAAGGTGGAGGAGATTTACTGAATTACCTTTGACCTGTAGAGCCTGGCTTACTAGACTGGGTAGCTAAGTTAAAGATACTGTTTTAGAACTATTTGTTGACCTTCCTTACATTGGAATGGAGTCTATAATTAATCCTTAAGTGGGTGGAGTACTCAAAAACCCATTAGAGGACATTTTATGACCTCTGTGCCAGAGAAAGCTTAATTACAATGCCCTTTCTCAGAGACTTTGCAATTTTATCCTTCATTTTAGGTTCCCTTTGGATTTCCCATCATTCCTGGCTAATTGCTAATTGATATCAGTCATTATCATTCCCAGAATTATGGTTTCCTATCCCTGAAAGGGTAAAATAAAAAAAATACAGAACAAATGGCCAAAGTTAAGTAATTATGGAGAAGAAATTGTATGACTGAACAGAACTAAATCTGTGTGTACTCCATGTTTTAGTCTCTGTGCTTAGGAGTAGAACACGTCAAGAATGCCTGAAATGACTTCTGCATTTTGACAATTTTTAGTGATTTTGATTATGGTATCACTGCACATAGCAATTTTTTCATCAACAAAATGGCAAAGCCTCAAATTATGGTTTCCTATCAATTACAAGATAAGATTAATTTGTTATTTCTTTTGTTTCTCCCCTCACCTTTCCCTGATTACAGAACAATTAATATGCAAGATCCTTGCTTAAAAACAACCACTGTGGAAATGCAATGCATTTCTAAATAGGTCATTACACAGCCCAGAACCACAGTACTCATTGAACTGGGAGAAGAGAACAGAACTGCATCACCCTGGACACCTACCTTTATGTAGGAAGCAAAGAATCCATCTAGGAAAACTCTAACCTACTTAAGGAAACCTGTTGTTCTTTTGAGAACAGGATGGTTAAATTAGCTTAGAATACTGCCTCTTGTGACTCTATCTTGTTTAGAAATAGAAGTAACTTCTCTGTATAGGTCAAAACTGGGCCAAAGACCAGGTCTTTCTATCTTTAGATATCTTCTTCAATTTATTTCTTACAATTTAATTCACATCCTGGGTTAATATTCAGATATTTTATTGTTTTTGAGATTATTGTGAATGAAATTGTTTTCTTCATTGCTTTCTGACCCTGATCATTGTTTTTTTTTTTATGTTTTTGCCAGGTATGAGGCTTGAACTCAGGGCCTGAGCACTGTTCTTGAATTTTCTCAAGGCTGTAGCCATAGCACCATTTCAAGCTTTTTCTGTGTGGTACCAAGGAATCAAACCTGGGTCTTTGTGCATGCTAGGCAAGCATTCTACTGCTAGGCTAAACTCCCAGTCCGTTTATTGTTCATATAGAAAAAAAATCTATTTCTGTTGTGATTTGTTTTGATTATTTTGTTTTCCTTCTTGTGGGGCTTGAACTCAGAGCCTGTGTGCTATGTCTGAGCTGGTCCACTCAAGGTTAGCTCTCTGCCATTCATAACCACAGTTCCATTTCCTTTTTAAAAATTTTAAATTATTATTATTATTATTATTTGCCAATCCTGGGGCTTGAACTCAGGGCCTGAGTTCAAGCGCTGTCCTTGGGCTTTCTTTTTTTTTTTTTTTGCCAGTCCTGGGCTTGAGCTCAGGGCCTGAGCACTGTCCTTGGACTTTCTCAAGGCTAGAGCTCTACCACTTGAGTCTCAGCACCACTTCTGGCTTTTTTCTATGTATGTGGTACCAAGGAATCGAACTCGGGTCTTCATGCATGCTAGGCAAGCACTTTAACCACTAGTCCAAACTCCCAGCCTACTTGGGCTTTCTTAAGCTAGAGCTCTACCACTTGAGCCACAGCACCAGATCTGGCTTTCTCTATGTATCTGGTACTGAGGAATCGAATCCAGGTCTTTGTGTATGCTAGGCAAACACTCTACCACTAGGGCAAACTCCTGACCCTAAAATTATTATTATTTTTTAATTAGTTGTAGGGCTTGAACTCAGGGCCTAGGTGCTGTTCCCGAGCTCTTTAGCTCAAGGTCAGCACTCTACCACTTGAGCCACAGCGCCACTTCCAGTTTTCTGGTGGTTAATTGGACATAAAAGTCTCACCGACTTGGGGCCACAAGTCTGGCCTAGTGGTAGAGTGCTTGCCTAGCATGCACAAGACCCGGATTTGATTCGTTGGTACCACATGCATAGAAAAAAACCAGAAGTGGTGCTGTGGCTCAAGTGGTAGAGTTCTAGCCTTGAGAAAGTCCAAGGACAGTGCTCAGGCCCTGAGCTCAAGGCCCAGGACTGACAAAAAAAAAAAAGTCTCATGGACTTTTGTGTCCAGGCTGGCTTTGAACCGCAATCCTCAGATCTCAGCCTCCTGAGCACCTAGGATTACATGCATGAGCCACTGGCGTCTGTCTAGACTCTGACTTCTTGACCAGCTGTGTTTGGAAGTGTCTGTTCCCCAGTAGTGTCTAACTCCACAGATAGTTATTGTACTTGGTCTTCTCCATCGTCCTGATAGGTGAAATTTAGAGACCTTGAAGGACTCTGTTGTAGAGACTGGAGAAGAGTTGCTGGTGTCTGAGCCTGGAGGCCTCCTGTCCTGTGTGCTGCAGAACTGAGCTCAGCATGCTTGCTTCTCTAGTGGACCTTTGGTTCCCATTAGAGGTATAGCTTTGAGCGCTTGACTTCTCCTGCTCCTCCTTTAACAGCATCTCTGTGGCTGGATAGAATATATGGACTTGAAGCTGGAAGAAAACATCTGGAGCATTTGAGGACAGAACAGAAGCAGTGCGTGGTTACAGGGAGATGTAGAAGAATGAAGGCATGACTGCTTTTTCAGGGCACATTATAGTCCTGCCTTCTGATTGCTCTGCATTTGACACTCATCAAATCTCTCTAGGTAATCTGAGTAACAACGTTATGTCAGAGGAAGTCATCCAGTTATTCAAAGAAAAAAATGGATCCGGTTGCTTTGATGTTAGCTTTTCCCATCCAACTGATTTGCCACTCTCCTTCCTCTTGCCCTCAAGTTTACTTCACAAGTACCAGTTCAACCAGTCATGAGATGCACCCTCACTTAGGATGACTCAACTTAACAATTTTTTGACTTTACAATGGTATGAAGCAAACATTCATTCAGTAGAAATTGTAGTAGGAGCTGCAGTGAATTCATGAGGCTGTCTTGACATTCCATGGTGGACTGTGTTGGTAAACTGGGATCTAGATTAGGTGTGTTAGTCTACCTATGTACATTTAGCAGGATATAAACCACCCCTTATAAGTCAAGATGATTTGTAATTTCTCAAAGGCATCTACTGTGCTAGACTTATATGTATGTGGAGGCATGTATACATCTGGGAAGGTTTTTATAGAGGACTGAGGCAGAGGGGCCAGGGAGAAGAGCAAATGGAATCTTATCTTTACTTTTGACATAGTTTAAAATTGTTCTGTCAATGCAGATGAGGAAAAATTGATGTAGTTTGGGTGATATCCTATGTGCATAGTATTCTGGTCATTTTCTGTCTGCCCATGGAAATACATCACAGAAATATCTGCTCCAGCAGTCAACTAAAGGAGGTGGAAACTGGAGAGACAAAGTTTTCAGTCTCTATTTCAGAACAGATCCTTCAGATTTGAGCTCATACATGGTGGACAGAGGGCCTGCACTGATCCCTCTCTTGGGCACCTTGCCAACTGGTGACATAGAAAGGGGATCGGTAGCCATTTCCAGGAACAGATCCTGCATTAGAAGATGGTATCTGAAGTATAACATAAAGACGGTAGCGCAGTGAGTGTGTATCATTCCAGATTGAGATTAAGAGGAAAGAACAGATGTGTCATTTTGTTGAGCAGTTACATGTTTCCTTTTGATTTATTTCTCTGGTTAACAATCCTGCTTGTACTAGAGGCGTCATGGATCAGAGTTCACGGAGTCATGGACCTGAGTTCACAGTTATAAAACAATGGAGGAACAGGAGAGCAGAAGGAAGAGGAGAGAGAAGAGAAGAGAAAAAAGAAAAGCAAAAAAGAAAAGAAGAAAAGACGAGAAATAAATAAGACTTGACCATTTCTAGCTTATGTTGGCGTCTGATTGGTTAGTTAAACAAGGAGGTACAAGAAGATCTGAGTGATATTTGAGAACAGGACTCAATTCCCAGGATTCATTTGATTCCTGTAAAAGAAGAACATTGCTCAGGTTGGAGCTGAGATTAAATCCTACACTTGTTTTGGTCAGGAGGAATGCAGAATTAGAGCTACACTATATCCGCAACAGAGTACCTATGAATGGAAAAGTCAGCCTAAGAGAAAGGACTGTGGTTAGTACCTCTATTAAAGTTGAGAGGGTTGCTGGATGCCTGTAATCATAGCTATTCAGGAGGCTGAGATCTGGAGGACCATGTTTAAAAGTCAGCCTGCGGGGGGAGGGGGGAAGATCTATATGACTCCATATCCAATGCACCAGCCAAAAGCCGGGTTGGAGTCGATGGCTCAAGTAGTACAGAATTGGCTGAGTGAGTTTGAGACCCTGAGTTCAAACCTTGGGACTGGCATAAAAGAAAAAAAGGAGTGACTAATATTGGTCTCCAGAGTTATCAGTGGAAATATCTCGGTTCCTTAGGCGTTATTTCAAGTAGGCAGTGAGGTTAATTTTAATGGGAGCTTTGTGCTCATGTCATGTTCATGTCACTTTCACTGTGCAGACAGAATGGGGATGAGGCGTAGTAAGACGTGTGTAGTCCACTAAATGGCAGCGTCAGCCTTGGCCCTTTTTAGCTCTGTATTGAAAATTCATGAGGACAGGATAGGGCCACTCACTAAATATAAATGGTTAAAAAAAAGAGTCAACCAGGAATGAAGGTGAGTGATTGTAATCCCAATACGTAGGAGGTTGAGATGAGAGGGTCATGAGTCGAAGGCCAGCCTGAGCAACTGGAGACCGTCTCTAATCCAGAGTAATCTCAAAGGGCTTCTTATTTTGTTGTTGTTGTTGTTTTTGAGTAATTTCAAGACTGATGAGATAGATACATGTATAATCATAATAGTGCTGTTGTAATAACAAAGCTGATCTTGGTGCTTACTAGATACTGGAACTTAAATGATCCTTTTTTAAAATTTTTTTGTCGATTGGGGGGCTTGAACTCTGGGCCTAGGTGCTATTCCTGAGCTCAAGGCTATCGCGCTACCACTTGAGCTATAGCACGACTTCCGGTTTTCTAGTGGTTAATTGGAGATAAGAGTCTCATAGACTTTTCATGCCTGGGTTTGCTTTGAACCACAACTCTCAGATCTTAGCCTCCTGAGTAGCTAGGCTTGCAGGTGTGAGCCACTGGTGCCTGGCTTTAAAAATAATATTTCTAGGGCTGGGCGTTTAGCCTAGTAGTAGAGTGCCTGCCTGGCATGCACGAGGACCCGGGTTCGATTCCTCAGTACCACATACATAGAAAAAAGCCAGAAATGGTGCTATAGCTCAAGTAGTAGAGCTGTAGCCTTGAGAAAGCCCAAGGGCAGCACCCAGGCCCTGAGTTTAAGGCCCAGGACTGGCAAAAAATTCTGTAGATAGCTCATTTAATTCTCATAATAATAATAAATAATAATAACTAATTCTACCAGGTGGATGTTATTATCATCCCTTCTGTTAATGTGACAAAACCCAGAAGCCTAGAGAGGTTAAGCCACTTACTTGTCCACTGTTACACAGCTTAGATGTGAGGCTAGTGCTTCTCAATGCAGCCCCTAGAGTCACTCAGCGGAGTGAGACTCTGCACTCGGGGAAGACATCCCTGCTCTGAGCAGTGTAAGAATCTCTACTTTGACTTGGTGCTCAACAACTTTATGATCGCTGTGTCCTGTTCTTTGGTTTGGGCCTGATATACCACTTCTCTGAGCTTTAGTGCTTTATCAGAACGGTAGGGATGATGTTAAAATTGAAAAGATAAAACATAATCACTTGGGCATATGGAAACCGAATGTTAACACTAGAGTTATAAGCCCGATTTGAAAGCCAAGACTGCATTCCCGTCTTCCTAGGGCTCTTCATTCAGAAACTGAGCCTCTGTGTTCAAGGCAGGAAGATCTCAGAGGTCCACTTAACCTGTCAAAATCATGAGGCTAAATAAACATTGGCAAATTGTTGCTAAAAATGCTTTAACATATGCTAACCGTTTTTTTGAGAGAGAAGTTCCCATCTAATGCTAAGAATGCACCCACTTTGAACATCCTATGCTCTATTTTCTTTTCCAGAATTTATTAATACTTAGAGGTTGCAACTAAAAGTAGCTCTTAAAGCCATACTACATTAAATGAATTTTCTTTTAGATGTTCTGCCCTATATAAGTAAAAATGCCTTTATGTAGATGGAGAGCTATTGCAAGAACTTTCTTGAATGCAGCTTCTTTTTAGCCTGAAAACAGGATCGGGCTGGCAGTTGTGCCATTTCCAACCATTTTTGAATAAAAGAAGTCTTCTGGTTGCTTGGCGTTCTCTTCCATCACAAGGGTTGACTGGCGTGGAGCTCGAGCATGTGGCTCCGCCTACAGAACCAACACTTGTCAGAGCTGTGATTTATGTACTGTCTGCCACATATAAGGTTTACAGTGACATAGAAAAGGTTCACCTTAAGGCTGAGTTGTGAAGAGAAATTAAAAGGTCAAAACTCATGTTACTTTTGAATCATAGGACTTTAGATAACCTGATAAAAATTCAAGGAGATTCTTTCTAGAAAAAAAAATGCATGGCCCACATGTCCTTAGAAAATTGGTGATCTTTTTTAACTGTATTTTATTTTGTAGGGGGGATCTTTTTTCTTTTTTGGTGCTGGGGACTGAAGCCAGGACATTGCACTGAGCTACATCCCAGCCCCAAATTTGTAATTTTAATGAGGGTCCTTGAATGAAGAAATGGGGGCAGGGGTAGGAGGAGAAAGAGGGAAAGAAGAGAAGAGGAGGAAAAAGAAGAAGAGGAAGAATATAGGAAGAGGTGAAGAAGAAGATAGAGGAGGAAGAAACCCTCAGAAGACTTGGATAATATGACTTCTATCTTTAAGCCTTAAATTGAGCCCTGGCCTTTTACTTGTGCCCCCAGGACTGCTTGTCTAGTTCACAGAACTCCAAGGGGAACTTTGTTCCACAGTGATTAAAATTTTGTGAACTTTTAACCAAATTCAGGGCCCTTCTGAATGTGGAGCCCTGTGGGTGAACATGAACTTGACCCTGAACATAAGATGCAAAGATCCACAGTGGCCTTTCTGGGGAGGGAGGTGGTTAAAACCATATCTTCATAAAATATAATATCTGCCATTGCTAAATGTTCGGTGACGTTGGTACTTATTGTAATCTCTAAATTTCAAAATGAACATCATGTTTACAGTTAATAGATTGGGGGAAAAAAAGGAAAGGAAAGAAATCAACACAAAACCCAGAACCAAAATGTTTCCTGACCCAGGCCAATGCTGACTGTGAGGTGGAGATGGAGTAGCTACCTTAGCTGAACACAGCTGGGGGCAGATTTCCAGAAAGCTCATTTTCTGGTTGCAGACTGATAACCCAGAAAGTAACTTCTGCCAGGCTCCCAGCTCCCAGGCTAGCTGCTCTCAGCTATCTGTAGTGAACCACCTAGAAGGTTGCATACTTATGAAGTGTGACCCTTTTAATACTTTAAAAAATACGTTTTTATTATTTTAAGTAGTTGTGTAAAGGAGTTGCCATTGAACAAAACAGTTGATGAATACATTTTGTCTAATCGATGTTCCCGTTTCCCCTTCCATACACACACACACACACACACACACACACACTCTCTCTCTCTCTCTCTCTCTCTCTCTCTCTCTCTCTCTCTCTCTCTCTCTCTCTACATTTCTTTAGTATAGGAAAGGAAATAATTTTCCAGTAACATATAAAAACCAACTTCCCCTGACTTCCCCCATGCTTCCCTCCAAGGCTTTCAGCGTTCCAGAAGATTCTTCTGGGCTTTCCCATCATCTTTCTAGGTGAGAGGCCAGTCTGTAATGTATGTATTTCGTCATTGTCTGTCTGCTGACTTCTTTGAAGATATTCTTGTTATTTGTAGAAGCCCTATATTTTCTGAACGTGCTTCCCTTTCCTGTATTTTCTTGTGCAGTTCCCAAGATAGAAATCCCGAATGCTGCTTTCTCTGTCTCCCTTGCTGAAGGGCAGGACTGGGATTTAGATGTCACACAGACGCCCCTGCTGGAGGCTGTGATGTCAGAGCGAGCTTGTGAAGGAAGGAGGCTTCTGGTGAACTTGGTGGCACATGTCTGCTTTGTGAAGATGGAGGGCGGAGACCTTCCAGAATTCTAGTAATTCTAGGGCCTGGGAGTTTTGCCTAGTGGTAGAGTGCTTGCCTACCATGCACGAAGACCTGGTACTACATACACAGAAAAAAAAAAGCCAGAAGTAGTGCTGAGGCTCAAGTGGTAGAGCTCTAGCCTTGAGAAAGTCCAAGGACAGTGCTCAGGCCCTGAGCTCAAGCACAGGACTGGCCAAAAACAAACAAACAAACAAAAAAACAACCCCCCCCCAAAACAAAAAACTAACCAATACTGAGAATCATTCGCAAGTCCTGGTAGAACTGAGCCATCCTTCCCTACTTCAATGGCTTTACTAATACAACACTGTAAGAATATGTCCTCCTCTGTCTTGTCCCTTGTGCTATCCCTCCTGGTTTCTTAGAAAACATCACGAATAACCCACCAGCACTGAAAACAAACTCCACTTCTTACCTGACTCTCACCTTTAGAATTTTCTAAAGTGACTCTGCTATGACCTGGCAGTTCCCTTCATGCCCTGGGCTCGGAGGGGACCCAGTGCAGCCTAATTCCCTAGGCTCAAGGTGAGGGGGAAATAGTCCCCATCTTCTCCCGTGGATGTCACTCCCAGGAGATGTGTTTGGGGGTAGTGAGGTGTTACTTGGACTTTCTCAAGGCTAGAGCTCCACCACTTGAGCCACAGCACCGCTTCTGGCTTTTTTCTATGTATATGGTACCTAGGAATTGCACCCAGGTCTTCATGCACGCTAGGTAAGCACTCTACCACTAGACCAAACTCCCGGCCCTAGTTGGTTTTTTTGTTTTGTTTTGTTTTGTTTTATTTTGTTTTGGTCAACTCTACTTCTCCAGTGTTGAGAGTTATACTCTAGGATATTGTCTTAAGTTATATCTCAGTTATGACTGTATGGGAATTATATTTATATTTCTGTTCTGTATGACTTTTATTTTCTTATTCTCCTAGTTATTTCTCTCTCTCTCTCTCTCTCTCTCTCTCTCTCTCTCTCTCTCTCTCTCTCTCTCTCTCTCTCTCTCTCTCTCTCTCTTTGTGGATCATGGGGCTTGAACTCTGGGCCTGGGTGCTGTCCCTGAGCTCTTCAGCTCATAGCTACCACCTTACCCCTTGAGCCACAGCCCCACCTCCCATTTTCCAGTGATTGATTGGGGATAAGAGTCTCATGGTCTTTAGTGTCCAGGCTGGCTTTGAACCTTGATCCTCAGATCTCAGCCTCCTGAGTAGCTAGGATTATAGGCAAGAGCAACTACACTTGGGTGTTTTTTTTTTCATTTTTAATTACTTTATTGATATTATAGGAGTGATAATTAGTGAAGTTACATTTATATGAGTCAGGTAATAACTATATTTCCTTTCATACAGTGTCATCTGTGCCCTCTTCTTTCCCTAAGTAACAGGTTTTTTTTTTTTTTTGTTTGTTTTGTTTTGTTTTTTTTTTTCGGCAGTCCTGGGGCTTGAACTCAGGGTCTGGGCACTGTCCTTGAGCTTTCTCAAGGCTAGCACTCTACCACTTGAGCCAAAGTACCAGTTCTGGCTTTTTCTGTGTGTGTGGTACTGAGAAATCGAACCCAGGACTTCATGCATTATAGATAAGCACTCTACTGCTGGTCCATGCTCATTTCTTCCTTTCATTTTTTTTTTTTTTTATGGTGGGTTATGAGGCTTGAACTCTGGGCCTCGGCCCTGTCTCTGAGCTCTTCAGCTTGAGGCTACCACCCTACCCCTGAGCCACAGCCCCATTTCCTGTTTTCTAGTGATTAATTGGAGTAAGAATCTCAGAAACTTTGGTGCTTGGGCTGGCTTTGAACCGAGATCCTTAGATCTCAGCCTCCTGAATAACTAGGATTACAGGTGTGAGCCACTGTGCCTGGCATTTGTTTCATTTTTTAATGCAGTCTTCTAACAAGTCCTGTCAGCAGTGCTTATTATTTTACAAATCGAAGAACATTTCTATAATTCACTTGATTGATTGCCTCTTCTTGCTGACTTCCCTCCTAGGTCCTTTCTAAACCTTTAATAGGCCAGTTGTTGTTGTCCTGTCTTTCACTTCCTTTCATGTGCCTGTCACTGGTTTGAATACCATGGCTTGGGCCCGTGCCCTGAAGTTTCTTAGTACAGTCCTTGTTCAAAGAATATGTACAAAAGGAAAAAAATATAGAGAGCTTGCCTTTTGAAATACTTTTAGTCTATCTCCACATACTTGATTGATAATTTTAGCTAGATATATATAGATTTTTAGGTTGAAATGTATTTTTTAATGTAGATCCTTACAGATTAAGATTATACTACCTCAGTGTTTAGTTTTTTAGAATGAAGCTGAGAAAATGGTGCCATTCAAAGTTATACAGCCTGATCCTCCACATTCTAAAAGTTTTTAAATATTTATCTTTGGGGTTGTGAAATTTTACAATGAGGGGTTGGGGATGTGGCTCAGTTGGTAGACAGTCAGGCAATTGACAAAACATCAGGTACTGAATTTGAGTCCCAGTCTTGGAACAGAAAGAAAAGAAATTTCACAATGCTATTCATTGCAGGGTTGAGAGACAGCCAGACGTTTCAACGGGGGATTCCGAAATGTCAACATCTGAAGGCTTTTATATAGGGAACCCTCAAAATCTCTAGAGAAAAGTCATTAAATGTTTCCTCCAAGGCTCTGAGAATGAGTGGGGCGCAGTGAATGATGGGGATTTACATTGCTGTCATAACTCAATGCTGCCTTCATGGCCCCCTCCTGGGGCTAGTTCTCAACGCCTCACCCCTGCCCTTTCTAAAAGTGTGCATGACCCTGGCAAGATGGTCTGCAGTAACTGCCCTACTTTACAGCCCAAGAGCTTCCTGTTTTGCTGTATTTAAATGCTGGAGCCCACTCCTTCTGCACTCCCTGTATCTTCCACTCTGCTCAGCCTTCTTGGGGGCCCTCTGCGGCGGTGATGAAAGTCTGACCTGGTCTGTCAAGGTCTCTGTCTTTCTTTCTTTCATCCGCCTGATCTTTCCCAACAGTGTGGGCTTTCACCACTTACAGACTTTCTTGGTTACACATTTCCAACCTGTTTTCCCACCCACTTCCCATCCTGCTTCTTTAGTTCTCTGAGTAGAGAGTGTCTTTAGTTCAATTTCTCCAGAGAACAAATTTCTTAGCTCCGATCTAGGAATGGAATGGGGAAATAAGGAATCGGCTGTCTCATGTACTTTTTTTTGTGTCTGTGTGTCAGTCGTGGGGCGTGGACTCTGGGCCTGGGCGCTGTCCCTCAGCTCTTCGGTTCAAGGCTCCTGCCCTCCCCCTTGAGCGACAGTGCCTCTTCAAGTTTTCTAGTGGTTAATTGGAGATAAGAGTCTCACAATCTTTAGTGCTCAGGCTGGCTTTGAACCATGATCCTCAGATCTCAGCCTCCTGAGTAGCTAGGATTACAGGCGTGAGCCACTGCACTTGGCGCTTGTGTACATTTTTAAGCTCTGAGTTACTGCTGCCTTTTGGTTTTGTGGGGCTCCTCCTTTCCCATGGCTCTATGAGAAGGGGATTGGCTCATGTGGAGAGGTGGTTTACCAGTCTACAGTGGACTTTCCCCCTGGGATTTCACTTACTAAACGACTTGCTTACCCTTTGCCCTTGAGGGTTTATAATGTGTTTGTTTTTTCTTTACTGTGGAAAAATTCATAAAGTTTTAGTTTAGAGGAATCAGAAAATTAGTTGATACAATGGTTAACTTAAAAACATTCATCTAGTAGCTTGAGCATATGAATGGGAAGATAGGGGACATGGTGGAAGGAGTGGTGTGGCTCAAGATGCATTTTACTCTAGTTGAATTTAAACTCCTCTGTACAACTACTTAAAGGTAATGATAATTAAAAATTAATCATCTACATCATTGAAGAAATGCCCTTCTCCCCCCTCCCCTCCCTCCCTTCCTTCCTTCCTTTCCTCTGGCAGTTCTGGCCTTCCACTTGCCAGGCAGTCACTCTCCCTCTGAGCCATGGCCTCAACTCTTTTAACTTTAGTTGTTTATCCAGTTGGGTCTCATGTTTTTGTTGTTGTTGTTTTGCCAGTCCTGGGGCTTGAATTCAGGGCCTGAGCACTGTCCTTGGACACTTTTTGCTCAAGGCCAGCGCTCTGCCACTTGAGCCACAGCACCACTTCTGGCTTTTTCTGTGTATGTGGTTCCAGGGAATTGAACCTAGGGCTTCATATGTGCTAGGCAAGCACACTACCACTAGACCATGCTCCTGGCCCCGGGTCTCATGCTTTTTGTTCTGGCCAGACAAGACTGATCTTCCTAAAGCTCCACCAGGAGCTGGAATTACAGGCGTGGGCCACTGCACTCAACCCCATTCCTATTTCTGATTCCTCAGTTTGGAGTCAGCTCATCCCGTGTCATAGAAGTTACATTTAAATGTCAGGCCAACTGCCAAACTTACCAAAACAATGGTTTTAGACATCATTTAACTAACAAACAAAGGGCAGTATATCTGCAGTGACTTAGCCTGCCCTAGTTTATGCTGAGCCATAAAGAAGTTTGGTACGATTAGATTAGGTTCCCTTCTTTTTCTTCTCAGGGCAAAGCTGTAGTTTTCAATATTTTTTCCTAGCATGCAGTCTGCTATACTTGTTGCTTGAGTTGGGAAAGCGTCTGCATGTAGGGGGCAGAAACTGTTAAATTCCTATCCCAAATATGCCCAAACTTACAGTGAAATCTCCATTTCCCAGTTTTCCGTTACAGATAAGCCTTGGAAGCAAGTTCTGACTGAGAGATGGAAGTTGAAGTTTTTAAGTGGGCTCTTCAGAGCTGTCTTGGACAAAGCTCACTCAGCTAGAGTGTGTTTGTCCTTCCCTTTATTCTGGACCAGCCTACAGATGAGGTGGTTGGAGCTGCAGGAGAATCAAAGCCACTTGATGATGATGATGATGATGATGATGATGATGATGGTGATGATGATGGTGATGATGATGGTGATGATGGTGATGATGATGCTGATGGTTGACAATAAGACCAAAGGAGGTTGTGTTGGGTCTCTTGTGTTTACCCCAGAGCATCATCTCAGATTATCTCTGAGATCTTTGTTCTATGGGAAGACAAAAGCTCAAATATATTTAAAGCACTACTTAGTCACATTTTCAGTTTCTTGCAACTGAAGGCAGCCCACGCTGACACAGATTTCTTCTGTCTGTTGTGAGTCTGTGTTTGGTGTTATGTTCAGAGGGGGTGGTGATCCAGCCTTCCGTCTGTAAAGCAGGGCAGATGCTCCTGGACCTTCCACCCTCGCCCCTCAGGGCTCACTGTTTCTCCAGTGTCCGCCTGCTGTCCATCTGCCAGCGCCTGTAACATGTTGCCAAAGGCTTTCCTCTGCCTCCTGGACCCTGCTCTGTTTTTTACAGGACACAGGCTGGATAGAAGGTCAGGCAGCTAATGTCCCTCTCCCCTGCTAGCTGGGAGCTTCCCTCCATCCAAGACAGTTTACGCAGCATAGCAGGGCTCCCAACTGTGATTTTTTTTTTGGCCCATTCTGGGGCTTGAACTCAGAGCCCCAGAACTGTCCTTGGGCTTTCTCAAGGCTAGCACTCTACCACTTGAGCCACAGCACCACTTTTGGCTTCTTTTTCCCTATGTATGTGGTACTAAGAAATCGATCCCTAGTCTTCATGCATGCTAGGCAAGCACCCGATTCAATTTCTCAATACCACATACATAGAAAAAAAAACAACTAGAAGTAGTGCTGTGGCTCAAGTGGTAGAGCATTAACCTTGAGGAAAGCCCAAGGACAGTGGTCAGGCCCTGAATTCAGGCCTGAATTCAAGCCCTAGGACTGGCAAAAAACAAAACAAAAATGTTGGCATTAGGCCCACTCTGGTGGACAGACGGATGGCAGTTGTTATAGCCAAAACAAATAATGCGAGAGGATGCTGATGCCAGGTGTCTAAGTCCACAGCTAGAGAAGAGTCTTTCTAGTCCCCGGTGATCTGTGTCTTTTATCATATTTGGGTTGACTTCATCCTCTGATTTGCATACCTCTGAGGTTCTCAGGAAATAATGAAGACTGTTCCAAGTATACAATGACCTGAATATGTAATATTTTTCAGAATACGGAACACACTTGAGCAATGGAATGAGATTATTTGCTGCTAAAGAAAACTCCCCAATTTAAAGAAATCTGTTCAACTGGCAAAGCTGGTCACAAGCTAGTGAGACCTTACAGTTGGGATCAGTTGTTCTAAAACCCACATGTAGGCTGGAATATTCCATGTTGTATGAAGCCATATTTGTTCTCTGAAACCAGGGGTCAGTAAACTACTGCCTATGAACCAACATGTGCTCAGTGCCTGCTTTTGTGAATAATGTTTTATTGGAATACAGCCATGGCCATTTGTTTATATGTCTGTTGTTTTTATGTCCCAGTGACCTAACTGACTGGTTGTAACAAAGATTGTAAAATGAGAAAAGCTGAAATATTTACTATCTGAACCTTTATTTGAAAAGGGTACTGACCCCTGCTTTAGGCACCTACCAAAATTTCACCCAAATCTGGCTCTTCCTTCAGTCCTAACATACATCCTCCCTGATCTCACCAGAAATTCCAATCCACTCCACTCTAGTTCCCAGAATGGCTCTCTCAAGACCTCAGGGTGGCTGGGATCACTGGGTGGGCAGGCTGTTGTTAGTAGTGCAGGTTCTGATGTAGTTCCTCCAGGATGGGGCCCAAGGCTCTGCTTCTAACCAGCTGCCTGGGTGGGCTGAGGCAGGCTGAGCCCATAATGGGAGTACCAAGATTCTAGAAGACTGGACCTTTTCTGGACAGGACAAGCAACTGCTTATCAACATTTGGCTTGGCCACGTGAAATGGTCCCCCTTCTAGATCTTTCTCCCTTTCTTTACACACACACACACACACACACACACACACACACACACACACACACACACACACATCTAGATCACAGAACTATGGAACCAGAGCCTTTCTGGGACATCCTGGCCCCTTTTCTGACAGGCATCTTAAAGAGTTAAAAAACTGAGAAGCCAACAGCCGGAGAAAGCCAAAACTTTAATTAGTCTCCCTTTTTTATATTTAGTTTCTATTAGATAATGTGCGACACCTGTTCACTAGACAGATCTGTTTTTAATCTCTTAGATTTCACTTTCTTGGCTCTGCACACCATAGACATGTTGTGCTGTATGAGTAATCGACAGCAAGCCAAATAAAATAGCCGTTGCTTTGGAATTAGAAGCATAACAGGGACTAAAAACAACTGAAGGCTGATTTAGGCCAAGCACGAGGTGATGGTGGGAAAGACGACTCTGTGTCTGGAGCCAACTCCCAGAGTTCAGGCTCGGGCTGTTTTCTTTCCTTCGACTTAAAGCTCCATTGAGCCTTTGAAGCATGTTTCTTATCCTTCCAATGAAAAGAGAGAAAGGTATAAGTAACTTTCTCTTGCAGAGCTTTTCATCAGAGAACAGGCAGGCAGTCTCTGCAGAAATGATCCACATATTTCTAATTTGGTTTTGATGATTTCATTAGTGTAAAGTCACTCCAAATATTCAGTTTCAGCCTTAGGGATTCTGAGGCCTTTTCCCAGATGCTGCAAGGGAACCAGAAATATCAAATCCATCTTTAAACCTTTCTCTTTGGGTCCTTGGGCTTATTATCTGTTTGCCAGTGGCTGAAACTGATAGACAGATGTGGAAATTCAAATCCATAAATTATGCAAGACCCCGGGATGAGCACTGAATGTCTAAATGTCATCTGTACATGGTGGGTAGCAGACAGGCAGCAAAGCCCCAGAAAGCCTCAGCAGTGAGGATAACTCAATAGTGTAGGGTAAAATCTATCATAAGCTAATGTCTTTGTAGAACTAATAAGAATGGTCACTGTGAAGAGATTGTTCAACATTTGATGCTTTCCCAGTGTATCCAAAATGATTAACACTTCATCTCAGAACTGTTGGGTAAGTGATTACTAGTTTACAGGATTATGTATTTGCCACATAGCAAATACGTGTTAATTTATCCTGTAGGGTAGGTTTATGTATTCCCAGTGAGTCAGTTATTTATTTATTGTGGATCATGGGGCTTGAACTAGCCTGGGCACTGTCCCTGAGCTTTTCAGTTCAAGGCTATGGCCCTACCCTTGAGCCAAGCCCCACTTCCCCTTCCCCTGTTTTCTAGAGGTTAATTGGAGATAAGAGTCTCAGGTCCTTTGGTGCCCGGCTGGCTTTGAACTTTGATCGTCACATCTCAGCCTCCTGAGTAGCTAGGATTACAGGCATGAGGCACCACACCTGGCTATGAGTTCTTTATTTTTGAAACTCCTACGGATCTGTGGTAAGATGATTAAGTGGAAACCTCAAATGTTGAGTCTGTGTGGTGTATTACTTTTATCCAGACATCATAGGCTCAGATCATATATTATTAGTGGGTTTTCTCTAAGGAGATAAGCCATCTGGATGCCTCTGTCTCTCTGTCTGTCTGTCTGTCTGCCTGTCTGCCTGCTTATTTATTATAAGGTTTGGCTCATGTACTTAAAGAGGTTCAAAAGATCCTTACGTCTACACTTAGAGACCCTGAAATCTGAAGACCTGACAACTGGATTCCATGTCTAAAGCTGGAATAAATTGCTATCTCATGTTGAAAACAGATAAGCAGTCAGTCAGCAGATTGGATTAGGCCTTGGGAAGGGCAACTGGCTTCACTCCCTCTACTAATTCAAATGTGAGGCTCATACCCTCCCCGCAGAGTCACACACAGGAATCCAGGGTGATGGTGCATCTTGATTGTCAAGTTGACAATCACCTTAGGAAACATACTTCTGAGTGTGCTTCTGGGAGGATTAATTATGGGGAAACACCTGCTGTGAATGGCATCATCTCATAGGCTGGAGACTGAATGGCATAAAAGAGGGAACACAAAATTGCTCGTGAACACAGGCATTCTGTTTGCTGCTTTGCCATCCTTGCCTCTGAAGGCTCTGAAACCATGAGCCAAATCAATTTCTCCCTTTAAATTGTTCTTTCAAATATTGTGGTCAGTGACAGAAAGTAACTCACATCCCTAGGTAATGTTTAACGTATCTGGATAACCTATGACCCGGTCAAGTTGACATGTAATGTAACTATCACAGACAGATCGCCGTTTTGGAGTAGCCAGTCCACCTCTATTTTTTCAGTTTTCTCTGGAGCACAGAGTTCATAATTAAAGACATTTTAAAGCTTGTCATGGACCATAATATCCCCAGTAAAGAGAGACTCTCTCCCTTAAGAACTTTGTAAGGAAGTTTCAGAAAGGATATTGATTGGTCTGATTTGATTCAAAAGCCCTGAAAAACACACTTAGGTTTTCAGGGAGGGACTTTTAACTGGGCAGCTCGATACCAGACCCTATGGTGAGAAAGACAGAACTCTATGAGCATTTGAACTGGCGAGGTCAGTGAACTTAATCTGAGAACTTAAAATTGTTTCAACTATCCCATCGTGGAAATTGACCACTTTCTTTAATGACACACATGGGTCATACATTTTGGTAGTCCCTGTGACTTTGGAACAGAGGCAGCAAGCGTAAAGTTCCTGGTTGCTAGGGAAACGGACATGGTCACCAGGGTCTCTGATAAGATCAAATCCACCCACAAAATAAGCCTTTCCTGCCCTGCAAAGAAAAGTCTGTGGTTAGTAAATTGCTTACAAAATGACCCTTCAAATGGCTACAACCAAGAGGAACTAATAAAGATGCTGATAAAATTCCTTGGGGTAGATGAAGTGCTACCATCTTAGTAACAAGGATGCATGTGTAAAGGGCAAAGATGGTGTGCCACTTGTCAGTCACTCTGCCGAAGGAAGGATGGCTCACCCATGACCTTGACCTGAATAAAACCCCAGCCTCACAAGGCATCAAGTCTTGCAGTGTATCTCGCTTTCATTTTGATGAACAGTTGCTATCATCTTCACAACGAATTGCTTGAATGCATTTCTTTTTATATATAACATATATAGGTAAAACAAATAACAAAGCAATTTATGAATACATTCTCACCACTCTTCGACCTATCTCTTTCCTTCCTTTTCTTAGTTTTGTGATATATACAATGAGTTTTTGCCTGCATACTCGTGCCTTTATCATCTTTGTTCTGTCTTCCCCTATCCCTTTGGCCCCACCCTTATTCTTGGTTGTTGGTTGTACCCTTTTCTGGTGTTGATTTTGTTGGCCTTTCTTCTTCTTTTTTTTTTTTTTTGTCAGTCCTGAGGCTTGAACTCAGGGCCTGAGCACTATCCTTGGGTTTCTGCAAGGCTAGATCTCTACCATTTGAGCCACAGCACTGCTTCTGGCCTTTTCTATGTATGTGGTGGTGAGGAATCATACTCAGGTCTTCATACATGCTAGGCAAGCATTCTACCACTAGGCCAAACTCCTGGCCCTCTCCAGCTTTTTTTGTTGTTTGAAATCATCTCTAGCCAGGTGCAAAAAAACTGAGTTAGATACTGTTCTGGTTTCCTCGGAACAAGACCAATAGAAATAAAACTGTTGTTTCTATTCCCCTACTCTTTTAAAACATAGTCATTATAAGCCCAGCCTCAAGACCTTGTGAATTAATGCATTATTAAAAAAAAGGCTATCTAAAGCCCATAACTATATCACAAATCAAAATTTCCCAAGAAATAGGTGGTGTTATATAGCTTTAGATGCTTTAGCAGGTGAATTGATTTTATTCTACTTTATATTGTTTCTATGCCATCAGGAGCTTGAACTCAGGGCCTTGCAGTCTTGCTTGATCTTTTCTGCTTAAGGCTAGCACTCTACCACTTGAGTCACAGCTCCTCTTCTGGCTTTCTTGATGGTTAATTGGAGATGAAAGTCTCCTGAACTTTCCTACCCAGGATGACTTTGAACCATAATTCTCGGATGTCAGCCTCCTAAATTGCTAGGATTATAGGAGCAGGCCACTGGATTCTGGATGAACACTAGTATTCTTTATCTCTTCACACACTGGAAGAATGCACTGTCCCTTCTCATGCAGCTTCCTGTGCCTGTGGAGGAAACAGAGCAGCAACTGTGTGCTCACGGGCAAACCCTTCATGGGGCCGGAATAAGAAATCCAGAAGGGAAACCTTGCCGGAAAATAAAATTGAACATCAGCAAACTAACTGTTCTCTTGGGTCATTTCCAATCTGCCGACGTCTGTGATCTTTTCTGAGGTGAAGAGAGCTCACCATCCCATTTCCATTGCTTCTTATCCCCAAAGCCACACCAGTGCTTTAGAACCATTTAAGTGTGCTAAGGATGAATCCTTTTCCATCAACATATGTGATTTCTCTGGCCTTGAGCAAAAAAGCTCAAAGATAGCATCCAGGCCCTGAGTTCAAATCCGCGGACGGGCACACACACATTCTAAAGTCCAGTTCTCCCTGATGAGTGAGGGTCACTGAGTTCCCCATTCTCTCATTCTTATCACCTCAGAATGCCAGTTCTTAACTCAGCTGATTTTGCCTCGAGAACAACTGTGGGCACTATCTGCAGACATTTTTGGTTTTCGCAGTCGAGTCTAGAGAATAAAAATGAGAGCTGTTGCTAAACCACCGAAAATCAACCAACGAGCTCCTGCCACAAAAATGATCAGATCCCAAATGCCAGTACAGTCAGTGCGGAGAGGCCATTTCAGAGTCTGAGCATAAAAGACATCTAGTCTCTCTCAGGTTGCTCCATGGCCAGTCTCAGGGGTACATGCTAAAACACCACAAAAACAAAATACAATCAGAACAGTGCCAACAGAAAGGCACTGGTGTAAGTTGCAGTTGAGAGCAGGGCCTTCTTCGGTACATTTCTTAGAGAAAGAGAATGACTGACAAAGGGCAAAAATGAACCAGATATTATTCGCACAGTAGCGCCAGTTGTACATGGTAAGGTGTCCAGTGATGGGAGGTCATGGTGATTGGAGTGTTTTTCTATCTCAATGATGTGTGTGAAGGTTCTCAAAATCAAAATGGAGTCAAGTCAAACTGACAAAATGGAGGTGGCAGAGAGAGGGAGGCCAGGAAGGAAGACATACATGATTTGCCTGCTCATGGGAACTAGCAAAGGATTTGTCCCAACCCTCAGCTTGTGACCTGAGTCACACAGGACAGCAAATTACCTGATGGACGAGCTCTGCTAATGAATCAGTGTCAACTGCCATATGTCCTCAGAGCCAAGATTCTCTTTGTTTCAAAACAGCTTTGAGAACTTGTCCTTTTTATCTTTAAATGCTTCTTTTCCCTTCACCTTTCCAGGGCATCTATGCTTTGCTAGATTGGAGTACCCCATAAAAGCCAAACTGTTTTCTCTCTGTGTTTTTTGTCTCTTGTCTTTTCTCTCTGCTTCTGTCTTCTTTCTTTGTCTCTGTCTCTCTCTGCCTTCTCTTTTCCAATCTTTCTCACTTTCTACTTATTATCTCTATTCCTCCCTCCTCCCTCCTTGCTTTCTTTCCCTTCATTCCTCCTTTTCTTTCTCCTTCACCCTCCTTCCCTTTCTTCCTTTCTCTGCCTCATACCTCCCTCCTTCCTTCCCTTTTTCTTCATTCCTTCCTTTACATATTTATTTATCTGTCTAATCTATCATCTGTCTTCTCAATCATGCATCTTATCTATCATCTAACATCTATCTGTTCTGTCCATATATGTATCTGTCTGTTACTCTATCATCTACTTATCTGTCCTATTGAGAAACTGAACTCTGAACTTTATCAGGGTTAGCACTCTACCACTTGAGCCTCAGTACCACTTCCGGCTTTTTGCTATGTATGTGGTACCGAGGAATCGAATCCGGGTCTTCGTGCATGCTAGGCAAGCACTCTACCACTAGGCCAAACTCCTGGCCCCGGATTAATTTTTAAAATTCATTTTATGGCTGAGAATTACAAGTGTCTATCAACCTCCAGAAATGTCTACAAAATTTTGTGGGTAGGCTGGGTGTGGTGGCTCACTCCTGTAATAATCCTAGCTACTCAGGAGGCTGAGACCTGAGGATCATGGTTAAAAGCCAGCCCAGGCACAAAAGACCTTAAGACTCTTATCTCCAATTAATCACTAGAAAATGGAAAGTGGGGCTGTGGCTTGAAGGGTAGGGTGGTAGCCTTGAGCTGAAGAGCTCAGGGACAACGCCCAGGCCCAGAGTTCAAGTCCCATGACCCCCCCCCCCAAAAATGTGGGTGGCTGAATATCTAAATTAGGGGAGATCTATGTATCTTATCAGTTCTTCAGGGTTGGTATTTATTTATTTACTTACTTATTTTGCCAGTCCTGGGGCTTGAACTCAGAGCCTAGGCACTATCGTTGGACTTTCTCAAGACTAGCACTCTACCACTTGAGCCACAGCTCCACTTTTTTTTTTTTTTTTCAGTATATGTGGAACCAAGGACTTAAACCCAGGGCTTTGTGCATGCTCCGTGAGCACTCTACCGTCAGGCTACACTTCTGGCCCTCTTCAGGGTTTTTATTATTGATACTCATCACAGACTCACAACACAGAAAAAAAGATACAAATCCATCTGATGACTGGACATTGTCCAGTGATCATTTTTGTTTCTCAGCAGAGCAGTGGTGAGTGATAAAACTACTAGGAGTGGTTTTGCAAATACTGTGGCACTCAACCACTGTCACGATCATGCTACACGCAGGGAAACAGGGATGAGGAAAAGAAAAAAAATAGAAGCCGGGTGCTGTGGCTCACTCCTGTAATCCTAACTACAGAGGGGACTGAGATCTGAGGGTGGCAGTTCAAAGTCAGCCTGGGCACTAAAGTCCGTGAGACTCATCTCCAGTTAACCACTAGAAAACCAGAAGTGGTGCTGTGGCTCAAGGGGTAGGGCAGTAGCCTTGAGCTGAAGAGCTCAGGGACAGCGCCCAAGTGCAGAGTTCAAGCCCCACTACCAAAAAAAAAAAAAAGATGGCGGATGGGCGAGAGGTGCTACTGTAGCTGCTGACTGCATTTCAAAGAAGGAAGGAGGTGAATAATGCAAGAACAAGAGTAGAGAAAATACCTTCCACTCTTCCATGACTCCTTGAAGACTATTTGAAAATCTTTGTGCTCTCAGGGGTTCAGGTGGTTTGAGTTTCCCTGTAATCTTCAGCGTTTTCCAGTGGGCCGAGGCCTTTGTAGCCTTCGGTCTCTGATGTCTAGGGGAGAGCTGAAGAGGCAAGGAGGGTCATTCAGGTATTGGTTGGATAACTTCCTGGTATTGGGTGCTATCATGGGAGTGTGACGAGGTCAAACGTATCTCCACATATCTCAGACACCAATGAGAAGGAAAAAAATCAACACCGAGAGAGCTAAGAGTAGTGTGGAAGGACGATGATAGTACGAGACAGAGGAGTTTCCAGGAAAAGGCGCCTTCCTCTGACTGAGTGATGGGAGCACTGTGTGCAAGTGACAAACGTTTTGTTGTTGTTGTTGGTTGTGGGACTTGAACTCCGGGCCGGGGTGCTGTCCCTGAGCTCTTTAGCTTAAGGCTGTCACTCTACCACTTGAGCTACAGCGCCACTTCTGGTTTCCTGGTGGTTAATTGGAGATAAGAGCCTTGTGGACTTTTGTGCCTGGGCTGGCTTTGAACTGTGATCCTCAGATGTCAGCCTCCTGAGTAGGTAGGATTACAAGCATGAGCCACTGGCACCAAGCACAAGTGGCTATCTTTGAGGTATATCTTAACAGACAAAGGTGAGTCAAGTCAACTGAGTTTTGGATGTGAAACACAGAGAAGTGTGGCTGAGGAAGTAAAAAGAAACAGTGAAGGTGGAACCAAAACCATGGTGGCAGAGAAAGAGGGAGGCAGAGCTCCCAGGCACAGGTGGGAGGTGGTAAAAGGCCAGTTGTGAAGGGTCTTGAGTGGCTCTTCTGTGTCCCCTCTGTCACCCCTGGATCATCCCAGGGCCCCTTCCACTCTTCCATGGGGCCCGGGAGGGTATCCTGGGAAATATCATCATGATTATAATGAGATCTCATTAGAGATAGAGACAGCCCAATCAGATAGGTATTACTAGCGATAGCCCAACCCCACAGAAATGCAACCTTGGGATAATTCTAGTTCCTTGCTTTGATGTGTCTTGAGTTTTGATCCTTTGAGGAGAAACCGACATCTGTTGGTTTGGTAGCCCTCCTTGAGAAAGTGTCTAGGACTCTTTTATGTTTATACATCTCAGAACAGCCTTTTATCAGATTGCCTTTTTAAGGATGGACAGCTTTGGAAGATGTTGTCTTCCTCTAGAGCAAAGGACAGACA
The DNA here is from genome assembly GCF_031878675.1 of Megascapheus bottae. Taxonomy (NCBI): domain Eukaryota; kingdom Metazoa; phylum Chordata; class Mammalia; order Rodentia; family Geomyidae; genus Megascapheus; species Megascapheus bottae. The sequence goes on along the minus strand of NC_143509.1, from coordinate 97,211,432 downwards.
TGTCTACTGTTCAGATAGAGGTTATAACAGATTTGGCCTTCCTCTTTTTTTGCCAGTCCCGGGGCCTGAATTCGGGGCCTGAGCACTATTCTTGGACTTTCTCAAGGCTAGAGCTCTACCACTTGAGCCACTGTACCACTTCCTGTTTTTCCTATGTATATGGTACCAAGAAATCGAACCTGGGTCTTTGTGTATGCTAAGCAAGCACTCTCACCACTTGGCTAAACTCTGGGCCAGGATTCCTCTCTTGTGCAATTCTGTGCATGCAGGTGGCCCCTGGCCTTTACCTTGCTCTGGTAGGTGGCTTGGAGAAACGACACATTCTCTTAGTAGTATTTCTGTGAGTATTCAGGTCCTCTGTCTGAGATCCAGTTCATGTCTTTTGCAAGCATCTAGGAAAGTGTGGCTGGTTGTCTTAATCAGCTTGGACTGCCTTAATCAGCTTGGCATAATGACATACATTGGATCCTTTAAAAATCTGACAGCGGAGCAATGGCTCATGCCTGAAATCCCCCTCCTGGCTCACGCCTGTAATCCTAATGACTGAGGAGGCTGAGATCTGAGGATTGCAGCTCAAAGTCAGCCTGGGCACAAAGTCCGTGAGACTCTTATCTCCAATTAACCACCAGAAAACAGGAAGTGGTGCTGTGGCTCAAGGAATAGGGCAGTAGCTTTGAGCTGAAGAGTTCAGGGAAAACACCCATGCCCAGAGCTCAAGTCCCACAACCACCACCAACAAAAATCAGACACTTAGCTGGTCCTAGTGGTTCATGTCTTTAATCCCAGCTGCTCATGATGCTAAGATCTGAAGGTCACAGTTCGAAGGCAGCCTGGGCAGAAAAGTCCAACAGACTCTTATCTCTAATTAACCACTAAAAATATAAACGTCCAGCTGTGGCTCCACTGGTAGTACACTAGCCCCAAACAAAAAAGCAGTGAGTTAGCACCCAGTTCTTGAGTTCAAGCCCCAGTGCAAGGACACACACACACACACACACACACACACACACACACACAAACACACACACACACACAGAGGTAAATCAGACATTTATTTGTCACATTTCTGGAAGCTGCTTCCACTGTCCTTCCTACAGTCCTCTTGGGATAGAAATGACCTCCTCACCTCTCATTCCATAACCTTTCATTCATGTTTGTATTATAGCTCTAGTCCAGGGTCAAGATTTATTATACAGAGTTTCCTCTTCTGATCTGTCAGTCTTAGTTTTAGTTGGCACAGCACCCAGTGGGTAATGCTTCATGACTAAGCATGGGGCTTACCTGTAATAGAGGCTGTAGGTATTAGTTCTGAAAAGAGGTGGATTTCCCTAACTAAATTCGAGTACATGAATCCCAAGCACACCACCACCTGCTCCGAACCCCTACTTCCTGCTTTTTCTACAGATGTGAGTGCTGAATCATCTCTAACCCAGCCTTCACTGTTGTAGCCCTTGAATTGGCTTGAAAATGCCACTGGAAAAGTCAAATGTTCCAAGTTCAAGCCCCAGGAAAATAAAAATAAGTAAATAAGAATTCAACAGCAGATGGCCTAAAAGGACAGAGCTGGAATTGAGGATTAACTGACTGGTAATAAAAGCTGTCATTACAGAGTGTCATCATTGGCAGGGTTATTTATTAGCTCTTCCCTTTAGATACCAAATGTCAAATGTGTTAATGCGCAGAAATCAAGACTTCCTTCCCCAGCTGCTCTGGTGTCAGGCTGCCAGCTTCATTGTCTTCTGAACAGGACCTGCCAGGAGTTTAGCGTTCATATGTCGTGTTATGCATACCATATTGCACTTAAAAAAGGCCAGATGAGGCTAGCTCATTCTAATCACCAGCCTGCCAATCATTCTGTTGTACTGTGCTCAAAAGTGCTTTCTCTCAACTCTTTCCTCTCGCTCGGAGAATGGGCTCTGCCTGAGCCCCAACCATAAGACACAAACGGATGGTTTATTGCACCAACCACTGCCATGGATCAGAGCTATTTCCACTTGCTTTGTGTCCATGTAGGCTTAAGGAGCCATAGAACTATTTTGTTCATGTGAGTGGTCCTTTCTTGAAAGACCTTTATTGTTCTTAATCACTCTCTCCTCTCCTCACTCTGTTTATCTTTTAATCTACAACTAAAAGTTTAATCTCGAGTGACAAAATTCCCTATGTACCGTTTCTCATTTGTGATGGTTTGGCTTACAGTTTTTAGATGTCATGAGAATTAGAAAGCCATCTTCTTTCAGTAGAAATTGTCTTGAAAATCTGAACTTCCAGGTGGGTGTGGCAATCTAAGCCTGTTATCTCAGCTGCAGGGGTCAAGGTCAGTGGGAGGATCAAGGTCACAAGCCTGCCTCAGGCAAAAGCACAAAACCTGACATGAAAAATAAACTAAAGCAAAAACGTATGGGGGTGTTGTAAAGTAGTGGGGTCCTGAGTTTAATCCCAAACAGCACCAATTTTTTTTTCAAATTTTCATCTTTTCCTAGGCTAATAATATGCAGTGAAATAATGGCATTCACTCACGATGTTGTCTATAGCAGACAGATTTGTGATAACAAGGGCACACCACTTGCATTCTACAGTACACTGAGTCACTAAGCTATGTGTTCAGTTTATTGGGGGTATTAAATTATCTCACGCCTATAATCCTAGCTTCTCAGGAGGCTGAGATCCGAGGATCATGATTCAAAGCCAGCCTGGTCACTAAAGTCCATGAGACTCTTATTTCCAGTTAACCACAAGAAAACTGGAAGTGGTAGTGTGGCTCAAATGGTGGAGCAATAGCCTTGAGCTGAAGAGCTCAAGGACAGAGTCCAGGCCCAGAGTTCAAGCCCCACAACTGACCAAAAAAAAAATTATCCCACTAGGTTTACCAGGATGTTACCAAATTATACGTTGAGGACATCTGTATTACATAATCAAGAAATGAATTGAATATGACCCTAACATCAGAGTTTGGAGATAGTTCCTATTGTTAGTTAAGTCAACTGAGCTAACAGTCTCCATACCACTTTTTAATTTTTTTTATTGTTGGGGTGATGTATGGAGGGGTTACAGTTACATTTGTCAGGTAGTAGGTGCATTACTTCTCACACATTGATAACCTTTTTTTTTTTTTTTTTTTTTTTTTTTTTTGCCAGGCCTGGGCCTAAGCTCAGGGTCTGAGCACTGTCCTTGGACTTTCTCAAGGCTAGAGCTCTACCACTTGAGCCTCAGCACCACTTCTGGCTTTTTTCTATGTATGTGGTACCGAGGAATCGAACCCGGGTCTTCGTTCATGCTAGGCAAGCACTCTACCACTAGGCCCAACTCCCGGCCCTCATACCAACTTTTACAGTGGATTTCTGGGGAGTCCCAAAGAGGCTAAGGCTTTTCAGAAACGTATAAGCTCACGAGAAGCAAGATGTTAACTATGTCCCATTTTCTATTTTCCTCATTATTCAAGGCAAAGTTATTTGGTACGAAATAGGTGTGTTGTCAAAGAAAAACATCTCTAAAGAATCTCCTAAATTGGGCTGGGAGTTTGGCCTAGTGGTAGAGTGCTTGCCTAGCATTCATGAAGACCCGGGTACGATTCCTTGCTACCACTCACATAGAAAAAGTCAGAAGTGCTGCTGTGGCTCAAGTGGTAGAGCTCTGGCCTTGAGAAAGCACAAAGATAGTGCTCAGGTCCCGAGTTCAAGCTCCAGGACTGGCAAAAAAAAAATCTCTAAATCATCATGACAAATCCTCGATTTTTTTTTCAGGAGTAGTTTTTGTCTAGGGTCATAATGAAAGTGTCAGAAGTTAAAAAGGATCAGAATCCTGCCAGAGTTGCCAGAAAGACCACAGTGTTAAGGACGGATTTGAGACATGAAGCTAAATGTAGCATTCAGGTCCTTAGATCTTGAGCAAGATCCTGGATAGGTGTGTGTCAAGAGCAGTCATTCTACCTGTTAGTGAATGTGGATAAGGTGGAGTTTATACAGAGACTTCGGAGTCCTAGGATGGTATGCAAAGGGACTGGGGCATGGATTGTGTGAGGTGATGGCAGGGTGACCAGAAAGAATGGGTAGCTGTCACATGCCCTGGGTGTCATGTCAGATAAGCAGGGATTGGAAGCCAAGAAATGTTTGGGGATATTCTGGTGACCATTTCACAGGAATATAAATAGAGAGCTGGGCGTTATAGCATATGACTCTAGTCTCAGTATGTGAGAGGCTGAGGTGGGAATATTGTAAGCCAGTTGAGCTGCATAGTTGGACTTTGACTCTACAAACTAAAATAATAATAATAATAATAATAATGATGATGATGATGATGATGATGATAGAAGAGAGAAAGAGCGAGAGGGGGGAGGATTAAAGAAAGATTCCAAATATCCTATTTCCTAATGAGAATACCACAGAACTACTAGGTCTGGCATTTTCTGTTTAGCCTGGTGCTGGAATTATAAGTGAGTAAGAAGATGGCATTTGGGCATTTTATTTGTCATTTCCTCCTTTATTCTTTCAGTGTGGAAACAAGGTCCCAGTTGGTTAGCTTTCCTGTTGATGTCTTTGAGAATGTTCTTCCTCCCAGCCTCATTCTGTGAGTAGGCATGTTTGGAAGTCAATCTTCAAATCTGCAGAGTTTCTTGAGCTTAAATGAGAAACCGGTCGATTTCCATGTGGCAGCTGTGGTGCTAGGGGCTTTCTGAAGGTGCGTGTGCTCTGTTATTTGAGCCACAGCTCCACTTTCAGCTTTTTAATGGGTCATTGGAGATAAGAACCCACCTGGGCTGGCTCAGATCCTCAGATCTCAGCCTCCTGAGTAGTTAGAATTATAGCCATTAGCTCCCGTGCCCAGCCTGAAGTGGCTATTTTGACACAGCTGTTTTGATGGGGGTGAGGAAGAGGTGAGGCTGAATGACTGTAGACCAAAAGGTGGTTCTGAGATCAAGTCCCAAACAGCGGATGCCCTCATCTCTTAAGCATGACCTCTGTAAGACTTACAGATTGACTGTTCAAATCCAAGCATCTATGATGCTGCTCATGAGTGATGCCTCTGATCCTGTGACTTTTCTTGGAGCTTTGAGAGCGTTGGTTTTCCTCTACAGAAGACACATTTGCTTATGTAGAGTTATAGAGTCATTCAGAAGCTTGTCTCTATGGATGGATTTTGAAAAAAATATTTTTATCAAGTGCCTGTGGCTCAACCTGTAATCCTTTTTTGGGGGGTAGAGGTCTTGGGGCTTGAACTCTGGGCTTGGGTACTGTCCCTGAACTCTTCCGCTCAGGTCTACCACCCTATCCTTGAGCCACAGCGCCATTTCCAGTTTTCTAGTGGTTAATTGGAGATGAAAGTCTCATGGCTTTGTAATGCCTGGGCTGGCTTTGAACTGAGACTCTCATTCTCAGTGAGATCTTAGCCTCCTGAGTAGCTAGGATTACAGCTGTGAGCCACTGTGCCTGGCTTGATAAGCCTTTCAGAAATATGTGTTTTTGTTTGTTCTTTTCTGAGACTGGGAGTGGAACTTGGTATCTGCCTCTTTTCCTCATTGGCTACTGGTCTACCACCTGAGCCATACCTCCAACCCCAAAATATGAGTTTTTGATGATAATCTAACTCATGACCTGGAGAAATCTGGGCTGGAGAGTTATCTCACCATTTGATAATCTGGGAACTTTTTTTTTGCCAGTCTTGGGGCTTGAACCCAGGGCCTGGGCACTGTCCTTGGACAGTTTTTGCTCAAGGCTAGCACTGTGCCCCTTGAGCCACAGCTCCATTTTTGATCTTTTTTGTATGTGTGGTATGGAGGAAAATAGAACGCAGGGCTTCGTGCATGCTAGGTGAGCTTCTACGACTAGGCCACACTCCTGGCCCCCTGAGAACATTTTAAAATGGTAAAAGTTCTACTAAAATGTACATTTTTGCCAATTCTTCTCTCTTTTAAAAATGAAAAACACTGCTAGGAACATGGGAATGCAAATCTTTGTGTGACACATGTTTTTATTTCTCTTGGAGGTGTATATGGAAGACAAGTATCTTAAGTCTCTATTTAACGTCTTGAGAACTACCAGTTTTCCAAAACAACTGACCCATTTGATAATCCCATGTGTATGGCATGAGCACTGAAAGTCTTCCAACCTTTTCCCACACTTGGTATGACCCATCTTCCTTCTAGCCATCTAAAGGGTGTGCAATGGTATCTTACTGTGTGCGTGTGTGCGTGTGTGTATTTTTTGCCAGTACTGGGACTTGAACTCAGGGCCTGAGTACCATCCCTGAGTTTTTGTGGTCTACCACTTTGAGCCACTGCTCCACTTCCAGTTTTCTGGAAATCACCATCCTTAGATCTCAGCCTTCTGAGTAGCTAGCTAGGATTCAAAGATTGTACTCCCAGGACTTGGCTTCCTATGAATGTTGATTTGCATTTTCCTAATGACTAAGAGGATTAAGCTTTCTTTCATAAGCTGAGTCCTTCCTTTTAACTGTCTTTTCTTTTTTCTTACTGGTGTTCTCAGAAACACAGAAATTTCTAATCTTCACAGTCTGATTGATCTATTTTTTTTTTCTTTTGCCTCTGTGTTGATGTGGGATCTAAGAAATCATGGTCCCACCCAAGGTTATAAAGATTTTCTTCCGTGTTTGTTTCTTAGTAGTTTTATAGGCTCTACCTTTAGGTAGATATCCATTGTGAGTAAGTTTGACTATGGTGTGAATGGAGTCTAACTCCAATGGGAGCCCAGTCTTTGTCTGGTTATTTTGTCATCCCAGCACCATTTGTTGAAAGGACAATTTCTCTCCACTATATTGCCTTGGACTCTTGTCAAAGATGACTTAACCACAGATGCAAATGTTTACTTTTGTTGTCCCCTAGTCTTTTTTTTAATGTGTGCGAATTCTGGGGCTTGAACTCAGGGCGTGGTCACTGCCCTTGAACTTTCAAATTTCTATTTTTGTGTGTGGGGCTTGAACTCGGTACTGTTCCTGCACTTTGCAGCTCAAGGCTAGTGCTCTACCACTTTGAGCCACAGCACACTTCCATGTCCTTGAGTATATTTTTTACTCAAGGCTAACATGATACCACTTGGGCCATAGCTCTATTTCTGGCTTTTTTTTTTTTGAAAGTTAATTGGAGATAAGTCTCATGGCTTTGAACCATGATCCTCAGATCTTAGCCTCCTCAGTAGCTAGGATTACAGGTGTGAGCTCCCTTTTCCCAGCTAGGAATGTTTATTTTAAAACTCTTAATCTATTCCTTTGTTATACTTACTTGTCTTATTTAGCTTTATTGAATACACTGAAGGTACATAGCCTACTGTTTTAATGTTTACATTTACTGAAATGGTTACTACAGTAAATTAACATATCATCTCACATACTTTCTGTATGTGAGTGTGATAAAAAAAATAAGCCTTCCCATATAGAATATAATGACTAAAGTCCTTCTCAGGCTGTGCATTAGATCTCGCTGGACAAAAAGAGATCGTCATGTTTCCAGGTGGAGCTCCATGACAAAGCACTTACTTGAACAGCGTGTGCAGATCACCAGGTTCAATCCTTACCACTGAAAACAGAGGGAACAATTCTGCTTTGGACATTTCAGTTTTAATCTAGAAATGTTTTAAAATCTAGAAATGCCCTGTCACTCAACTTCCCATGTTTTCGTTAGTGACTAAAAAGAGCCTCTGTGAAACAGCAGATGTAGTTTCTGATCACACAGAATGGTCAGGCGGGAACAATCCAGGAAGGGTACCAATTGCTTCACAAGTCATATCCGAACACATCCACTGCGTGAAGGAAATTCCTCCCCGGGAAGGAGCTTCCAGTCCTCTTGGCTTCTGTAACACAGGGAGGACAAAGCAGTGGCTTATTAACTGATTATGTACAAAGTCTATAGCCTTGACAAGGGCGGACCTGCTGAACTTCAGGCTCTGGATTTCTCTTAGAGCGGAAGTAAGGATGCATCTACTATAAGCCTTTCATTTGTCATGAAAAAGAGCCAGAGGAGGTGGTGGAAGATGCGAGTTTTCCGATACAGGAGGATTCACCAGGAGCACTGGGTAACTTGCTTGTAAATATATCTGTAGCTCAGGGCAATGTGTATGCAGCAGAACAGTCAAGTGGAAATTTGGCAAACGTGATCATTAATTATCTAATTTGGCTGTTTATTCCAATCAAGTTAGTTGGTTAACTGGCAGCATTCCACTCCACTTTGAATTGCTCAGGGGCAGCAGAAGGAAAGAGGATTAAATCACACATCTGATTCTTTTATACACAGCTGATGAAAATGTCTTGGCAGAATAGGAATTTGGCCTTTAAGGTAGTCTATGATGAGTTTTTCCCCCTGTATTTTGATTTCAAGATGACAGAAGGGGCTCAGCTGGATTTCTGGCCCATTAAGTCACTTGGATACTGAGATGAAGCCAGTTTCTCACTTCCAAGTCTCTGACATTGTCTATGGATTCAACAAGATGTGTTTAATAGCCAGATAGAAAACTCCTAGAGAAGTGAGCCCTGTGCCCTTGGCCTGAAAGGAGTGCGGAAGCAGCATTCTGTTCATTTCTGGAACTTTATGTCCCGATGTGGAAAATAATTATAGTCTCTTTCATATTCATCTATCAATCCATGTATTATTGAACAAGGGTGCTATGCCAGGCGCTGTACTAGGTGTACAAGATATAGAGATGAACCGTGGAAGGAAACGTTGCCTAGAGGAGCTCTTTGTTTGGGTAGAGTGTTGGATCCACTGTGGTTTGGTCCTTGGATAATAAAGGCATACATTTTGAACATTAGGTGTAGATGGTGGGGGGCCGGGGGGGAGAGAAAGTCCGCTCAGGTGATCAGGGAAAGCTTGATTAGTAACAGGGAGTTGGAATGGGTAGATGACCTGTCAGGAAAATCCTTCGTATCTCCTAGAGGGGCACATTGAAGAGGACAGGAGTTCTAAGCACGATGGCAGCTCATCCACTGAGCCACAAAACAGTGAGCCTTCTAGGAGAGCCACCTGGCGTCTGTAGCAGCTGGAGACTGAGATGTGGATTGTAAAGTGGGCGCTAAGGGAGCAGAAGGTAGGCAGAGCCTACTTGGCACTGTGAGGGAGCCTTTGGACAGCTCTAGAGGGAGAATTATTTGATCACCTATGAAAGGTTATTGCAGTGTGAGATGTGCAGAATCTCTGGAGCTACATTATGGAAACAGTCCAGATGTCCTACAATAAATGAGTGGACCCCAAAAATGTAGACTTTTATACAGTTATTAAAGTCAATAATATTATGTCATTTGCAGGGAAATGGATGAACTGAAAACAAATCATATGATTTAAGTAAGCCAAGCTGAGAGAGACAAATGATGAATGTTTTCTCTCATATGTAGAAGTTAGATCTCTATATACTGGCTCATGGTAAATTTTACAGAACTCTAGATATTCACGCTCAGTGAAACTAGAGGAGAGGAACATAAAGGTGCAATGCTTCTGATCACATCAAATAATATTTATCGCGATAAACTCCAGGAAATAGAAACAAGAGTTTTTTTTTCTGTGTTACTATTTTCACCTTGTCTTTCTGTCTTGCTTTTCTGTCTTTAAGAGAGTAAGGGGGTCATAGAAATGGCGGGAGAAAGCATAAAATAAAAATGCAGCAGTGGCACTCACTAGACATTCTGTTGAAAATGAACTGTATAACTTGAGATGGGAGGGAAAAACTGGGAGAAAATGAGGGAAGGGGTGACATTGCCCCAAAAGAAATGTACCTATTACCTGTACCTACCTGGACCTATGTAACAGTTACCTCTGTAACTGTTACTTCTCTGCATATATCACTTTTTTTAAAATCTGAACTCTGGGCCCGGGCACTGTCCCTGAGCTCTTTAGCTCAAGTTGGTACTCTACCATTTGAGCCACAGTGCCACTTCTGGTTTTCTGGTGGTTAATTGGAGGTAAGAGTCTCATGGATTTAGTGCCCTGACTGGCTTTGAAGTATGAACCTCAGATCTCAGCCTTCTGAGTGTCTAGGATTACAGGTATGAGCCGCTAGTGCCTGGCTGTAGATCCCCTTTATAGTAACAATTAAACAGAAACAAAGCCTTCTTTCCAGCTACTCAGGTGGCAAAGAGGGGAAGATTGTGGTTTGAGACTGGCTTGGGTAAAAAAATGAGAAAAGGACCGGGAGTGTGGCCTTCTTGAGGCTCTAATTTCAATCCTCAATATTTCTCTCAAAAAATAATGAAAACCAGAAAAGAAAGGAAATTCTGATTACAGCCTTGCATCAAACCCAATAATCCAGGGCATTATATATTATCAAGCTGGCATTCCCACGCATCTCATTCAAACACTGCTTCCAAATAAGGAAACGAGAAAAATAATGCATTTGCATAACGTGATGCACAGCTATTCCTGTATATCGACAACATGCAATCTTTCTCTCTCCCCCAAGGAGGACACACTTGGTTCATTTCACTTCTAGCTGAGTCTTTTTTGGAAAATACTTGTAACAACTATGTTCTTCCTTTCTTTACCTGCTCATGGCTGATATTTATTGCTTATTTCTTTTTTCCCTTCCTTCCTTCCTTCCTTCCTTCCTTCCTTCCTTCCTTCCTTCCTTCCTTCCTTCCTTCCTTTTTTGTCCTGGTAACCACAGCTTGAACTCGGGACTTTGGTGCTTTCTCAGCTTTTTTGTTCATGGCTTTGCATTCTACCACTTGAGCCATGCCTCTAGTTCAGGACTTTGTTGGGTAATCATTGATAAATTGTAGAAGACTTTTTGCCTGGGCTGGTTTTGAACCCAGATCCTCAGGGTCTCAGTCTTCTGAATAGCTAGGATTGCAGGTGTGAGTTTACCAAAGCCTTGCTATTGCTTTTTTTTTTTTTGTTAGTTGTAGGGCTTTAACTCTGGTCCTGGTTGCTGTCCTGAGCTTTTTTTTTCACAAGGCTAGTGCTCTACCACTTTGAGCCACAGTGCCACTCTAGTTTTCTGATGGTTAATTGAAGATAAGAATCTTATGAAATTAGTAGAAATCTTGGGCTCTCCTAGCAGAGATTTACAATAGAGCAAAACCTAGATACATAAGGCCATACAGAATGACGCTAAATGAAAGGACCTCCACAATATAGAAACAAAAGCCATGTAATGAGTGATTGTTGTCCTTAATGTACTATGTTATCTCTCATCTCTTTTGCTGTCCCTTGGTTATCTCATATTGTTACAGTATTTTACCTTGTTACCTATTATATATATGTTTATTTGATTATTTGAAATAGGATAGGGAAGGGGGAGAAACAAGATGAGGGGCAGGGGTGGGGGGAGGGACATGGGGACCAAGACATGAGAAAGGGTATCAATGTTTGTGAAGTAATGCACCTTCTATCTGGTGAATATAATGTAACCCTTCTATTAATTACAATAAAAAATATATGAAAAAAAATCTTATGACATTTGACAAAATACAACAACCATTCATGTTGAAAGCACTAGAAAAAATAGGAATAAGAGGTACATTCCTCAAAATAGTGAAAGCCAAATATGAAAAACCTACAGCCAGTATTATACTAAATGGTGAAAGACTGGAACCATTCACCTTAAAATCAGGAACTAGACTGGGATGCCCACTCTCTCCACTTCTCTTCAATATAGAGCTGGAACCCTTAGCCAGAGCAATAAGGCAAGAAAAGGACATCAAAGAGATCCACATAGGGAAAGAAGAAGTTAAACTATCCCTATTCGCAGATGACATGATCTTCTACTTGAGTGACCCAACAAACTCCACTCCCAAACTTCTAGAATTAATAAACCACTTTAGCAAAGTGGCAGGATACAAAATCAACCTTCAGAAGTCAGTAGCCTTCTTGTACACCAACAATACACAAACAGAAGGCCAAATCAAGAAAATGATCCCATTCGCAATAGCCCCCAAAAGAATAAAATATTTAGGAATATACTTAACCAAAGATGTAAAGGAATTATTCAATGAAAACTATAAAAGCCTAATGAAAGAAATTAAAGAGGACACTAGGAAATAGAAAGACATCCTATGCTCATGGCTAGGGAGAACCAACACAGTGAAAATGGCTATACTGCCAAAACTGATATACAAATTCAGTGCAATCCCCATCAAAATCCCAAAAACATTCTTTACGGAAATAGAAGATATAATCCAAAGATTCATATAGAACAAGAAAAGACCCAGAATAGCCAAAAATATTCTAGGCAAAAAGAGCAATGCTGGAGGTATTACAATACCAGACTTCAAACTCTACTATAGAGCCATAATAACAAAAACTGCTTGGTATTGGCACAAAAACAGACCAGAAGATCAGTGGAACAGAATAGAAGACCCAGAAATAGAACCACATACCTATAGGCAACTTGTATTTGACAAAGGAGCCAAAGATATATAGTGGAACAAACACAGTCTATTCAATTATTGGTGCTGGCAAAACTGGGCAGCCACATGCAGAAAACTAAAAATTGACCCTAGCCTTTCGCCATGCACAAGCATTAACTCAAAGTGGATCAAAGACCTCAATGTCAGACCGGAAACAGTGAAACTGCTACATGATGAAGTAGAAGAGACACTGGAACTCATAGGCACAGGCAAAAGATTCCTGAACAGAATCCCAGGGTCACAACAGATTGGAGAGAGACTGGACAAATGGAACTACCTAAAAATAAAAAGTTTCTGCACAGATAAAAGCATAGTCACAAAAGTAGAGAGACAGCCAACCAACTGGGAAAAGATATTCACCAACAATACATCTGACAAATGCTTAATATCCAGTATCTACAGGGAACTCAAGAAACTAATCCCCCCAAAATCCAATAAACCATTCACTAAATGGGCAAGGGAACTAAAGAGAGACTTATCAGAAGAAGAGATTAAAATGGCAGAAAAGCATATGAGAAAATGTTCATCATCTATGGTCATAAAGGAAATGCAAATAAAACCAACCCTAAGATACCACCTTACCCCAACAAGAATGGCCAAGATTTTGAACTCAGACAATGACAGTTGCTGGTGGGATTGTGGAGAAAAAGGAACCCTACTACACTGCTGGTGGGAATGTAGACTAGTTCAGCCACTCTGGAAAGCAGTGTGGAGGTTTCTTAAAGAACTGAAAATAGGGCTGGGAATTTGGCCTAGTGGTTAAAGTGCTTGCCTAGCATGCATGAAGACCCAGGTTCGATTCCTCAGTACCACATACATAGAAAAAAGCCGGAAGTGGTGCTGAGGCTCAAGTGGTAGAGCTCTAGCCTTGAGAAAGTCCAAGGACAGTGCTCAAGCCCTGAGCTCAAGCCCAGGACTGGCAAAAAAAAAAAAAAAAAAGAACTGAAAATAGACCTTCCCTACGATCCTGCCATACCACTTCTGGGCATCTATCCTGAACATCATGACCCAAGATATGATAAGGACACCTGCTCAGTTATGTTCATCTCTGCACTATTCACAATAGCCAGGCGATGGAAATAATCCAGATGCCCTACTGCAGATGAATGGATACAGAAAATATGTGGTATATATACACAATAGAATTCTACATAGCCAGCAGACAAGATAAAATAATGGCATTCGCAGGGAAGTGGATGAATCTAGAGCAAATCATGTTGAGTGAGACAAGTCAAGACCTAAGGAACAAAAGACGCATGGTATCCTTAATATGTGGCTATTAAATCCGAAGAGTACAAGAGCGAGGGCTCAATAACTGCATACCCAAAGCTATGGACATGGTAACAGAAATATAAACATAACTATATAGACATAAAAACCTATGACTCTATAGACATAATGTTTTATTTCATAAATTAATATGTTTCTATGACATATACCTTAAACCTAATTTTGATTAAGTTCTAAATACTAAGTCCCAGTGATTGTAAATTGAGATTCCCTCCTTGAACACTTGTTTGTTAAACTTGTCATTTAAAATATGATGTAAAAATCAACATTAATAAATTCTCTAATAAAAAAAAAGTCTTATGAACTTTTGTGCCTGGGCTGGTCTTAAACCATGATTCTCAGATCTCAGCCTCCTGAGTAGCTAGGATTACAGGAGTGAGCCACTGGCACCCAGATTCTGCCTATTGCTTTTTATCTTCCATGAACCAGTGCACAATTCTCTGATCTTATCAGGCACAGCAGGCAGGCAAGACTCTGCTCCTCAGTCTATGGCAAGACCAAATCATCATTCCTGAAAGGTTATGTGTGGTTAGCCATCCTGTCTAAGTTGACTTGCTTTAGTTCCTTATTAAGTTTTTGTTGTTGTTTTCTAATTTTGAGACCAGATCTTATTATGTAGCCTAGGTTGGCCTTCAACTCAGCATTTTTCCTCTTTAGATTCTTCTGCGCTGGAATTATAGGCATATACAAACTATCAACACAGGTGTACTGAAAGGTGTCCCGGAATGTCTGCTGTTCAGGTATCCTGTCCACTGCCCTCATGGGAAGCTGGCCTGGGGAACCCAGTCTCAGCTTCTCCATCAACAGCTTTGTGGTTACCTCCTAGAAGCCAGAACCTCTACACAAGCAAAAATCCAAGATCAAAGGGACAAGAAGCACAGCCTTAGCTATTGAATTATAAGTAAGAGAAATCTCTTCCTTTCCACTCTTGATTCCTTTACTACCGAAACAGCACAGTCTTGGTGATAAAAGCCCAGCCTATGTTGTTGAGCCCACACAGACCATCATGTCTGCTTGGCTAAGGAACTCATTGGTGAAGGATCTGGGGTTGGATCTCAAAAGGCTGGCTGACACCCATAGAGGGGGTGGCCTCTATGCATTTCCAGGTATGTTTGCTTTTGTGCTTATATTTTTGTGACACATAGATACCTTCACATTGTGTCCCTTTAGAGAGATGTACCTATGTCTCTCCCAGATCTTCTGGTCATTAATTTTTCAAATGTGCTTCTTTCGAATAGTTGATTCTCTGGTGAAACTATTCCCCATTGCTCATACATCACCATAAGTCCTTATCTCCGGTCAGTTGAGCTTCTTCAATCGGAATTTAGGTCTTGCACAAAAATTGGGAAATGTTTATCAATTATTTATTTAAATGATTTTTTTTCTGTTCTAATCTCTCTCATTTCTTCTTCTAATAATGGAAGTTTGTATATTATGCCTTTTTAAAACAGGTTCCTAAGACTTTGTCAATTATTTATTTCCCTTGTTTCTTAGGTTGAGTAAGTTCTGTGGATTTGTCTCTAGGTTCATTAACTCTTTCTTGAGTCACTTCTGTTCTGCTCCCAAGCATAGTGAGTTTTAAATATCAGTTAGTATGCTACTGATTGATTAATTGATTTTTGCTAGTCCTAGGGCTTGAACTCGGGACTTGGGCACTGTCCTTGGGCTTTCTGAGGGCTAGTGCTCTACTACTTAAGCCGTAGCACCACTTATGGCTTTCTCTGTTTATGTGGTACTGAAGAATTGAACTCAGGGCTTCGTGAATTCTAGGCACGCACTCTACTACTAGGCTGTGCTCCCACCCCCTGCTTTTTAATTTTAGAATTTCTGTGCGCATCTTATTTGTAGTTTCTGGAAGTGGTCCTGTGTTGTCATTCATTGTAATAATATCCTATCTTAGATCAATGAATGTAGCTTAATAGCTGCTTTAGGATGCAAACACGCCAACTTTATCATTTGACTTTGCTCTTTCAGACTGGGTGAGTTTTGTTGACTCTTCATATATTAAGTGGTTTTTGAAAATTATATTGAGGAGATTATAAAGTTTACTTTGTGGAATTGTTGATATATATGTATATGTATATATATACATATATCCTGTTATATTTTTTCACAGATAGTATATTTTGGCATTCTTTGTTTAAACATCACATTAACATAGATGAAAAACTACAAATTCAACCTGGATGTTTCCAAGCCCTGTTTTCTGTCTAGGGCTAGTTCTTTTAATTGCATGGTAATCCCTTTCAATGTGGGCTCTTTTCTGTAAGTTCCTCGAAGTAGTAACAGGGCCTAATTTTTGTTTTATATATAGCTGAATATTGACATTCATGGACCTGCCATGATGGTGAATGCATGAATGACCTATTGAACTATGTAATTCAGAAAACACCTATCAAATTAGGACATTTTACTAAGAAATGGGATCCATGAAGGAAAAAGATAGGAGTTGTGTATCTTCAACTTCCATCCTCCATGCTTTGGTGACATTTTTATTTGTCAGTCTCCTAACAAGAATCTGGGTTCAGTCATACCCTCATGTGTTATTTACTGCAAGTACACTATGCACTAAAAGAGAAGAGAGAAATAGTTTAACTGTACTTTAGCTATATTCCCATAGTGTGGAATTAATTCAAGATGTATAAATTTCAGGCACAATCCATGGCAGCGGTTCATTCATTCAATATACATTTGAGCTCCTCATGTTGTTGCATTTGCAATATTCTAAAAATACCAAAATTAATCAGCAGTGTTCCTGCCCTCAAGGAATGAGGAACACAGAGGGGCTAGCCATTTAACTACAATATTTACAGGTTTAACAAATAGTTATTGAGCAGAACTACTTTGTTCTGCAGGGATCTAAGGATACAGTAATAAGAAGATGTACAAACTTTCTGCCACTAGTGTTTTTGTGGAAAATATTAACTCCAAGGGAGTTTTTTTTAAATTTAGAGGATCCTTTATTAGTTTCTGTAATCAAACCCACATAGATAAGACCTTACATATTTAATACAATGTGTTTACTCCTGTACAAATAAAAAAATAAGTTTAACGTTTCTAGACCAATATGGCTATTAATTTCTGTACAATGCCAGTTCAACATGATAAGCTAGGATACTTTTTCCAAAGTTGACAGCGCAGCTAAAGTTTCCAAAAATTCAAATTATATACAGGTATATATATGTATATATTTATATTTATATAAAAAGATCAGTAATAGCAGTATGTTATGCATGGATAGCAGCAAAAGCTTTCCCAGGCTCTGCAGTCATCTAAACAAAATTAGACATCCAGCACACTCCATTAATAAAAAGAAAAAGATAAAAAAGAAAAACCCTGAAAAAATGTGAAGTTCTGTTACTGTTGTGGTGCCTGGCACCATTTTTTTTTATTAGCTTCTCAATCATTGTCTGGAAAGAAAACGTTCTTGAGTAACCTCATTAAAAACAGCTCTGATAAAGCACAGTCACCACGACGTATCATTAAGCAGGTACAAGGTATTTTATATTCACAGAGGGATGATACAGTACTGTCCTACGTCTATCATACTAGAGAATACAATTAAAAGGCATTATTGAGACTTGATTCTATTTTTCCAGCAGAAGTCCCAAAGGATGGTATGACACAGCTCTGTAAAGAAATTCACTTTCTTAGGATTTCCTTCCATTAGTGGCACAGTTCTAAGAACTCACTCTATCAGCTATAAATGGTTTGAAAATGGAGGCGTAGGAGTAAGAAGAAGAAAAAAAAAACCCAAACAACAAAACAAAAACCATACCCACAACCACTGGATTCATACAAAGATGACTGAATGAAGGCAAGAGGGACTCAACCTAACACCGTTCAAATGTAAAAGATTTGGTAAAATATTGTCCGGGGGAGTTTTTCTACATGCAGTCATTTAAGCACCACCCTCACACTCTCACCTTTTTTCTCTTCCTCCTCCCCCTTTTCCCTCTTTTTCTCCTTCCTTCCTTCTCCCTTCTCCTCTGCCTTCCTCAACTTATACAATATGTGCTGTTAACTCATATTTCACTTAAGTTTCAAGCTGCATAAACTTAAATAAAATTAAAATCAAAAGGAAAGACTGTATCATTGCTTGAGTATCCTATTAAGCCTTTTCAGATGCACATTAGAATAAATGTGTAATTAACAACATGCAAAATGGCTAAATGCAAAACATCAAAGAGTAAATGTCCCTCTCACATTGCTTTAAATGTGTTAAAATATTTAAACAAGAGGCATTTATAAAGTACTAAAAATACTTTGGAAATATAAAAGGAGTTATTAATTGTGCTTGGTGTTTATATGGAAGGCTCTGCAGAAGATCTCCTTGATGCGAATGACAGGATATTGTACCTTTCATAGTAGGCAGAATGATGACTCCCAACAAAGATGCCTACCTCCTAAAGACCTTGTTACATTTTATAGTAAAGAGCACTTAAGGATGCAGATGGAATTAAAGTTGCCAATTCATTATATGTAAAGATGTTATGCTGAACTATCGGAGTGGGCCCAATATAAGCACAAAGCTCCTTAAAAACAGAAGAGAGAGGCAGAGAGATAGTTAAGTGACAGGTTGTATAATATAAGGCAGGGCCTTGGAAAGCCTATGGACTCTAGAAGTTGGAAAGGGCAGGAAACCCATTCTCCTCAAAGCCTGTAGGAGGTTACACAGCTCTGTTGATACTTGGACCATAGCTCAGTTAGACCCCTGCTTGACCACAGAGCTGGATGATGATAAATTCGTGTTGGTCTGGCAATGTCACCCAGTAGTACAGTGCTTTCCTAGCATGCTCAAGGCCCTGTGTTCTATCTCCAGCTCTTCAAAATAGAAATGCTAATAATAATAATAATAATAAATCTGTGCTATTTTAAGCCACCAACTCTGTGATAACTGGTTACAGCAGCCAAAAGAAACTATTAAGTCCTTATGATACTAGGTATACCCTAGACATTGGTAGAAAATTCACCAAATGGAAGGAGGACAGGATTTTATCATGTTTGTGGAAGAAGAGAAAAAGATTGTATCCTTTCTTCCAGGCTAATCACAGATTTGCCAGAGAAAAAGCATAACAAATTTATTTAACAAAAGTTTCATTTGACCCAGGAACCTTCAGAAATGATGAATCAAAGGCCCAGAGAAAATTGTGTGTGTGTGTGTGTGTGTGTGTTTGTGTGTGTGTGTATGTGTTTAACACTTAGGTTTGATGAACAATGGGCTGCTGGGTAGAAATATAATCAGTCAGGAGAGGAGTTGAACCTAATGACATCAAACTGGGGCAAGGGAACTAGCAAGTCCTGTTGGATTTGATTCTTGTCCTGTCTGTGTAACACTTGCTCTGTACCCAGAGCAAGACACCTGTCACATGAGGATCTTATGACACTTTCAGAGGAAGAAGGCCAGAGGTCTTTGATAACTAGGTCTCACGTTGCAAGGTGTGGAAAGGTTAGAGGATGACCTGTATGTCTCTGCTATTTTCTCAATTTCCAAAGTGCTATATTTTGGGGTCCCAGGCTCTGGGTCTACACTGCCATTGCACTTGGCGTGGAGTTGTGGGGAGTGCATTTTGGATGAAGGCTCTCTTTGTACTGCACAATGAAACCTGGACTGAGTCCCAGACATGAACTGAGAAAGGGCTTTCAAGATGGGGAGTTGGCTGAGCAGAGATCTGCCTGTTCCTGGTGTGTTTGGTGAAATGTGTTCACATCTAGTATTAGGCTGTGTGCTGGGGGAGGGTGACAGCATCAATCCAAGGTGGTGACAGAGAACAGCTCATTTGGGGCCTTGTGGGGCCTGCCAAGAAGTTGGGGTTTGGGTCATGAGGCCATAGGGAGTCACATCCATTGCCTCTGGGTGGCGTGAAATGCGATACTCCCTGGCTTTCCTGTGGGCTCGTTTCTTTCATTCTTCATAGAATCTTCTGGATTCTTGGGTTTCTGGAAACAGGATCCTTGCCATTCATGCACATGTTTGGGAGCAGGCTTGACTTCTTGGGCTTGAGTTCTCGGCCAGGGTCAAGTACTGCCCCTTGGAAATGGCCAGACAGTGGCCTGAGCACCCAGATGGCTTGCAGACATCTTGTCTTGCTGCCTTCCTGCAGGAGCTGAGGAGCCGCCAGGGTCCTCACCAGCAACTCTGGGCGCCATGTGTATGCAAATATGATCACAGAGATACCTAGGGCAGCCCTGGTCGGGTGTGGAGCGGGGAGGGGGGGAATTTAGCTATGGAGTCATTGCTTCCTCTCTTTCCCTGTGCATTTTCAAGATGGCTTATTTTCCTTTCTTAAAGTTACAGTGGAATAAAAGGACAGTAATGAGTTCCAGATGCTTTTATTTTGCTTCTTCTATAATTGGAAACAAAAATATAGCATGGCTTTTAAATTGAAAGTGCCAGAGAGGGGTGATGCTTTTAGCTCTGGGGTTTTAACCATAATTTAGAGCTCAGCATGGGGCTGTGGCCGTGGTCACCACAGCTAGCTGGCTCAGGCTGCTCCCTGCAGACCCGCTCAAGGCTTTCTCTCTGAGTCTCAATGAGCTTCAGCAGTGAGTCCTATTTTAAGAAACTCAAATACAAGGAACTCAAATGTACAAAGCAGACAGATTAGGGCAGCCTAGTATTCAAAGGTTGTTTGTCAAGCAGGCCTACACAAATCCTTGCAGATCATTAATCTCTGCAGAAGGGGACAGAGACGCATTCTAAGCATGGAGTGCCAAGTGAAGACAAATGAAAAAGTCAAGATACCAGAATCTTGAGGCATAAAGAATCTTAAGGAGAAAGAACATTTGAGTTTCTCTGGGCCCATCCATTGGCATTCACCTTCAGGAGAACTTCAGATCCATAAGACAAAGACGTGATTTATAGTCCTGTTTAGAATGGCATCTTTCTTGGCAAGTTACACAAAGAGAATGCTCTAAACCTATAAGGAGAGGATAGTTATTTCATTTAGGCTAAAAACTTTAAGCCTCTCTTGGAATCCTCTTGGCTAATGGTAGTTTCACAATGGAATGGTTTGGAAAGCTGGATTCAGGTTAAGCATGGGAAAGCACTTGGCTCCCATCAAAAAGACAACAATTACACATTACATTTCCTGCTACATTGAAGGCGTAGTAGATCCCAGACCTCAATGTAATAGCAGGCCAGGAAGGAAAGATAAAGCTAAATGGCGGCTCAGTCCTTAGATAGTTTACACACTACACCAGCACACAGGAATTCTGGACCTCAGAGCTGAAATTGAAGAATAGTCCCTTCCCTTTTGTTTACTGCAAAATAAATACAGTCAGCCCTCCCTGTCTGTGGCTCACATGCAAGTAGATTTAACCAACAGTAGATGGAAGATATTGAGCTATTTTGGTGGTACTAGAATTTGAACTCTGAGCCTTCTGCTTGCTAGAAAGGTACTCTAGTACTTGAACCACACCCTCCAGCCCCTTTTTATTTTAATTATTTCTCTCAGATATAGTATCTTTTTTTTTTTTCTTAAATCCAAGACCAGGCTGGGTTATAGGTGTGTCCCACCATGCCTGGCGTACTGGTTGTGACAACAGAAGTCTTGTTCTCCTCCTCCCCCCACTTTTTTTTTTTTTTTTTTGGCCTGGGCTCATCTTAAATTACGTTTCTCCTGATTTCTATTTAGAAGCTTGGTTTATGGCAGATGCTACCATATCCGGCCCAAATGGAAAATGTCTTAAAATTGTGCATAGGACATGTGCAGATGGTTTTCCCTGTTACCATTTCCTAAACAATGCAAAGCAATATTAACAAATCATTTGCATCCTATCAGGTGGTATAAGGAATCTAGAGAGGGTTTAAAGAGGAAAAGAGAAGGCCATATGTTATGAGGAGATAGGATCCCATTTGTTTATTTATTTAGCCAATCCCAGGGCTTGAACTCAGGGCCTAAGCACTGTCCTTGGGCTTTCTCAAGACTAGAGCTCTACCACTTGATACAAAGCACCACTTCCAGCTTTTTCTATGTATTTGATACCAAGGAATCAAACCCGGATCTTCATCCATGCTAGGGCAAATACTCCTACCATTAGGCCAAACTCCTGGCTTTATTTTTTATATATTAGCTATTTTCAGGAATTCATTCTACACCAGACAGATGTGTTTCATTAGCAAAATGAAACAACTCCTTAACTGGAAAGTCTGATTACATTTGGCATAGCAGAAGAGCCTAAAAACTCTTTCAGAAAGCCAACAGAGTATGTATGTAAAGAAAGCAGGCAGGCCTGGAGTTTGGCCTAGAGGTAGAGTGCTTGCCTAGCATGCACAAAGACCTGGGTTCAATTCCTCGGTACCACATACATAGGGGAAAAAAAGAAAGAAAAGCAGGCAACTGTTGCCAAATCTCCAGTGGAAAGTAAGTTGCACGCCTGTAGCTCTAGCACTATGCCATTATATATGAGGAACCTGGGCATCTGCTGGCCTGCTGTCTGTGGCGGGTCTTGGGGACACTCTTTTGCCTGAGGGGTGATGGGACCTCTCTTTTGATGCCAAAATTTCAATCAACTCAACAAGCAGTAGTGACTGTCTCGTTCCCACTGCCTGTTCTTCCTTTGCGCTTGATATTTTCCTCTTACAGTCCTCAGCCATCTCTGAGCACCTGCTGTGTCGTGCTCCCTTTCAAAGCTCCCAGTCTTCTCATCTATACCTTGAGGAACAATCTGTCGGTGCCTTCCAAGGCTAGACTCCTTCCTGACCCAAGAGACCAGTGTCTCTGGAGTTTGAGTCTCCTGTGATCTGTATGCACAATGGCACTGAGAAGCTTCATTGGTCACTGGGAGAGCTGGCCCCGAGTTAGAGAGTCCTCCATGTTGTGGGGGCTGCAGTCCACTGGTTGTCTGCCCTTGGGTGTCAACTCTAATGGGTCAGCAAGGAAGACTGAAATGAAAGGCATATTCCTCATTCCTGGGATGGCTGCCATCCTGGGTCGAGTCTTTTCCTCACCTACTCAGTTCATTTAGAAAGCAACTACGAGTTCTTTTTCCTTCCTCGAAAAGAAGGTCTGGAGTCATTTTTCTGTCATTCTCTTCTTGCTTCTGCAATGTCTGGGATAGTCTCTGCTCAGCTCCTTCTAAAGCCATAAGATTCGGTTTTGTTTCTCTATCTTCTATTTGTCTTTATTGAGTATGACAGGCCCCGTCCACTCAGGGGAGATGAGCACATGTCTTCCAGGATATCTAGATTCTCTTGTGGGGTGTGTGTGTGTGTGTCTGCACCTGTCTTAGGGCTTGAACTCAGAGCCTGGATGCTATCCCTGAGCTTTTCCATTCAAAGCTGGCATACTACCACTTGAGCCACAGTTCTACTTTTGGCTTTTTGTTGGTGGTTAACTGGAGATAAGGGTCTCACCGATTTTCCTACCTAGGCTGGGTTGGAACTATAATTCTCAGATCTCAGCCTCCTGAGTAGCTAGGGTTGTAGGTGTGAGCTACTAGCACTCAGCTTTCGGTCCATCTTTACTTAGTTCTCATAGCCAATGGGCCATTTCAGTATGTTGCTCGATTCTGGTCTCGTACTGAGAGCCCTCCCTGGAAACCCCCAACCCTACAACCTCCAAAATAATGGAGCTCCCTGAACTCAGGCAGAGCCCCTGAGTGGGATGAGCCTCTTAGGAGAGAGAACCCATCAGCCCTCATGACTCCCCTGGAAGAACGAGGGAAAGAGAGAGGCCAGGAGGGTTCTTTCAGTAAGGGTCAGCAGCCTGCTTTCCGTGGCTCAAACTATCTGGCTGTCTGCTTTGTAAAATTAACTTTTAGGGGCTAGGAATATGGCTGCATGGTAGAGTGCTTGCCTAGCATGCATGAGGTCCTGTGTTTAATTCCTCAGTACCACATAAATAAAAAATTTTAAAAAATAAAATGAAGTTTTACTGGAACTTAGCCACATGTATTCATTGATGCACAGTCTAATGCTGCATTCAGGCTTAAACAGCACTGGAGCTATTCTCACAAGGGAATGAGAATGCTGTTGGCATGTATCTATAATCCTAGTTACTAAGGAGGCTGAGATCCTGAGGATTGAAGTCAGATACCAGTCTGGTAACAACTTGGATTACAGGTATGTACTACTATGCCCAGCCCCCTTCTTCTTTTCTTTTGTGTCGAATTGTCCTATTTAGTGCCTTCTAGGGATATTTTGATGCTGTTTTGGATCCTTCTAGATAATAATAATTTCCCAGAATAATTTCCCTGGCAAGGACTCATTCATCACACCTACAAAAACATCTTTTTCTTTTCTCCCAAATAAGGTCTCATTCACAGGTTCAACAATTAGGTTCTGGGCATATTACTAAGGGGTCTTGGGCCCTACCACAGGGGATAGAAGATTGGCTTTGATTCAGCAGGAATGACCAGAAACCAATGAGGAGTTTTGCAGGGCTATACATGGCAGATTCCAGTTGGTTTATGAGGGATTGGAATTCACGTTCTGTGCCCCTCCACACAAACACCATTTCCACTGACAAAGGGTGTGGACCACAGCAAGTTTCTGCTAACTGCGAAGAATCATAGCTGACAGGTCAGGAGAAAGGAGCCAGACCCCAAACTCACATTAGCTGCTCAGTGTTTCTCCAAATGCATCAACTCAGCTCAGTTTCTCAGTTTTAGGGAAGGAGATCCGTCACTGGTTTTCAAGGAAGTGACTAAAGTGGTCACTTGCCATTCTCCCTGTGGCAGGAGACAACAGGGTTGGTTTAGAACATCACTACAACTTACCAAGAAAGATTGTTGAAAGATTGTCTTATCTCAAGGATTATTTTTATTTTATTTTTTGTCAATTATGGGGCTTGAACTCAGGACCAGGGTACTGTCCTTAAGGATTTTCACTCAAGGCTAGAGTTCTACCACTTTGAGCCACAGCTCCATCTCTGGATTTCTGGTGGTGACTTGAAGATCAGAGTCTCATGGACTTTTCTGCCCAGGCTGGCTTTAAACCATGATCCACAAATCTCAGCCTCCTGAAGAGCTAGGATTATAGTCATGAGCTACCAGTTCCTGGATCAGATTGGTTTTTTTGGGGGGTAGGGGGGATGCTGGTCCTAGGGCTTGAACTCAGGGCCTGGGCAATGTTGCTGAGCTTTTTGGCTTAAGGCATTTAAGCTACACGTCTACTTCTGACTTTTTTTGATGATTAAGAATCTCAGTGCCCAGGCCCTGAGTTCAAGCCCCAGGACTATTAAAAAAAAAGACTCGCAGGCTTTCCTGCCTTGTCTGGCTTTGAGCATTGATCCTCAGATCTCAGCCTCTTGAGTAGAAAGGATTACAGTTGTGAGCCACCAGTGCCCAACATCAGCTCTCTCTTAAAGATTCTTAGAAACTGGTCTATTGTGACTAGGAATGTGAATGCCATTTGAAGGCATAGCTTTCTATAATAGTATTAATAAATAAAAATAAGCAGTATACAAGGCATGGAGACTTGGCCCACAAAAGATCTTCTATTTTAGGAGCTTGTTTCTTTTCTTCTTAGGCAACAAGTCTAATTCCATTTCTAGAAATCCCAGTTGCCCTTCTGTGGTCTAACTCCAGTGGGCATCTCAGAGCTCTGAGCAGCCTTTGGAAATGTCAAGACTCCCCAGTGCTGCTATTTATGAGGGAGAACTGGTGCACGTTTCTGCTTTTGGCAAAGGGTAGCAGTAAGGAACTTTCTCCTGAGTGGGCCCCTCTGGTGATCCATCTTGGCAGCGAGGCTGACCCTGGGCACATGTGTGTAACATATGTCAGTCTTGCCTTTGAATCTAGAGTATGAATCAGAGCGCAGCTCTGTTCGTGGGGATTTGAGATCGTGCCATTCCTCCGGAGTGGAAAGCAGTATTTGGCTTTCCGGGAGGAGGTGATATTTTCTCAGTCAAATGTGCACAATGAACACAGTCAGTACTCATTGTGAAGACTTAGAGAAAACAAGCCCAAAGGTGGCCATTGGCTGGCTTCCCCTCCATGGGGGTCATCCCTATCGTTTTCCCGTGGGCAGTGGGATGCAGGGACTCTCTTGAGAGGATGAGGTCATCCGTTCCATCAGCGAAAGTGTTTGCAAGTCTCTGGGAATTAAGAACTCCAGCAAGTTCTGGGGCAACACTGGGAGGAGTAGGGGTGCTCAGAGCATTTGCTTCTTATAAAGTGAACTATTCCAAGCCCCTCAAAAGTCACCATCTCGGCAGCAAACAGTTCTGATGACCGAGTTCACCACGGGTGCTTTGGTTTCTAGGTTCACCAGGGTCTCTCATTCTTTGTGGGTTATGATTTGGGAACTCCAAGAGTTTCCCAGGGCTTTGGGATAATTGGGGAATTCACATT
Source organism: Megascapheus bottae (assembly GCF_031878675.1). Lineage (NCBI taxonomy): Eukaryota > Metazoa > Chordata > Mammalia > Rodentia > Geomyidae > Megascapheus > Megascapheus bottae. The sequence goes on along the minus strand of NC_143509.1, from coordinate 97,185,503 downwards.
GATCTGAGCCCAGTACCTTCTGTAATTTTATTTGTCCAGGGACTCACTGAATTTGGGCTCAATTCCCTGGGGTTGGACTCCACTGGGAGTTCTTGAGGTCTTTCAAGGTCCAAAGGAAGCTCAAGGTACAGAGTTTGACCTGCTGCTGTAGTCTGAGAGGATTTATGAGGGGAAAAAGCAAAAAAAAAAAACCAAAAACAAAAACGCGGGGCGAGTGGATTTGTCTGGACTAAGGCTGTAAGAGGAGAGAGGAGGTGATCTCAGAAGGACTGTCAGGGTGGTTCCCCACCCCCATCCAGGGCCTGAAATCCATGGGGCTGGTGGATTGGGTTGAGCCTGCCCTGAGGAAGGGAGGGCAGGGGCAGTCCCCATATCTGTGGGTCAGACACTGAAGCTAGCGTGGTGGACAGAGTTCCTGGCTTCCTGAGGTAATTTCACTGCACTCAGGCTACAAAAGAGAAGGCCATATGAAAACAGGAAGCCACCATGTGGAAGAGATGCTAGCTGGAAAGAAGGCGTGGATAGAAGTCGGAAAGGAAGCTAATGGGATGGCAGGAGCCACAGGACATCGGGTCCTGTCCCTCTGCTGCCCAGGGACCCTGAGCACACTGGAGGCGGAGGGCCCCTGGCTGTGGCTGAGGGAAAGGGACCCAAAGACCTGCTGTTGAAGGAACCTTTGTGCTCACGGTTGGTTTTGTTTTTGTGTCAGTACTTGAACTCAAAGTCTGGGCATCCCTGTTCTGCAGCTTTTTTTTTGCTCAAGGCTGACATTCTACTCCTTGAATTGTATCTCTACTTATGGCTTAAAAAAATTCAAATTATTATGAAGGGGATGTACAGAGGGGTTACGGTTACATAAATCATGTAGAGTGCATTTCTTTTTGGACAATGTCACCCCTTCCTGGCTGTCTCCCAGTTTTTCCCTCCTGTCCCGACCCGCAGGTTAAACAACTCCATTTCTTGGAGTTCATTTTGATAAATATTATTTTATATGATCAGAGCACAGAGACATTGTGCCTTTGTGTTCCTCTCCTAAGAGTATCTTCCTTTGGTCTCACTGGGTATGAAGGTCGAGAGTCTTGTATAATTTATCATGTCTTCTGTATTTAAACCTAGCTTCCACACATACTTCTGGCTTTTTGCTGGTTAATTAGAGATAAAAATCTCACCGACTTTTCTATTCGCACTGGCTTTGAACCTAGATCTTCAGATCTCAGTCTTCTGAGTAGCTAGAATTACAGGCAGGAGCTGCCAGTGTCTGGCTACACAAGGTTTTTGAACCCAATCCCTCCATGTCTCACTAGCACTGTTCTTGTCCCCTCTCCTCCCACAACCCCCTCCACCTTGATGCCCACACCCCCATCCCTGGCATTCAAACTTACTAAAGATGGGGGAGAGATAGAGACAGACAGGCACAGAGACAGACTGTGGGGGGGTGATGACATGAAAAAGTGCCTCTTAGGCATGGGTGTACACAGTGGGCTGGTGTGGGGAGGTAGAGGAGGACAGCTCTGTATTCCTCCACAGGCCCATCCTCATCACCTCCATTTTATTCTTTGCAGCTCTATCTCAACAATGGCATTATCTTTCAAGCTCACATGGAATGTTCTAGAACGATGTCAAGCACACTGACTGAAAGAGCCTAGATGCTCCTAAAAGCTGAGGTCAGGTACAATTAGGGTTCTAGCCACCTTCTCCATGACAACACCTTCCAGAACAGTAGTTAGTTCTCTGTGGACATGCCTTTCTCTGACTTCTTTTTCTAGAAACCAGGACAGAGGGGCTGGGACACTGGGGATGCACCTTTCCCGTGGTAGACTAGACAATCTGACCTCACCCTTCCTCTGTCCCGGGCCAGAAGGGGACTGGGTACCATTTGTAGACTGGACTGTCCAGTCAGGAATGCAGATGACAGGAGGTGAGAGCCTGCACGAATTCACAGCTTCCCATAAGACGCCCACATTTGTTTAAGACCGGAAGTGGTCCATTCTGTCCACTGAGAAGAAATTAAGCATCCAAATGGAAAGGGAAGACAAGTGGGCCATCTCTCCCACTTCACTTATGTTATTTATTAGAAGTGCAGCACATAGGTCTATTCTTAGCTCTTTTTAAACAAATAGCCACTATTGGCTTCCTATTAAATTAGCTTCAGTGAGGAGGTCTGAGTACCTTGCTCGGTCTTTTCCAGACTCTTCCTGGAAGAGTCTAGAGTAACCTCTCCCCCCCCCCTCTCTCCCTTCCTCCCTCTCTCTTTCCTTTTCTTGATTTTTGCTTTTGTCTTATTACATAACCCAGGCTGGTCTCAAGATCATGATGCTCCTGCTGGGATTGCAGGCATGTACCACTATGACTGGCTGTAGTATAATCCTTCTTTTGGAGCAAGTGTTTTATAGAGGTGGTGCTTTCAACTCAAGGAAAGAGCCCAGTTTGGGAAATCAAGCAGGTTTCAGGTTTGGGCATGAATCAGTTCTGTATCCTTTCCTGTCCCTCTCTCAGGGTCATTGCAAATATGAACTGAGTTTCTGTGTGTGAGGTGGTTAGCACAGTGCCTGGCACATTGCTAGCTCCATGTGGAGGTTTGCTCTTAGGACAAGGATGGCTATTATGGAGAAGGAACAGCTGGTAGGCTTCTCTCCCAGCCCCTCTCCCCTTGGCCATAGCCAGGAAATGTTCTTGGTTGCACTTCAAGGCACTTTCTTCCTGTGCTTTCTGCATTGTCCCTAAACCATGGGCGTCAGCATGGAGCTGAACTTCATTTTCCCACATGGCTGACTCAACATTTCTCTAAAACAGCTCAGTGGACATAACAGTTGGCAACAAAAATGGCTGGGCCTGGGTGCTGTCCCTGGGTGCTGTCCCTTTTTGCTCAAGGCTACTTGCTCTGCATTGAGCTACAGCTCTGCTTCTGGCTCTTTTCGTCATTAGTTGGAGATAGGAATCTCACAGACTTTCTTGTCTGAGCTGGCTTTGAACCACAGTCCTCAGATCTCAGCCTCAATATAGGCAAATAATGAGTAATGTGCCCCACATAGTAGGTTAAGTGGTAGCCACTTAATTATCATTGTTGTTTGCCTCTCCCAGTTAATGGTGGTTTATCTACTGTCACATCATGTGCCTTCCCCACAGGGGAAATGAGGAGCTCATAGCTCTTGTCTTCCTGGTGTCCTTTGTGGCTCCTTTACTTGAGAACAGCCTGTCACCGATCACCTGGGATGTCAGGGGATGGAATGACAATTTTGTACTATTGTCTATTTGTCCACAGTGAGCAGATGGCTTCTCTGATGTCACTTGGGTTCAGTGTCAGCTTAGGTTAGAAGCAGCTGATTTTGACTGGGCTCTAGAACTGAATTCAAAGTCATCCAAGAATCCCAGGTTCAGGCTAAAGTAAACTACAGTATTCCGATGGCCTTGAGGGTCCCAGGAGACACCCAACCTTGAACCCTAGCAGCCACGTTAGAATGTCAATGATCTCAGTCTGTATGTGCATGTGGAAGAGAGTAACATAAAAATGCATGGTTGTTCTGTAGCAGCCACATAAGGTGGATTTCTCTCAGCTCTAGAGATCAGTTTTCTGGTTTCTAAGCACTGACTCCCCATGCGTGGAAGGGTGAGAAATCGGAGGGACCTCTGTATAAGGGCACTGGTCTGTTCATGAAGATTCTGCACTCATAACCTAATCACCTCCAAGGCTCCACCTCCAGGGACCAAGGTATTAGTTTGCAGCACAGGACTTTGGAGTTCGTCATTCTGGCCCTTTTGCCTCTCTCTTGCTGTGGTGTGGGAAAAATAACAGCCTGCCTGGGGCATTCTTTTTTTCCCCCCCTTCAGGTTTTTTTTTTAAACCATGTATTAGTTGCACAAGGGAGGTTTCATGTGCTGCAAACAATGAACTTTCAGTCTCACCCCCCTTCATCACCCTCCCTTATCCATCCTCCTCCTCTCTTCTTAAAATAATTTCCAACAGGTTCCTTTTTTTTTTTTTTTTTGGTTGTGGAGCTTGAACTCTGGGCATGGGCACTGTCCCCAAGCTCTTCAGCTCAAGGCTACTGCCCTACCCCTTGAGTCTCAGCCCCACTTCCCATTTTCTAGTGGTTAGCTGGAGATAAGAGTTTCATGTTCTTTAGTGCCCGGGCTGGCTTTCAACCATGAACCCCAGATCTCAGCCTCTTGAGTAGTAGGATTACAGGCATGAGCCACTGTGCCTGGCCATGTTTCATTATTCTGTTTTCATATGCACATATGAAGGTAATTTGCTTTAATGATAATGGAGAAAAATGCTCCATTTCCGTTCTCTTGGAATGCAACCAGTACAGTCTTTAGGGGGTATTTTTGGAGCTTCAATCAAAGCACTTTGAATCTTTATAACCTAGTGGTTCATCAAGATATATAAGGAATTGTTCAGATGATCAGGAATATTCTCATCATTATATCAGAAATAGTGAAAACTCATAAAAATATTTCCTCATGGAGGGAGGGAAATGGGGACCAAAACATGAGAAAGGGTATCTATGTCTATGAAGTAATGCACCTTCTATCTGATGACTATAATGTAACCCTTCTATTAATTACAATAAAAATATATGAGAAAAAAATTCCCTCATATTAGGCAACATAACCTATTGACATTCATGAAATGAAATACTATACGGGGATTTCAAAATATTTTTAAGATTTTAAGTGACATGTAAAATGTTTTAGAGTGTATATATACATATATATACAGTATACTTAAATTACATAAGAAAAGGAGAAGAACTTGTATTTATTGGTGGTGGACTACATGCTCTATTTATATTGTTTTATCAGGAGCTGAGTTTTTGCCCCCAGTTAGGGCTTTAGCTCTGGACCTTGAATTCTCTGTCAGCTCAAGGCTGGCAATCATCCATCCTTGTGATCCTTTCATTTCTGCAGCATCGGCCTTTATTACGGTGACAACCACTGTCTTTGGTCCTCCGTGCTCTAAGCTATCTGTATGAATCACTTATTCTGATTGGTGCTTCCATATCATCGTCATCATCATTTACATTTATATACATTTCATTCAATCCCTCCCCTCAAACAGCTTCTTTATGTATACTATATATTTGTTGTTGCTTCATACAAGGAATAACACAACCCAATAAGCTCTAATATTTGTCCTCATGAAGACAGGCCAGTAAACAAATGCTTTAAAAAGAAATCCCAGCAAATACAATAAAGGATGAGAGAAGAGGCCAGAGTGAAGCAATGACTATAAATTGTGTAATGTTCTAAGATGCTGTTACAACAAATTATGCTGGAACAACTAGGCCATTACCTGGGGCTTACAAATATTTCAGTTCCACATCGCTTAGATTTTGACTGTAACTGGATTTGACTTGTGTTTGGTGGCTCTATTTCCTCAGGGTTGAAAAGAGGCCACATCTTTCAGGAAACAGGCTAGACAGCAAGCAAACTTTCCTCTCTGTGAACCATTTCTAGAAATGAAGACCATCTCATGCCACAGGGTATGACTGGATTTCTTATAGCTTGGTTGGCAGACCAGGTTGTTAGAGTAATGGAGTTTTAAGAAATGCAATCTGTATTTCTATTAAAGTTATACACGGATCCAGTTTAAAAAGCCAAACAGAATTTAAATGCTTATACCAAAATAGCAGTCCCTAAAACAACTTCCCTAGCATCTACTTTCTCCTCCACTGAGGCAAATACTTCTGCTGGGCTTTGATGGCTCCTAAAACTCATCTTGAAATTCAGTGGCAATTGCATTAAATTTTCTGAAGGTCTCACCTTAATCCATCCTGAGACTTTTCCTCAGGATGGACTAAGGCTGATATTGCAAGAGTGGCTTAGTTATTATGAGCATGGGTTGTTTTCTCAGCTTCTTCTGAGAAAGCTTACCCTGAGAAGCCTTCTACGATGCTCTGATGCAGCAAGAAGGCCCTCACCAGCTACCTGTACCTTGGCATGGGACTTCCCAGCCTCCAGAAGTGTAAGAAATAAATTTCTTTCTTTTTTGGATGATCAAGTCTGTAATAATCTGTTAGAAGAAAAAATGGAGTAGCATAAAATCTTTTAATATTTAACCATGTATTTCTTTTCTTTTTTTTTTTTTGCCAGTCCTGGGCTTAAGCTCAGGGCCTGAACACTGTTCTTGGACTTTCTCAAGGTTAGAGCTCAACCACTTGAGCTTCAACACCATTTCTGGCTTTTTTCTATGTATGTGGTACCAAGGAATCGAACCCGGGTCTTCGTGCATTCTAGGCAAGCACTCTACCACTAGGCCAAACTCCCAGCCCGTAACCATGTATTTCTAACTCTGCTGTTATTTCTCAGTTTATCAACTTCGGATGTTTTCATTTCCTACTCCCTTCTCCAATGTTCATTTTCATGTCTTTTGCCTTCCCAATACCTAGTTATAGGACAATACTTTGTTATCAGCACTTAAGAGCTATATTATTTTGACTGTATAAATATCAGTTCCATCAGAACCATACATAGCTAACCATGATTATCTTTGCCTTTTCATACAGTTATTTTTCCTAGAATTAAGAACTACTCATTTTCCTACTGGTTTGTCTCTATATGTACCCTGAATTTATTTTCTCTGCTAGGGCTTAAATACCTTTGAATACTAATATGCGGAATTCACTTTTTACATTATGTCCTCAGAAAGATTCCAGCTATGAATACTACTTTCCCTCTACTTACCTTAGGAAGTATTCTGGAGTTGGCGGTGTGGTTCCAATGGAAAGGGATCTGCCTATCAAGTGCAAAGCTCTAAGTTTAATTCTAAATATGAAGAAAGACAATGAGAAGGAAAAAGATATGCAAAGGAGGAAGAAGAAGAGGAGAAATAACAGGAGGAGGAAAGCAGTAAGAGGAGAAAGAGCAGGAGGAAGCAGAGAAGAAGAAACAGTAAGATTGTTTTAGTGAGGAACCCTAAATTAGAGCCTTTATTTCCTTGATAACATATCATCTTTAGTTCCTTGTTTGAGCGGAGCCTATTAACAAATTGGATCCATAAATGTCTTCACATAATTATACTTTTTCCTGCACACTTGGTTGTTAGTTTGATGAGGTATAATTTTTACTTTAAACACCATTTGCCTCATAGTTTCCTATGTTTCCAGATTTCATTATTTCTATTGAGAAAAATGCATGCCGTACTGATTCTAAATCCTCTTATATGTGGCACCCTCCACATCTGAGATGTTACAATGGTTTCCTCTGATCAGCTTTTCTGTGGGACTCTTAGTCATTCTTTGTGCATGACACTCAGAAAGCCCTTCCAATCTAGAGGGGGAGACCTGCAGTGGTGGTATTTCCCTGTATTTGTTCTGTATTATTATCTTTCCATTCTGTGTTCCTACATTTTATAATTCACATTATTCAATGCTGATAGTTCCAAACTAACCCAGAGGTCTCAGGATCTTCTCTCTCCTTCTTCATGTTTATTTGCTATTTCTGGGTGATCTCTTCTGCTTCTGGTTCTTCCATGCTTTTCTATGAAATTTTCCATTGTTACGTTTTAGGTTTATAAGAACTCTATCTCTTTGTGTTTTACAAATATCCTGCCTTCTTTTATGTGTCAGCTTTTTTTTTTTCCAAATGCTTCACAAGAACTTTGTATCTTCCTGAGGAGAACTTTAAAAAGTTGTGTTTTAAACTTTTTTCTTGATCTTATCATCCTGTCTCTTTAGGGTTCCTCTTATTTACCAGAAGCTTCTCCTCAAAATATGCAGTGACCCTTCCTGTTCATTTTCATCATGTGTGTGCACGTGGTATTGCTTTAAGGACAATGACATATTTGGAAGGGGATGGACACAGTAGTTGTATAGCATTGTGAATGTGCTTTAAAAAGCCTCTGAATCATTCACTTTTAAATGATTATTTTTGTCTTGGTTGAATACTACCTCAATAAAAATGATCACTGAAGAAATCCAAGCCAGAACCTCCCAGTCTTTCCCACAGCACAGCAGAGCTGCCCAATGAGAAATGGTGTTCTAACCCACTGTCTGGATTTCAGTTTGCCAATTGTCTCCTATCTCCCTGTTCTGAGTGTGGCATCTCAACCCACTCTAATATCCTTGTAATCAAGGCACCTTGGTTCAGTCTCTTCAGAGAGCAAACTGTTCCGTAGTCTCTAGCAGAGGTAGGGAAGGTGTAGTCTCTGTACTGGGAGGTCCAGGTAAAAGGAGGAAGCTGTCTCTTCCTTTGCTGGAATGAGGTCCAGGTTAGTGATAATGTCATCTTCTCACTGCCCAGATCTGGGAGAGATGGAAGCTTAATAACTTTATTAGGTTCTTGGATCTCCACATCTGAAACTCTAGAAAAACGACTTTCTTCATGCTCTGCTTCCAGTCCTCGTCCCTCTGACACTTAGGTTACTTTACTTTGATGCTCAGGTTTTCAAAAGTTATTATTTCCCAAGCACCATAATTCCTTCTATGAGGCTGCCACTGAGAACCTGATCCCTGGAGGAGAGTAGTGTACTTCTGATATGGGTAGATTCCAGACTTAGGACTGAAGTCAGGAAGCGCCTTAGCATCCAGGTCTTCTCTCTGCCTCTCTCTTAGCTCTGAATGTGAATGCATGACAGAATCCCTTGGTCTCTGGATTTGTCAGTATTTCCCTGTGTGTGAAATGGTTTTGAAGAAGGGGTCATTCTAGTCCACAAATCTAGTGCCTGGGAAGAAGCCATTGAGAGATCAAGTGTCAGCCCCTTTGGGAAGGGAGAATTACAGGGAGTCCCTTTGAAGCCTCATGTGGCTATTTAATCCTGCCCATACTTTTGGAACAACATTTTCAGTCAAAGGTAGAAAGCACATTCAAAGTAAGTGAATACTTGAAACACAAGTTAATCTCTAGGGCACAGAGCTATTGAGTAGAACAGGTGACTAGAATTCAGGCTGATGGCTGAAACTGATATGCTTTAAATTTTCATGCTTAAAGGATGACCGAGTTTACCCGTCAGCCTCTCACTCTGTGACCCTTCTCCATCCCAGGGCTGGCTTCTGGCTCAAGTGGGTTCATGTGAACCTCTAAATGGCAGTGGAAAACCAGAGTGTTTGTAGACTTCACAGTACTTTAGAAAAATCTAGACAAACCAAGGGAGTAAACAGCTTTCAATGTTCAAAAGAAGTTGGTGCACGCAGCTCAGGTTTCTCTTGCTCTTTCTATAAAACCACTAATACCATGATGAGCCTCACCCCATGGCTTCATCTAATTCTAATTACCTCTCAATGGCCCCACCTCCAAATCCCATCAGCATATGATGATTACATTTCCAGCAGTCAAGCCACATGGCCTCTGTTTACTTTCTAAGTGGAAGGTTGGATATAGCCCAGAGGATATAGCTCAGGGGAGAATCCAGGTGATGGATTTCTACCAGACCTGCGCCAAGCCATTTCTCTTCTGCCTGTTTGTCTATGAGATTCTAATTTCTTAGCTCATTTTTTCATTTCTTTGAAATGATGTCTCAAGCCCCACACATCCAATTAAATGGAAGAGGAGTTAGGAAGCACCAATGTGGAGAAGGAAGCTCAGGACCTGCAGTTAAATTGTTCCATGCATCTTACCAAAGCTCCAAGGTTTGGGTCGGATATATTTTCATTGGCCTGAAAGGTGAATGAGAAAGCTGTTTCCTTTGATGTGTTGAATCTGCCTTTTTGCCATCCTTGACTGGGATCATGAACTTATTATTTTTAAAGAAGTATATTTTAAAACAAATCTGTACTCAAAAGGACCCTTTATAATGCCCAGAAACTTGAAACCCCCCGGAAGGATCACCAGAGACCGAAGATCAATGCAAATTGCAATGAGTCGTTTATTGACGAGCTCGAGCACGGGTCTCTGCGCACTGGTAGTCGAGTGCAGAGCAGAGGCCACGAGCACAAAATTACAGCGCCTTTAATACATTCTTTGGTAGGGGGCAGGCCCCAGTAATCATTCCATTAAATGATTGGCGCAATACAAAAATGGGAGGAGGGTCGTGACTAGTCATTGGTCGGTTTAGCGAGCTGTTGCACTTTGAACTGATTGGCTGATGGGTGAAGGGACAGACCCACTCTGTGATCAGTGGAGAAAAACTGACAAGGGGCCTGACTAAGGGGTAAAGGACAGACCCACTATGTGATCAGAGGAGAAAAACCGACAAGGGGCCAAGCAGGCTAACAGGCCTGTGCCTAGTTCGTTGGCCCTCAAGTCCGATCTTGTACAAGTATAAATGAATACAAGTAAAAATACAAATGGCTTATACGGTCCCACCTCAATATGTATTTAATTATGCTTTTCACCTTGAATGTCTGTCTAAAGTGATATAAGACCCCGAGTCCAGGGAAGAAAACTGAACCTGGCTAGAGCCTCTGGGGAAAGGTCATAGGGTTTCCTGAGGCCAGCAGGTGGACATGTGTTTCCCAACTAATTTGCTGTGCAAGTTTAAGCCATGACTGTCTTCTCCATTATTTCCTTATGTACAGAATCTGAAAGCATAGTCTAAATGCGCAGGTAGGATTTTTATGGTTTAAGGAAGAAATATTTGGTGATCTGGTCAGACCAGACTGACACGTGGTAAAAATTGAGCAGATAGTCCATTGTGAAAGTGGCTCATAGAAGTTTGGGAGTCTTGGTGTTTCCATTTACTCACTTGCCTCCAACAAGGCTGGAAGACATTTAAAATCTGTGTTTTGGATTTGAGATTTCTTTGCTGTTTGTCGTATCGGCCCGTGACATGGCTGCCATAAATACTCTTTGAACTTACAACCTACTTGGGTGTGGTGAGTCCCCTGGCTGGGAGTTAAGATAGTGTCCCCTTCTTCCAGGGCTCCAGATTTTCATACCCATGTCTTGTTTTTCTCTGGCTTTAGGAGCAAGGTGCTCTAGTTTTAAGAACTCATTAGTACTCTTTAGGATCAGGTGTGAATGCCTAGGAGAGAGGTGGGCATCTCTCTGATGGGCTCTTATTTCCTACCCCAGGACACAGAGACTGTTTAACCTGCTAAGGCACGAAGATGCCAACCCTGATTATGTAACAGCTACTGTATTTCTCAAGATGCTTGCAGCACTGCAACTTTGAAAGGTGTAGCGGGAATGGGCTGTTGGATATTTTGGGCCAGATCTGTACCAAGGGAAATAATCGGAGTGATTTGAAGGAGCTTTTTTAAGCCCATCCAGCCTTGTGCTGAGTTTGTGCGTCACCAGAGACGTCACTAGCTTCTCAGAGGCTCCATGTGTCCCCTACCACACCAGCAGGCCTCAAGCTCGTCAGCCACTGGGCCAAACCGGGAGCTAAAGAACTCTCAGCTTGTATCACATGAGTTGAAAAGGAGCCAAGGCCTTTTACCATTAAGCCAGCATGCTAAAAATAACACAGAAAAAGAGAAGAAAGGCAGATGAAGGGATGGTGAAAGGCTGAGCAGTGGGTACTAAGAAGCTTCTGGGTACCATTGCACAGTATGGTCACTATAGATAACAGTTACTGCTGGGCACAGTGGCTCACGCCTGTAATCCTAGCTACTCAGGAGGCTGAGATCTGAGGATCATGGTTCAAAGCCAGCCTGGGCATGAAAGTCTGTAAGATTTATCCTCAATTACCAGAAAGCTAGTAGTGGCACTGTGGCTCAAAGTGGTAGAGTGGTAGCCTTGAGCTTAAGAGCTCATGGATAGCGCCCAGGCCCAGAGTTCAAGCCCCATGACTGACAAAACCAACGAAGAGCAGAAGAGGAGAAGTGGGTGGGTGGGGGGACTGGAAACAGGACATTCTCTCCAAAGCCATGTCCTTACAACTACATTTTCCAACAAGGCCCCCTTCTAGTTTATTCAGCTACAAACTCATCAGCAGGTTTACTCATTGGCACTATTAGCACTTTGAGGTCTAGCCATCTCTCAACAGCACCTTGTTCTGGGGACTGATCCCTCAATATATGAGCCTTTGGATGGGGACATTTCGTATTCACATGATACCTGTCATGGATTGTCCATTTCAAAAATCTCCCAGACAGGTTATCAAATATTTTGTCCATAAAGCAATGGCAAGTGTTTAAAGGATTCAACACATTCATTAAATGATAAATGGGGGATGAAAACATGGTCTCATCATAAAGTAGAATTCTATTTGGTAATAAATGTAGTGAAGTGTTTATATATACTGCACCATGGATAAATCTCAAATACATTATGTGACGTGAAAGAAAACAGTCAGAAAAGGCCATATATTGTATGATTTGTATGAGTCCAATTGTATGAGAAGTGCAGAATAAGAAAAATCCATAGAGACACAAGTAAGATTAAGAGTGGCCTAAGTCTGGGGTCAGAAGGGAAACAGGGAGTAGTTGATGAGAATAAGGGTTTTTGTTAGGGGTGACAAAAGTATTCTGAAGTTGAGATGATGGTTGTACAACTCCGATTAAACTCTGCAAAAACAAAAACATTGAATTGACTGAATGTTGTACCTGAGGAAATAGTATGTAACTATAACAATAAACCTGTTACAAAAATAATTGGCTTGTTTTTACATTTTTTTTTAAAAGAAACGACTTCTTATTCAGAATGAAAGCCTAGTACAGTGCTTGGCCTACGAACCCCTTGTCCAGTCTTCTGTCTTGACCAGCAATGGCAAGGCTTACCTGAGCCAACAAGGACTTTTTGTCCTTCTGGAGATTCCAGCAAATTACGGAGAAATTAGTACTTGTAGAAAGTTTATGCAGTGACAATGATGATGATGAATATTGGTTTAATTGTCGTGAAAGGAGTCAGAGACTTAGAGCAGGTCATTGATTTGGGAGACAGGTAGGAGCAGAAAGCTTGCTTCTCTTTCTTTCTTTCTTTTCTTTCTCTCTTTCCTTCCTTCCTTCCTTCCTTCCTTCCTTCCTTCCTTCCTTCCTTCCTTCCTTCCTTTCCTCCCTTCCTCCTTCTCCCCTTTTGTGTGTGTGTGTGTGTGTGTGTGTGTGTGTGTGTGTGTGTGTGTGTGTATGTGTGTGTATGTGTGTGTGTGTGTGTGTGTGCTGGTCCTAGACTTAAACTCAGGACCTGGACATGGTCTCTGAGCTTCTTTTGCCCAAAGCAAAAGAAGTTCTCTATGACTTGAGCCACAGTGTCACTTTCAGTTTTGTTTTGTTTTTTTCTTCTGAGTAGTTTATTGGAGATTAGAGTTATGGGCTTTTCTGCCTTGGCTACCTCTGAACCACAATCTCAACTTCCTGAGTAATTAGGATTACAAATAGGAGCCACTAGCACCCAGCTGTAATCCCCCAGATCTTGCCGAGAAGCACATAGAGCACTTTCTCCAAACTATCCTTCCAGAATGATGCGATGGTCCCAATGCACGTTGTCAGGACTAAGACTCTTGCTGAAGCTTAGTCTGTTGCTGATGCTTTGAAAGGTTAAGGATCTAAGGTGCCTAGGCAGTTCGCTCCTGGCCTCCCTAGTGAGGGGAAGACTGGAGCCTTCCCAGTGTCCCTGCCTACCTTGAGCACCCCCAGACCTTATTAGAGCTGAGTTCATGCCGGCGCCAAACCTGATCCTGTCAGCTCAGTAAGCATGTTCCTTTTAAGATATGTAGACCCAGGTATTCTGTTACTGTCCCACAAAATAGCCTAAGTCAGACATCTAGTCACTAGTTGCTCCGCCCACTGGCTGGGAATTGCTTGTGGGATGGTAGCTCCCCCACATTCCCAGGTTCACTTGGATGGGAGCCAGAGGCAGCTCCACAAGGCCCTGGAGCTTGAAGCCCTGAGCTGTGTGCAGCACACTTGAGGGGGTGGGCGCGCACATGGATTGTTCCATACGCAGAAACTGTGGAGACTTATTCTAGGCACAGAGGCATGTGCCAGAACAGGCAACTCTGGCTCACATGAGCGATTCAATGTCTAGGAGTAGGACTTTTTAAAATGTAGTAAACCAGAGCAAAATTTTCAGATGTATTTTCACTTGATTCACCTAACAGTTGTAGGACATCTGGGCTGTTGCATAACTTGGCTATTGTGAATAGTGTTGCAATGAACATGGGTATGAGAGGGCCTAACATGTATTCTGACATTCCTTCACATAAATAAGAATGGTAGTACTAGATTAGAGGATAGTTCCATTTTTAGTTGTTGTTTTTGTTTTTGTTTTTGTTTTTATTCAAGATTAGTGCTCTGCCACAGCAACACTTCCAGCCTTTTCTGTGTATGTGATACCGAGGAATCGAACCCAGGGCTTCACGCATGCTAGGCAATCACTCTACCACTAGTTTAGGCTCCCGGCTCCTGTCTTTTGCTTTTTGTTTTTGAGGAATCTCCATGCTGATTTCCATAATGATTGCACTATTTTACATTCCAACAGTTATACAGGCGCATTTGCTGTGCCCTTACGATGGCCATTTTGACTGGCTAGACATGTTGAATCATTTATTCATGTAGTCATTTTCATTTCTTCTTGTGAAAGTTATCTTTCAGTTCATTGTCCCATTTACTAATTGGACTGTTGATACTTTATTTTTATAATCAAAGGACATTTTTAAAGGTAAAGTGGGGAGAATCATGTCTGCTATTTTGAAACAATAGGTCACCAGAATTGAAAATTAAGGTATTCAAAGATTAACAAAGTTGGTGCCCATTCAAAATAGAGCAGTCAGCTATTGGGCAGACATCCTTATAGATGTATGCTTTTCAGGTGTGTGGTCATGGCAGTCTCCTGTGGTGGTCCTTCTTATTAGGCCTATGTGTTTGGGACTCCTCACCTTCACAGTCCCCTGGCTTTATTTGTCTTATGTTTTGCTAGAACTTAATGTGAGCAGCTCCATTTTGGTTCTGACAACTTTTACTGTACAATCCTCCAAAAGGCCTTATTTTTTTCAAATACTTTTACTTATAGTCTCCTATATGAGAGTTGGAGTCAAATGTTCTTGTAAACAGCCAGATATTATAGTCAAGAAGTGTGTATGATAGAAAGCAAAATGCATCTGAGTTGGAAGAAGTTCAGATGGGTCCCAGGAGCCCAGTCTAGCTGGCCTGTGTCAGAAAAGAGATTTGCTTAGAGCATAAGGTGATTTTAAGGTCCCAAAACAGCAGAAGCAGGAGTCAACTGAAGCCTCATCCTGTTTGCCAGAAAATGAATAGTGAGCCTGTCCTTTCAGCAGACCTAGCAAATGCTTGTAAAGCTTGGAAGTCTGGTTTTTCATCAAGTGGCTAACAATTTCCCAAGGTGCTAGTTTCACACCCAGAGAGCAAAAATGTGAAGTCTAGAATGCAACCCACAGTTTAGATGCAGAAAGTCCTGTTTCTCAGACAAATCTCTACCTATGTCTAGTTTCTCATAATTAAAATGAAGAGACTTCTCAGCCCCCTGAAGGATAATAAACACCCTCTGAAATGGAAAGGGGCTGGTGTGATGTTGAGTTTTTGTTGGATTTTTTTTTTTTTTTTGCCTATGGGAAAGAACCACTAGTCACATTGGGGTCATATGTATTCAGAAAAGTTATTTTAATGTTCCTGGCCAACAAAAGACACACTGATCCACCAACATTCAGCTCTATAGTTGGTTTTGCTTGTGCTGATGGGGATAACAGCAAGGAGGCATGCCCAGGCTTGCCTCCACAGGCTGAGAGGAGAACCAGGAGGGGTTCCCCCATGCTAACCTAGCCTTTCCTCTGGACAGCATCATGAACCTGGAACACTAAAGAATGCTTTCGTATTGGCCCTCATTCAGGTCTCCCCTTAGGCATTTTACCGTGTCAGAAATGGAAGGACAATGAGGGCAGCATCATTGGTTGCTCTTCCAACCCTTCTTCATGTGTTCACCTGCGAAAAACAAGCATCTATACTGAGGGTTCGGAGCCCAGGAATTTGCATCCTTTCCCTTTCTGAACTCCATCTTCCTTTTGCAGGAAGGCAGCAGTGTGCTCTGCTATTACAGGCCCTCTACTGCAGAGGTGAATGCGGATGAGGCCCAAGATGCTATAACATGGGTCAACCGAGAATGTTCCTGGGAGAAGATATGGCTGAAGATATGAAGCAGAGGTGCTGGACACTCAGAGAGGCCAATGTTTTGTCAAGAGTGCAACTGGTAAGTGGCTGACAGGACCCAAATCCAAAAAATCGATTTCATATTCTAGAACTTTTATAGCTTTTCACTTTGCATGTAATTCTATGATCTAGTTGATTGAAGTGTTTTTGCTGATTAATTAGAAATAGTCTCTTGGATAGCTGATAGAATTTTTTCGTGTGAGGGGAAGGTCTGTACATTTGGATATCCAGCACTATTAATAACTATTAATAGTAATAGTTATTAATATTATTATTAATAATAATATTCTGTGGCAAAGGGTTATGTATGTGTGTGAGAAAGAGACAGGGAGACAGACATAGACAGAAAGGTTAGAGTTACCATGTGGCCATTTTTTAAAAAGGATTGACTATTTCCTAGGAGAAAATTGGTTCAATGTGAACACAGTAAGCATGGCAGATTAAACTTGTTAGAAAACTCTAGTTGTTGATGGTAGGCAAGCTGGACCATCTTATGCTATCTTTTGGTATCGTCTCCAGTGTCTAAAGCATTGTGAGATATCAGGGCCCAAGTGTCACCCTTGGTTAGAGCCCCCTTGACACATCCTAGAGTAATAGACTAGTTTGCTGAATCTGCTACAACAAATCACCACAAACATGGTAGATTCAAACAACAAGAGACCTGTTCCCTCACAGGTTTGGCAGCCAGAAATGAAGGTGTGAGCAGAACCATATTTGTGCTGAAAATTCATGGGGAAGTTCTGTTTTTCGTCTCCTCCAGCTTCTAGTGGTGGTCACCTTTGCAGGCTTGTGTTTCCACGACATCAATCTCTGCCTTTCTCTCCTGTGTATCTCTTACAAGGATATTGCCACCACATGTAGGACCACCCAGGCGATTCAGGGTGATGTCATCTTAATTATATCTTTAAACACACTTTTTCCCCCATTCACAAATTCCAGGGATTAGGACATGAGCATACATTTCAGGACCGCAATTCAGAGCATTGCAAAGAGCTCAGGCTATTATCCAAATTGTGAGTTCATGAATGGGAAATAGAGTGGATGTTCACATCGATGTAAAAGCTCAAATGATATTAGCAGGACTTATTTCCATCTTTCATCTCCTTTTTCTTTTTGTTGGCCATGGGGCTTAGACTCTGGGCCTGGGCATTCCCCCTGAGTTCTTCAGCTCAAGGCTACTTCCCTACCCCTGGGGCCACACGCCACTTCTGGTTTTCCAGAGGTTAATTGGAGGTAAGAGTCTCACAGTCTTTAGGGCACGGGCTAGCTTTGAACCGAGATCCTCAGATCTCAGCCTCCTGAGTAATTAGGATTGCAGGTGTGAGCCACCGTGCCAAGCTTCATCTCTTTTTCTATCAATTTGATTTTATTTCTGCAAGCCTTTCTCATGGACTGTAAAGATCTTTCCCCAAAACTCCACATAGTAAAAGAGGATTGTGTGTGTGTGTGTGTGTGTGTGTGTGTGTGTGTGTGTCCACAGAGGGGTTGATGGATATTGTGGGTCATATGTTTTTGTTCACTTCCCTGGAGGAAGTGTTTGGAGGGAGGGATTTTACAATGATGGAAAATAGAACTATATAGAAGAAATATCCAAGGAAGACTGCTGGATATATAAACTAAATGTACATACTATGAGATATCCTTGCTCCTTCTATTACTAAATAAAGCACAACTTTGTGTGTGTGTGTGTGTGTGTGTGTGTGTGTGTGTGTGTGTGTACACATGCTGGCCTGGACTTGAACTCAGGTCCTGAATGTTGGTCTTGAGCTTTTTTGCTCACAGATAGTGCTCTATCATTTGAGCCACAGCTCTACTTCTGGCTCTTTGGGGAGGCAGTGCAGTTAATTAGAAATAAGAGACATAGACTTTCCTGTCTGTCGGAGGCCAAGGAGTTAAACGGAACATTGCAAAGACCCTCTAGCTTTGAGCAAACCGCACCTGGTTGAGTCATCTGCACAAAACACTTCTCGGAATAACCACAGGTTGTGTCGCTTGGGTTAGCACAACGGCCAAAAGAATAGCCTGACCCCCCCCTAACCTCGAAACGTCCCGTTCTTGTTATTGCAAAAACTTTCCATCCTCCCCATACTCCCTTCCTCACACTCAGGGTATATAAACCCTGCTCTGCTTTTAATAAATGAGACCTTGACGCGACCCAGACTGACTCTGTCTTTCTTTATGCACCTGGTCTCCTTCCTCTCTTTCCCCCATGGGTTTTCTTCTCTTAGGAGGTGCCTCCTCGAGCCTGACGAATAACTGAACCCGCGGGTCGGGAGAAGTGGCGCCCAACGTGGGGCTCGAGACACGGTGACCTACCGGACGGCGTGGAGAACAGGGGACCCCGACTATCCCGAGGTAGAGACGCCCGCACCGCATCGCTCGTGCACCGTGGGAGAGTCTTGAGGTGAGTTCTGCCGTCCCATCTACCATGGGCAAAGCGTTATCAAGAGAGGTATTATTCATAAAAGAAATGAAAGGATCGCTCAGGAAGAGAGGAATAAGAGTTAAAAAGAAGGATTTGGTAAAATTCTTTTGTTTTGTCAGAGAGAAGTGTCCGTGGTTGGTCTTGCACGGGCCAGACATCCATCCCCTTACCTGGAATAAGGTGGGAAAGAATATCAGTGATTTACTCCGCCAGGGAGAGGAAGTCCCGAGGCCTTCTTTAGCTTCTATGGGGTTGTTAGAGACATCTTGAAGGATGCAGAGGAGGGAGGTGACAGTGCTCGCTTACTAGTTTTAACAGAGGATTACCTAACGGGGTCACGTTGTCCGTCTCCTAAGAGCCAAAGCGACAATGAAAGACCTACGGCCACTGGCCTTCTGCCTGGCCCGTGCACCCCCTCTTTGATTGATGAGCCTGTGCCCCCAGGACGCCGCCTGGCGCCACCTTTAGTCCCCGAAAAAGAGGAACAAGTCCAACCCCCTTTAGAAGACAGCACCAAGAACAATACTAAAAAGAAAAATATGCCACTAAAACCTTATAAAAATATTTATCCTATTATTCCTAAGACTTCTCCTGATCCTGGCGGACTCAATCCCTCCTCTGAGGTGGAGCTAGAGGAGGAGGCAGCGCAGTATGAGGAAGAAAGATATGGCCCTCTTTCTCTTCCCCAAGTTTTTGCAGCTACACAGACTCCGGAATCAAGGGCCCTTCACTGGCCCTCCCCTCCCCCTTCTGCAGACCCCCCTCTCCCGTCAGCCCCACCGCAGGAAACGTTGAGGTCATTTTCTGTTCCCCCGGAGGTGCAAGGCCTCCTTAAAACCAAGGACTCTCTCTTAAAGCAAGTGACAGAATTAAAAAACATACTTCATTTAAAAAGAGAGTTAAGGGACCTCACTTTGCAAATTCATGATTTACAAATGAATCTTGTTGGGGAAGCCGTGACTACCCCCCATGCCTCGGGTAACAAGCCCGCTAAAACACCCTCGGCCTCAAAGAGCCGCAATAGTAGACTCAGATCCGGGGCGCAAACTGTTTCCCCCTCCTTCCCCGAAAGTACTCGTTCTAACTCCCAATTTCGGGAACAAGAAAGGGAGGAAGAAGAGGAGGCTGACACCACCAGAAGGCAGGAGGAAGGACAAAACCTAGATTCCTCTGCCTCCGAGGAGGAGGCAAGGGGAGATTCTCAAATTACATATAGGAAATTAAAATTTAAACAGATTAAAGAACTACATTCGGCTGTCAAGAATTATGGAATTAATGCCCCTTTTACTTTAACAGTACTGGAGGGCCTCGGGGGTGAGGGACATTTATTACCTCATGAGTGGCATAAAATTGTACAATCTGTTTTAACCAGGAGTCAATATTTAACCTGGAAAGCTGAATTTATAGATAAGGCAGAAAATCAAGCTATTACCAATAAAAAACATACACAAATGGCTTCATGGTCTTCTGATAAAATTTCAGGGAGGGGCAAATTTGCCTCGGAGGATAAACAACAAAGACTCCCTGCAGGAATATTAATCCAGACTGCCCAGGCCGCCCTGGCCGCCTGGAGAGCCCTGCCCGCTGCAGGAGCAGTTACCACCTCTCTTTCCAGGGTAGTGCAAGGCAATAATGAACCATATTCTCAATTTGTTGCCAGATTGTTGGAAGCAGCTGAAAGAATATTAGGTGAGGTAGATACAGATGATATTATAGTTAGACAGTTGGCCATAGAAAATGCTAATGCAGCCTGTAAAGCTGCTTTAAGAGGCAAAACAAAGACCCTAGATTTAAATGGTATGATTAAAATTTGTAATGATGTGGATTCCTTTGAACATAAAATGTCTAAATCTATTATTTGGCCATTGGAGCCATACTCCAAAACCGGACTCCACCTTCAGGAAAGCTAGGACAAATATCTAGCCCTAAAAACTGTTTTAAATGTGGACAAATGGGACATTTTGCTAGAGAATGCCCTGGAACTATTAAACAACCCAACGTTCCTGGGACGATTCCCCTCCCCCCTACCCCTGGCCTTTGTCCTAAATGCAAAAGAGGCCGTCACTGGGCTAGAGAGTGCCGGTCCAAGACCGATATAAATGGCCAGCCTTTGTCCCAGCACGGGGCCCTGCCTACCCACCACGACAACCAATGACCCTTCCCGCCCAAAATCTGCCTCTGATGCAAACATCGCTGACTCAGACTTGTTCCGAGCCACTGCAGGCAGCGCAGGACTGGACCTCTGTTCCTCCACCACCAGGATTATAACTCCAGAAGAAGGAACAGTTGTAATAAACTCTGGAAGGTTCGGGCCCCCCACCGCCGGGAATGTTTTTTATTATTATAGGCCGAGCTTCAAGCTCGCTGCAAGGACTCTCCATCATCCCCTCGGTGGTTGACACCGATTATTCAGGCGAATTAAAAATTTTAGTGCATGCCTCTCAAGGCCCTCTTGCCATATCGGCAGGCCAACGCATTGCACAAGCCCTCCCTCTGCCCGTAACAGGACAGTTCCCATATAAGCATCCCCAGCGTGGCAATTCTACCCCAGGATCAACAGATATATTTTGGGTACATCAATTGACAGAATCTCGACCAACCTTAAAACTTTTTTTAGAAGGAAAACAATTCCTGGGTCTTTTAGATACAGGGGCCGATGCTACCGTCATTGCAAAACAACACTGGCCTATCTCTTGGCCTCTGGAACCCACCGCTACCCATTTAAAAGGCACTGGGCAGACTCATAATACGCTCCAGAGTTCTAAAATATTAACATGGACAGACCCAGAGGGAAACACTGGGACAGTTAAACCTTTTGTAGTGGAAGGACTCCCTGTAAATCTGTGGGGAAGAGATATAATGACCCAAATGGGAGTTATCATGTTCAGTCCTGAGGCTGTGACTAACATAATACTTAAGTCTGGATATTTGCCAGGAAAAGGGCTGGGAAAGCATGAGCAAGGAATTAGTCACCCAATTATACCCAGCTATTACCCAACAAAATATAGGCTATTTTGACCCCAGTTTGCCTCTTTATTTAATTATATTTGCCACCGAATTTACCCCCACTGGTTTACTGTGGCAGAGAGCAGTACCCCTACTTTGGGTACATGCTTCTGCCTCTCAATCTAAAGTATTACCCCCCTATCCCCTTTTAATATCTCAACTTATCTTTATAGGATTAAAAACTTCAGTCAGGTATTTTGGAAAAGATCCCGATATCATAATCACCCCTTACTCTAAGGAGCAAATTAATTGGCTACAACAAAGACAAGATGATTGGTGTGTTATGCGCTGGGTTCCAGGGTAGCTTTGATACTCACATGCCCAGCGACAGACTTATTCAATTCTTTAATATCACTCCTTTCGTTTTTCTAAAAAATACCTTGATAAAGCCCATCCCCAATGCTTTGAACATCTTTATTGATGTTTCAAAAAATGGAAAAGCTTCATATGTTATTAATAATGTTTCCCACTTTGTAAATACTTCCTTTAAATCTGCTCAGTTAGTAGAATTATTTGCTGCGCTTTGTGTTTTTCGGTTGTTAAAGACCCATCCTTTTAATTTGTTTTCGGATAGCCATTGTGTTGTCAGAGCTTTACAAGTTTTAGAAATGGTTCCGGTTATTCAACCTACTACACCTACTTTTCAATTATTTTTTGAATTGCAAAAGCTTATTAGACAACGTTCGTACCCTTTCTTTGTAGGACATATTCGTGCTCATTCTGGCCTACCTGGGCCACTAACCCGGGGCAATGAATTAGCTGACTTGGCAACCCAAATAGTTACCTTATCTAAACAGTTGATCCGGTGATCCTTGCACAAGAGGCCCACGCTGTTCACCACCTTAATGCTCATACCCTGCGCTTAAAATTTAAAATTACTAGAG
Organism: Megascapheus bottae; assembly: GCF_031878675.1. Taxonomy (NCBI): domain Eukaryota; kingdom Metazoa; phylum Chordata; class Mammalia; order Rodentia; family Geomyidae; genus Megascapheus; species Megascapheus bottae. The sequence goes on along the minus strand of NC_143509.1, from coordinate 97,163,205 downwards.
AACAGGCAAGACAAATTGTTAAAAACTGCAAAAATTGCCTAACCCTGCTCCCTGAACCCCATGTAGGTGTAAACCCCAGAGGGCTCATACCTGGACAACTTTCGCAAATGGATGTTACTCATGTCCCCTCCTTTGGAAGGTTAAAATATGTACATGTTACCATTGATACCTTTAGTGGATTTATTTGTGCCTCCGCTCATTTAGGGGAGGCCACAAAAGATGTTATAAACCATCTCCTATATGTTTTTTCTGTCATGGGACAACCCCAAACTATAAAGACAGATAATGGGCCCAGATATACCAGTCAAAAGTTCAAACAATTTTGCTCCCAAATGAGCATAAAACATATTACTGGAATCCCCTACAACCCCCAAGGACAAGGAATAGTGGAAAGGGCTCATCAGACTTTAAAAAACACCCTCATTAAGCTTGCTTCACAAGAAACATTATATTCCCTTAAAGGAAACTATAAGACTTTACTATTACATGCTCTCTTTGTCTTAAACTTTTTAACTCTTGACGCTAATGGCAAATCTGCCGCAGAACGCCTTTGGCATCCCACCACACAAACAGACTATGCCCAGGCCCTATGGAAAGACCCACTGACGGGAAAATGGAACGGCCCTGACCCAGTCATTATCTGGGGAAAAGGATCAGCTTGCATTTATAATTCTAAAGAAGGGGGAGCTAGGTGGTTACCTGAAAGATTAATAAAACCGTATAATAAATCCAGGGACCTTCCCTGAGAAAGCTTTTTCTTCTTCTAGGTTCCACAGCACTGTGGGGTCTCAATAACTCATGACCATTCCTGTAATTTGTAAGATAAAGATGCAGCCAAAACTTGTGCCCCTATGGCTTCTGGCCTCAATAATAATAAAAAATGTAGATTCAGGCTTTGGACCCCCCCCTCAAGAAAGGAACTTTCTACTGCACTCTTTGGCCCTCCCTGTGACTGCTCAGGAGGATATTGGCCTGAAGCTCCTGGTAGTTACACTCGGACAGTGGATTGTACAACTAAGGTGGCCTACCTCCGCGCAGAAGTAAATACTAATTCTGGAGGATTTCATCAACCTAAATAGGTTTGCATTAATAAACCAAAAATAGTTCCCTCTAAAACAGGCCAAGCCAGACAAAATTGCTCAGAATCCTGCGCATACACCACAGCAATACATAGCACTTGCTATACATCAGCCGCCATTTGTATAGGCAAACAAGGCCTTCAATACTTTCAAGCCTCCCTGACCAAAACCTTTCACCCTGAAGGAATGGCCACATCTGACCACTGGTCTTTTGGGTATACAAGACTCCATACCCAGTTGCAACTTGCCGGCTGTGAGGGAACTATTGGTAAACCCTCTTGCTGGCCCCTTACGGCCCCTATAGGCGTATCTGATGGAGGAGGGCCCACAGATGCTATTAAACATATCCAAGTACTGAAATCACTAGAACCCCAGCTGCCTTAATTTACGTATCATCCCTTAGCTTACCCAAGTCCCAAGCATCAAATTTAGATATAAATACAATGGATATTTTAAACACCACCTTTCTTTTACACAACAACTCTAACCCCGTACTTGCTAGTGATTGTTGGCTTTGTTTAGCAGCAGGGAGAGTTATGCCTTTAGCCATTGCCGCCACATATAATGTGAGCACTAAAGACACATGCTCCCCTAGCCCCCCCCTTAGGGTCCAACCCAAGGGCAATTTTACAACCTGCCTCTTAGGTGCAATGCAAAACAATACCCTAAATGTTGATATTGGCACATACCCCTCCAATAATTGTGAAATATTGAAGAACTATTCTCACCCTACCCCATTTCTTTGCCCCCCCCAGCGGCACAATATTTGTCTGCGGAGGAAATTTGGCCTATCCCCAACTGCCATCCAACTGGACAGGAAATTGTGTTCTCGCCTTATTACTCCCAGATATAAGTGTCGTACCAGGGGACGAGCCCCTACCTGTCCCTAGTTTTGATATGATAGGAGGAAAGAGACACACACGAGCAATTACATTTATTCCCCTCCTTGCGACCCTAGGAGTTACTGCGGCCGTAGGGTCGGGAACAGCCGGATTAGGTGTGTCTCTACATAAGTATAATCAATTATCAAAACAATTAATTGGAGATGTCCAAGCATTATCTGGCACTATCCAGGATCTGCAGGACCAATTGGATTCCCTAGCGGAAATGGTCCTCCAAAATAGAAGGGGATTAGATTTATTAGCTGCAGAACAGGGAGGTATTTGCTTGGCTTTACAGGAATGATGCTACTTTTATGCTAACAAATCTGGCATTGTCCGGGACAAGATCAAGAACCTTCAGGAAGATCTGGAAAAACGACGAAGGGAACTGACTAATAACCCCCGCTGCACTGGACTTAATGGACTTCTACCTTATCTTCTACCCCTGTTAGGGCCCTTATTTGGTATACTTATTTTACTCTCTTTCGGGCCTTTCCTTGTTAATAAAATTATGACTTTTATAAAAACCCAAATAGATCCAGTAGTTAAGACTAAAATAATAGCTATTCAGTATCAGCTCCTGAGTACCGTTGACACTGACCAAAGGCCAGGACTAGATTTTACCACTCTAGCCTAATTTCGAGACCTTTGTAAATTTTTCCAGTGTAATTCTTTTGGCCTTTGGGCTTTTCAGCGCCTTACATACCTTATAAAAATCAAATTAATTCTGCCCTTTAAAAAATTCAATCTCGGTGCATTATCATCGCCTAGAGGACCTAGAAGGCCCTGCAGGGCCTGTTGAGAACCCTCCTGAGAGAGGACTTCAGTTCCATAAACTCCTCACCCGTTAACCCCAAGGTAGCTAGAGAGCATCCAATGACGGGAATAGTATGGAGCTTACCCTGGATGGCACAACATACAGAGGCCGTACTGGCTGGCTCAACAAGGCATGTTGCCAGGAGTAAGGTGGCCCTCCATATAGCCTAAGACAGGATGTCCTCTCAACCAACCTTTAAAGACTGTTCTTTAAAGGAAAGGGGGAATTGTCGGAGGCCAAGGAGTTAAACGGAACATTGCAAAGACCCTCTAGCTTTGAGCAAACCGCACCTGGTTGAGTCATCTGCACAAAACACTTCTCGGAATAACCACAGGTTGTGTCGCTTGGGTTAGCACACCGGCCAAAAGAATAGCCTGACCCACCCCTAACCTCGAAACGTCCTGTTCTTGTTATTGCAAAAACTTTCCATCCCCCTTATACTCCCTTCCTCACACTCAGGGTATATAAACCCTGCTCTGCTTTTAATAAATGAGACCTTGACGCGACCCAGACTGACTCTGTCTTTCCTTATGCGCCTGGTCTCCTTCCTCTCTTTCCCCCATTGGTTTTCTTCTCTTAGGAGGTGCCTCCTCAAGCCTGACGAATAACTGAACCCGCGGGTCGGGAGACCTGTCCATTCTGGCTGTGAATCTTCCTCCTCAGATCTGAGCTTCTTGAGTAGCTAGGATTACAGGCATGAGCCACTGACTCTCAGCTGAGGCATAGCCCTTGTTTCTATGGGATATAATCAGCAGATAACATAATACAGTGACAGGAAAACATATTGATGAATACAGACATAAATTTCAACATGTTAGAGACTTAGCCAAAATGGGGGAGATGACTGGATGGATATTGTAACTGAAAAAAAACTAAGTGAGGTTCTATTTTCAGACACAGTTTAATCAGGATGTTAAACATCACCATGGGACTTACTCATCCATACTATTTCTTGGTTAGTTTTTCTACTGACTTCATTCTCTGGCAAGTTGTCTCTATGTGTTAGTTCTGGACATCCTCAGGCTTCTGTCCTCCAAGTTAGCAATTTCGGTGGAAAGATTTCTATGTCCACTTTGACTCAGACAATGGCTACAAGGATAGGAAAGATACCATCATTCAACTTGAGTGTGAAGCAGATGATAGGGGGACAGATTTAAGTTTGCTGATCACTAGGAATTGGGAGTCATTCCTTAACATGCAAATCAACCCATTTATTGTTTATGCTGTTTGTTTTTGTGGGTCATGGGGGCTTGAACTCTGGGCCTGGGTGCTGTCCCTGAGCTCTTCAGCTCAAGACTACCGCCCTACCTTTTGAGCCACAGTGCCACTTCCCATTTTCTAGAGGTTAATTGGAGATAAGAGTCTCAGATTCTTTGGTGCTGGGGCTGGCTTTGAATTTTGATCTTTAGAGCTCAACCTCCTGAGTAGATAGGATTACAGGCATGAGCCACCAGCCGGCTCCATTTATTGTTCTTTCTGTTGTTTTTCAGGAGTTTTAGTCTACTATGACAGGAGACTGATCCTTGGCATGAATCAGATTTCTATAAAACAATCAACAAATCCCTTCAGGAACTAGACAGAATCCTGTTCCATGCCTAAGTTAATCAGCTGGATGACTGACGGTCACATCCTCTTTATTCTGATTTCTAAGCCATCTGCTTAGAATTTGTTGGTGAGCACTTGGCAAAGAGCCTCTTCAACTGACCTTTTTCTGGACAGTTCTTTTTAATGAGTAAACCAGTGCTTGGTTTATCTATCTATCTATCTGTCTGTCTGTCTGTCTGTCTGTCTGTCTGTCTGTCTGTCTATCTATCTATCTATCTCTCTATCTATCTATCTATTTTTCTGCTTCTGGTGAGATTTCTTTGCATTATCCTTTTGGACAAATGTTGGACAAATATGTAAATAGTTTTTTCAGATTTAAAGATAATTTGAACTGGATAAAAGAATGCTGTTGGTAAGGGAGCATGTCAAATGTAACTGGAAGCGTGTGTGTGTGTGTGTGTGTGTGTGTGTGTGTGTGTGTGTGTGTGTGTCAGAACTCATGGCCTGAGCACTGCCCAGAAGCTTTTTCTCTCATGGCTAGTGCTTTACCACTTGAGCCACAGCACCACTTCCAGCTTTTTCTGGGTAGTTTATTGGCGATAAGAGTCTTAAGGACTTCTCATGCTAACTTTGGACTGTGATCCTCAGATCTCAGCCTCCTGAGTAGCTAGGATTACCGGCATAAGCCACTGGCCCTCAGCTAGGGATGGCGCTTTTAGGAATTCCTGGATGGCTACATTGGTTGGGAAATTGTAACTGAATTACAATCCTTTCCAGCCCACATTGAGTGTGTAGCAGCCTCTGGATGGCATGAATTGGCTGCAGAATGATTGTGCTGGTGGAAAGGCTACCTCCATAGGTGCCACAGAGACCAGCAATGGAGAAAAAAGGATTATGGGAACAAAGTGAGATTCCTCTTTGAACAATTTCCACAGACTTTTTTTTTTTTTTGCTGGTCCTGGGGCTTCAACTCAGGATCTGGGCACTGTCCTTGGACATTTTTTGCTCAAGGCTAGTGCTCTGCTACTTGAGCCACACACCACTTCCGGCTTTTTCTGTGTACGTAGTACCAAAGAATCGAACCCAGGGCTTTGTGCATGCTAGGTGGGCGCTCTACCACTAGGCTATGCTCCCAGCCCCTCCATAGTCAGGTGCACTCTGAGCGCCTCTACTGAAATGTGGGCCGTAGAAGTTAGATTCTCCACGCTGAGCAGCACAGGTTGTCTTTTGAAGAAATAATCTGATTTTGTTTTGTATTCTATCAGTCAACGTTCTAGAAAGTTGTTACAATTTAAAAGTGCCCCCATCTCCAATGCTTGTGTGTCAAAAACTTTGCCAGTTCCAAATTATATGTGGGAAGGGGGCGTTTGGAGGTGACCAGGGTCCACCTGAGGCCGTGAATGTGAGGCCTCTACACTGGCCTTAGTGGCTTTAGAAGAGGAAGAGCAACTCAGCTGTCTTTCACCACACGTGTGCAGAATATGATGCAGCCATATGACGTGTGGGACTCATAAAGAAGGCATGCGGATCTTAACTAAGACTAAAATAAGCCCAGGTTGTGACACAGCCTCTAAAATCGTGACTGGTCATTTCTCTGAGCACTAGCTTCCCTGAAATGATGACTACTTTCTTGGTATTGGCATCTGGTGGGAAGACAAATTATTCAAGGTGTTTAGTTTTTGCTGGGTGTTGTTTACCGTGGTCTGCTGGTCTTACTTAGTTTACTACCCTACAGCTTTACTGTTCCCATTTCCTGGTTGAAAAGGCCCGAGGAAGTGAAGACACTTGGCAAAGTCACACAGAATAAAGTAGTAGAGTTGGAGGCATGGACTTGAAACTACATTGATTTGTTGTTTAACAGGTATTTGTTCTCTGCCCCATCCTAAGCCTGTGTCTGAATATTTGAACATTTGGTTGATCTCAGCTGACCAGAATTTTCTATTGTCTTGGAAAACCTTTAACTGGTTTCTTTCAGGTAAAAAAAAATAAAAAAATATATATATGTCTTGGAGTGGAAACTGTCAGTCTGGACAATACTGTGACTTACGCTTGCTGATACTGAGAATGAAATTGCCTAAATCTTTCCCTCTGCCGAGTGCTTGATCCATACCTAGCCTGCAGAGGTCAAGGAAGGTAAGACACCTCAGAAGGAAGGAAAGCTGGGGGCTCTAATCCCTTAAAACTTGTGTTTCTTTCCTATAGGCACGAGCATTGTTGCAGGTTCTGGTGTTCTCTAAGGTTGCAGAGGTGGGGGTTGGGGGTGGCAGGGAGGAGAAAGAGTTAGGATCCCAAAGAGGAAAGAAAAACAATTTTGGGATTTGACAGCAGCCATTTAGAAAGTAGTAAACTGTGGCTGAACGTGTGGCTGAGATGGTAGAGCACCAGCCAATGAACAAAAGCATCCCATCTCTGAAAAACAAAACAAAACAGAAAGGAGGAGACTGAGGCCCATGAGGACTGAGGTCAAAGGAACAGCTTAGGGAGGAAGAAGGGACAAAAACATTTGGTGGAGACTGTGTGTGTGTGTGTGTGTGTGTGTGTGTGTGTGTGTGTGTGCGCACGCGCGCACGTGCACTGGAGCTTGAACCAGCACTTTCACTTGGCTCTTTTGCTCAAGGCTGACACTCTGCCACTTGAGTCATCCCTTTACTTTAAACTTACTGCTGATTAATTGGGGATAAGGTAAAATAAGGATGCTGGGTCTAAGTAACATTGCTTTGTTCTCACCCCATCCTGGCATTTTGATGTGGAGGGGACTTTTCACCCCTCTCCAAAAAGCCTAGAGGTGAGACAGGCCATTCTTTGAATTGCAGATGTCATGCTATTTAGCCTCAGGAAAGCTTTGCTACAGAGACTGCTGGTCCCTGAGAACTTAAGTAGATGGAGAGCTTTGCTTCTGAGTATTCCCTTGTATGCTATGGGTATGCTTTCACTGGGCTTGGGTTTCCACCTCAGGAATGTGGTTTTTATCTTTAAAACTGTTGTGCAAGCTTCTTTCTTGGAGCTGCAGGTCTTTGAGACAGAAGTCCACCTGCAGCTACCAGCTTTCTACTAAATACTCCCAGTCTGATCGCTCAAAAAGTGGCTTCTCTATATCTCACAACTGAATTCCCATAAAACAAAACCTCTCAGACTTTTCTGCATGAGTTGGCTCAAACCACGATCCTCAGATCCTTAGATCTTGGTCTCCTGAGTAGCTTGTGCCTGGCACAAGATTTTCAGTCACAACTTGAAGAGGACTACTGAGTGCATTTAGTAGGTGTCAGGTCAGGTGTTCTGTTCCTGCGTGGCCTTATTCTATGAAGATATTTCACCAAAAGGGGATTGGCTCCATACTTTTCAGAGATCAGTCATAAGGGCTGCTGTAGAGATGAAACGCCACGGTGCTCAATTTGCAGAGAGAAACTTAGTAACCAGTAACTTTGCAAAGATCACACAGAACGGGGCAGGACTAGGGTCTAAGCTGAAGTCTTTTGGCTCCAGAGCCTTACTGCAGCATAGAGAATTATCAGGGGCATGAAGGAGCAGTTGGCTTTGAGGCGCCATCATTCCTGGGAAATCTATAATGAAGCCAGTGTGGCTTTACTGGTTCTTTTTCTATAATAGACTCTTCTGCAGTCTGGAAAGAGAAGCTGCCTCCAGCCTTAGAGTAGATTGGAGAAAGGGTACATGTGCAGACCCATGATATGCCAGCTCTGAGTGTTGGTGATCTCAGCTTCTTGGGATAGACAAAAAAGTCTCCTGTCCAGTACCACAACCCAATAAAATGTGCTTGCCCTTGATAGTGAAGCTGCCTAGAGGAAGGAAGGAGGAAAACTGGAAGATGGGAGCAGAGCAGATGCCCCTGGAGGCCAGCCACATAAATTAGCCATGAAAGGAAAAGGGGACAGTGAAACTTGACCTAGGAAGTGACAAGGGCAAGTGCCCTTGGCCAGAGGTACAGAGGCCATCTGCCCATTTCTGCCAGGACACCTTGCTCAGCAGCTCCCTGGGCGCCAGAGAGAACAGAACCTGGCCCAGCCTGGGGCCATTGTCTGGTGAAGGAAAAAAAAAAGAAAAAAGAAAAAGGAACAATCATGCCTCCATGACCTAGTTTTAATAATGTGAGTTTGTAAGTAAGCTGAGGGAGCCAAACTTTAATCTTTAAAGGAGCTTAATTTCTCAAAAAAGCATCTCTGGTTGAGTGCAGTTCAATTTAAACCTTAGAATAGGAACTGTCAGAGAGTAGGCAAAGGGAGCTCTCCGAGACAGTGGTTCTGAGTCCTCTGAGTGTAGACCTTCCAAAGCTGACAGAAAAGTTGCAGAGCAACATGGTCTAAAGGGATGACATTCAAATGAGGGCCTGTGACCACATAGCTCTATAAACTATGGCATACACACTCACTAATACATTTAGGGAACTAGGCCAGATTGTTTTTTTTCATATATTTTTATTGTAATTAATAGAAGGGTTATATTATATTCGCCAGATAGAAGGTGCATTAATTCACATACATTGATACCCTTTCTCATGTCTTGATCCCCTTTTCCCTCCCCCCACCCCCTCCCGTCATCTTGTTTTCCCTATCCTATTTCAAATAACCAAATAAATATATATACAATATATCAGATAACATGGTAAAATACTGTAACAATACGAGATAACCAAGGGACAGCAAAAGAGATGAGAGATAACATAGTACATTAAGGACAACAATCACTCATTTTATGGCTTTTGTTTCTATATCCTGGAGGTCCTTTCAATTAGCGTCATACTGTATGGCCTTGTGTATCTAGGTTTTGCTCTATTGCAAATCTCTGCTAGGAGAACCCAAGGTTTCTACTGATTATGACAAATGAGGGAAACCATTGAGCCTATGTTCCTTTGAGTCTGTAGGCTAGATTATTTTAAAGTAAATTGTCTAAGAATATGAGAGTCCATAGGGCTTTTAGCTATTCTTCAAATCAAAGTTCTCCTTGAGGGTCCAGACGTTGAGTGATGACCCCCTGATCAGACTTCTGTTCTAATCATTTGAAAATTAGAATAATTACAAAGGTGTCTGGGCCAACTTTCTGGATATAAGAAGCCCCTTCGGAGAAAAGTGGTGGATGGTATGGGTAAGCAAGAAAACAAATACTGATGAGCCAGAGTCAACACGAAAGATGAAGGTCAATTTAATTCTCAAGCTTTCTTGCGCATGAAAAAAAGAAAAGTCTCAATGTCGATTACTTATTGACAGAGTTTAGATCTGTCAATGCAGTTGTCTTCACAAAGTTCATTTTTCTGTCCTGAGCTGTCTCAGGAAGTGCTGAGGATGAGATAGAGTGCTGCCATTCCGATCATGCTGGGATCCAGGCTCCTTTCATCTTTCCGTCTCTCTGCTCCTGACAGTTCACCCTTCACGGACCTGGTCCACTACTCTCCACTTTGCCTCCTCGCCCTGTAAAGAGTGTGGAGGGTAAGTAGCTTTCCATGGTAGCTGGACACCTAATTTCCACAACATCCCATTTTCTGGTACCTAGTCACGTGGTTATGGCTGAAAGGGAAGCTGGGACATGTAGTTCTTGGCTGGGTGGTCCTCCGTCTAGCAGGAGGAAAGGACTTTTGGTACTGGGAAGCCACACTCGGCAAAGAGTAAATAATATTCATTATTCTAGACCAGTAAAAAAATTGATATTGTTAAATCTCCAATCAGATGCTATCGTTCATAACTACAATTATGGCTAATTTTTTTTTTACTAGTCCTGGGCTTCAGCTCAGGGCCTGAGCACTGTCCTTGGGGTTTCTCAAGGTTAGAGCTCTACCACTTGAGCCTCAGCACCACTTCTGGCTTTTTTCTATGTACATGGTACCAAGGAATCGAACCCAAGTCTTTGTGCATGCTAGGCAAGCACTCTACCACTAGGCCAAACTCCTGGCCAATTGTGACTAATTTTTAAAGTTAAAAGAATTCATGCCTGAAGATATCTCTTCTAAGGGCTCCATAGATATTTACTCAGCAGAGCAAGAAGGGAGAAGCCCTCTGAGAGTCTGCAACTGCCGCACGCTGCCTGGTTCTGGAGTCTTCCACTGAGGGCAGCCAAAGCCTGCAGGGCTCTGGAGCTATAATACGGCGACCCAGGGAAGACGGGAGGGGAAGTCTGACCTAGGATATGCAGGGTGGTATCATGATGCCACTCAAAGCTTATCTCCCTCCACAGAGTGCCTGGCCACTGTTTCCTCTTCTCTTTCCATCACTTCATTTTTTTTTTTTTAATCAGTCCTGGGGCTTGAACTCTGGACACTGTCCCTGAGCTCTTCAGCTCAAGGCTACTTCCAGTTTCTGGAGGTTAATTGGAGATAAGAGTCTCACTGACTTTCGTGTCTGGGCTGGCTTTGAACTGTGATCCTCAGATCTCCACCTCCTAAATAGCTAGGATTACAGGCGTGAGGCACTGGTGCTCAGCTCATCACTTCATTCTTAAAACTATTCTATGATCAGAAAGCACCCACCATACAGGATAATTCATTTAAATGTGCACGCGCACATGCACATATATGTGTGTGTGTATACATGTGTATGCGTGCACGCACAGGTTCCTGAAATCTATACTTACCCCTACTGGAGATATGCATCCATGCCCGGTAATCCCTCACTAGTAGAGGCCCAGCAGGTGGTGTTCCTCAGGCCACCAGGGAGTTTTCACACAGAAGGTCTGATACCAGGTCCTAGCCTCTTGACGTGGCATTCAGGGCCTGTCCAGTGGGTGATCAGTGTCCCCATCAGGGTTCCCTCAGGCACTTGCATTTCCACAGAAACTGCAGTATGGTCCTCCCAGCCCAGGCAAGCGCCTCACAATGTCACAAAAGCAGGGCAGCAAGTGTCCCGTGGCAGTGGGGAGGGAGAGCTGAGCCATCACCTGCAGTCTGGATGACAGTGTGAGAGCTGGGGCACAGTCCCTGCAAGTTAAGCGGCTGCTAAAAACAGCAGTGGAGACAGGACTCATAAGGCAGAGGACATTAGAGGGGAGAAACTGACCTCCTCCCTCTCCCCAGGGCCTGAGGAGCTGTCTGCAAGCAGCTGCCCGGCTGGTGTCATCTCAGGCAGCCTGACATTCTTCATCTGTGTGTCTCAGTAGAGGCTGCCTAAAGAGACAGACAGATGGCCAGATGGAAAAGAGGGCATGGGGGCAAGGATAATGGAAAGAAGGAAGTAGGGACAGGAGATAGGGAACGACAGAACAGGGAAAAATATGGCAGTGACCAGAGGCAGGCAGAGTGGAAGGAAGGGAGAGAGAAAAGGGAGGAAGAAAAGAAGGAAAGAAGGAAGGAAGGGGAAGAGAAGGAGGGAGGGCGAGAGAAAGTAGAAAAGAAAAGAAAGGAAGGGAATAAAAGGAAAGGAATGAGGGCGGAGGAAAGAATAAAGGAAGAGCAATAATAGTGCTCAGGTCAAGTCTTTTCAAGTATTTCCACAGCCCATTTGTTCTGGATTAATTTTTGCCTCCTCCCCCCCAAAATAGGTCAAAAACCTCTCCACCCCTCCCTACCAGGACCTCAGAATGGACCTTAATTGGAAACAGAATCACAGAAGTAATTGAGATGAGTTCATACAGGGTAAGATGGGCTTCTAACCCAACTGGACTGGTTTTCTTTTTGTAAGGACCCAGATACACAGTGAGAAGTCATAGATAAGGCCTATGTTTTCCTAAACCAAACAACTAAATCTGGGAGGGGAAAGGAAGAAACCTTTCTCTGTGGGGTTTCAGAAGGTCCATGTCACCGTGTGTCCTTCCAAGCTTGGTGGCAATAGATATCTGTTTAAGCCACCCAGGTTGTGATCCTCTGTTAAGGCAACTACTTTGGTCAGGCTTCTGTACAGGAATAGGACCAACAGAATATAGATAAAACTATAAATTCAACCATAAAGGGGGATTTATTTGATTGGCATGATTAGAGGCTGGGACCTAGTCACGTGGCCATAGCTATGGAAGCTGGGAAATGTAGTCTTTGGTTGGGTAGTTCAGTACCAGGCAGGAGGAGGAGTTTAGTCTCTCATGGCTGTTTCAAGGCAGGAGAGGCAGAGAGCCTGCTGCTACTCAGCCCAAGAATCTGAAAGCACAGAACAAAGGTGACCAATATGACAACTGATGGCCTGGAGGTCCGCTGGTGTGACTCTGGTGTGAGTCTCTGGTGGAAGACTGAGGAAGCTGGAGAGTGATGCCCACAGGCAATGCCTGCAGCGATAGACACATGTGGGATGGAGGTTGAATGAGCTGCCTGGCTTCATTTCACCTTTTGTTCTGTTTAGGCCCCAGCCTATTAGTTGGTACAACCCACATTCAGGGCAGATGCATGATCCTCCCCACTTGCTGTCTCCTATTCTGATGGTCTCTAGTAACGTCCTCACAGACACACACTGGGTTGAGCACTTCTCGGTCCAGTCAAGGTGAACATGCCAGCACATCTAATATCCACATTGACTTGTGCCAAGAGGCTTATGCCTATAGCCCTAGCTACTCAGGAGGCTGAGATCTGAGGATCACTGTTCAAAGTAGGAAAGTATGTGAGATTTTTTTTTTTTAATCTCCAATTAACTACCAAAAGCCAGAACCAGAGCTATGGTTCAAGTAGCTGAGTGCTAGCCTTGAGTGAAAAAGCTAAGGGACAGTGCCTATTCTGAGTTCAAGGCACCCATGTATGCACATACACACATGACATGATTTTTAGGAAAGATCAAGTGGTTATAAGGAAAGAGAGGAGACAGAGACCTTGACAGATCAGATCAGATCAGACTTCTACCATCATTGCAGAGGGTAACAGCGAACACAGGGTGCAGAGGGAGTGGGGTCTAGGGTGTAAGTATAGCAAAAATAAGTAGAGAAAATGAGCAGCTACAAAAGACAGTCTGGCCAGGGGCTGGGGGCAAGGCTTCCTAAGAACTGGCCCCAGGGGAGTGGGAGTCAGTGAGCCTTGAAGACAGCATTGGGTTAGGACAACAATGCAGATTCCCATTTGTGATGAACAGGGGGGCTTCCAAAACAGGAGCCCACAGCAGATCTGGACAGACACTGGTCAGGCATTGCCTCCACTTACAGTGGGAGGGTCGGCATGGCAGGGTCTTTGGAGAATTACTCATTCTCAGGGAGCTGAGCAAAGAGGTCTGGGCCCAATGGGAAGGTGTGGGCAGGTGACAGTACGTTCACTTCCCACACTGCCAAGGCAATCTGCTATCCGTGACTACTGTTGCAGGTTGACTATTGGACCCCTGGGGCCTTGTAGCTTTGTAGAGGTCCTGTGCTCCTCATGCGTCTTGCCCTGGTCTCTCCCTCCTCGACCCATAATCCCCTTTGTCCCCTGAATAAACTCTCTTGTAACCTTTCTCACAGTTATGCTGTGGCCAGATTTGAAAAGTCCCAAGTTACCTGTGAAAATCAGAGAATAAATTTCAAGTTGTAGGAATAATGAATATGGACTCATTCCTTCAGCCTTCCCACATGGCAGGGAGAGTTTGGCAGGGAAACCGTAGCTCCTTGCAGGGGCTGGGATGCCTCTCTCTATTCCAGCATGGGACAGCTTTCTCTGACCCACCAAGAACCAAATGACACTTTCACAGAGTAAGATAGGATTGGAAGGAGGGGATGGGAAGAGCCAGGCGGTGTTGCTTCTCCCTAATCAACAATGAAAAGTTCATCTCCTTTTCCACATGGTGAGGAAAATGATCCCAAGTTAGAAATTTGGGGGTGTTCATCTAGATGGAAACTCTGACAACTCAGGCCCTTCACATGAATAAATCTCTACTCCTAAATTGAAAACATCTCAGCACATCTTGCATGTGGCGGTGGTATTATGGAAGACCAACCAGTAAATATTCTAGACAGAGCAACGGATTAGTATCCTCTCTCAATCAGGACCATCATCTGTGTGCTAAACTCCACGGAACATATTAGCCAAGCTTCTGTCCATGTACTCTAGATTTGAGTCCTTTTCTCAGAATACCAATTGTAGAGCCCATCTCATTGACCAGTTGTGTCTGGATTCCTAGGGTAACATAATACAGGGATATGAACTCCCCCCAAGTCTCCATGTCGCTCTGATCCACAGTGATGGCATGAGGTCTGTAGATGGAAACTTAAAGAGAGGAAGAACTCATAACAGACAAGGTGATTCTCTCTGGAACAGCATCACAGACCAAATACTTGCCAGCGGGCTTAAAAGACATTCATTTATTTAGTAACCTCCAGAAACATATTCCATTTCCTCATTGTGGTAGCTGGTGAGTCAGAAAGTTCTCACTAGTTAGATGATTCTTGTTAGAGAGCCTCATAGTGGATGGTGTCACAATAGTGGGAGTTATTATGAGGTCAGCCAATTAGTTTGCAGTATAGCCATTACTGGTGTGTGTGTGTGTGTGTGTGTGTGTGTGTGTGTGTGTGTGTGTGTGTAAGCCATCTCTGAAGTTTCCTTGAAAGGAACTGATTTTCTAGATACACGGTAACTGAGGAAGCCAATGGACTTATTCTGGGGAACGAGAGTTATCCTGTAAACCCAGCTCTGAGCCAGAACTAATGGTATTGCAGGGTTCTGAATGACCATTATAGTTGGCCACCCTTAGCTGCAAGGGAGGCATGGCAACTCAGTCATGAGCTGGATGGATTACACTGAAACTTCTCTTACTATAGAAGAGACTGAGAGACTGAAGGATATGGGAAATAATAGCAATTCCCACTGCAAAATAAATGAGAGGATTCCCTAGAGTGCATACAGAAAATATGGGAGCTGGTTTAGGAAGTAGTGTTCTCTGGTCTGTCTTCCCATTTGTGCTACTGGTTCTTACCATGACTGCCCTAATTTGTGCTGTCAAGTTACTAAAGTATTTTCCATTTCATAATTGTTCTTATTAGCCTCTTTCCTGTATCATTTCTATGCCAAACTAATTATGTCACATACACATACCCTACTTAAAGTCTTTTTGATAGATCCTCACTGCCTATAAGATTAAGTCCAATCCACACAGAAAAACTTTAGAATCCTGGCCAACTCTAACTCACCCTCCCCCACCTCCCCCGTGCCCTTGCATCATTAACCCAAGCTCCAGACAGATGGAACAATTCTCCAAAATGCTGTAATCTCACACTTCTTTGTCTTTGTTTTGTGTGGGAGGCCCTGCCCTGCTTTGTCTTTCTGGTAAGCAGATTTAGTTCAGTCTACAAGGCTCAAGATGTAGTGTAAATGTCATTCCTCTGTATAGCCAAGTTCATTTGAAAATCCTGGATAGGAAGGGCAATGGAAAATTCCAAGGCCTTTATAGTGGATAAGCCTGAGGTCTGAGGTCTGAGGTTTGGGTTTTTTTTTTTTTTTTTTTTTTTTTTTTGTGGGTTATGGGGCTTTAACTCGGGAGGGAGGGAGGGGGGGTGCTATCTCTGAGCTCTTCAGCTCAAGGCTATTGCTCTACCCTTGAGCCAAACCCTACTTCTGTTTTCTAGAGGTTAATTAGAGATAAGAGTCTCAGGCCCTTTTGTGCCCAGGCTGGCTTTGAACCTTGACCCTCAGATCTCAACCTCCTGAGTAGCTAGGATTACAGGCGTGAGCCACGGCTGGTCTGAGTTATTTCTATTCATGCATTCACTTTTCTTATCTATAAGCCAGATCTATCCATACCTAGAGTATAACCTACTTGGCACATTCTTGAACATAAGATGTGCTGACATAGATTTAGGAGGCTGTAACAAAATACCCAAGGTTGGGGCCCAGAGTTTGGCCTAATAGTAGAGTGCTTGCCTAGCATGAACGAAGTCCTGGGGTCGATTCTTTGGTACCTCATACTCAGAAAAAAGCTGGAAGTGGTGCTGTGGCTCAAGTGGTAGAGCGCTAGCCTTGAGCAAATCTGTCCAAGAACAGTGCTTGGCCCTGAGTTCAAGCCCCAGGACTGGCAAAAAAAAGAAAAGAAAAGAAAAACAGGTTTCTTATTACATCCATCCCATTTTCTCAGGATCTTATCCGATACTGAGAGACTTGACCCAGTCCCAAAAGGCAACATAAATCCCTACAGGAGATGGTGACTCCATGACCTAAGCACCATCTTTTATGTACCCCGTCTTAAATCTTCCACTACCTTAACACTGCTATACTGAGGACCAAGTTTAACCACATGAACTTCTGGTGACAAACTATTACCAAGCCCTGGCACAGGTGTGTGTAATGTCAGACCCATGAAAGGGGTCCAGTTCCTGTTATTAAAATTATTTCTCTGTGTCAGGGCACTGCTAATCTGATATAACAAGAGAACCCTCAGATCTGCTAAGGCAAAGGAATGGCCTTTAACTGGATGGAAGATTGTGTTATATAGATGGAATATTTGTCAAATCTCAGCATAAACACACCTGAGAGTTATGTATATTGTTGTATGTAAATATAATAATTATGGATGCCCAAGGATTCAGGATGAAATGTAGAGGTATAGCTACAAAATACTTGTATCCACAAAGAACTTAAATCAATGGATGAGTATATTATTTTTTAAACAAAAAGAACAGTAAAATACTTGTAGAAATTGGGTTGTGGATAGATGGATGTCCACTCTATAATTCATCTACCTTTCCTATATATTTGAGATTTTTCATCACAAAAATGGGTGGAAAGATCCTGTCATAAAGTAGTTATAAAATTGTAGGGATTTTTTTTTCTCCTGAGGTAAACAGCTCATAGGGAGTGTGCCAAGTTTGTGGGCAGTTCTGTTCCATCTGCTCAATGAGGGTGCCAGGCCTGTAGGCAGGGACTCTATTTCTTCCAGGTTGTCAAGACTTGCTCCATTATCCTCTAGCCTCAAGGGCCTTATCCATGTCTGTGGCCAGAGTTAGACCACTCTGTCCTGATCCTAAGGAAGAAAGAGGCAAGGTCACCCCACAACACCCAGACCTAGCAGTGGTAGCCATTTGTCCATTTACATTCAATCAGAAGACTGGAATTATGTCCCCAGAGAAACCTGGGAAACATCAGGACATATCCTAGACCCGGAAATACGCCAGGATGCCATATATGACAGAAAAAACATGTTATACATTTTCATACCATTAAAACCAAAATGATTTAACCTGAAATGGCACATCTTAAAGACATGCTTTTTGAATGAATGAATGAATATATGATAAAGGGTTAAAATACTTTGTTAGAGAATATGTCTCTATATTTATCTACATTTATCCAGGGAAAACAAACCAGATCTTGATCACATGCATCTATAATATACCAACTTGTGTTTGAATGATGGCTACTCATTCAAATCAAATTAAGTAGTAATTTACTTCCTATTATCTTCTTCATCCTTCAAATTCTATCTTCAGGAGAATTCTATCTTGAGGAGAAACAAGAATTACTGTTTGTCTCCAGGCACAGTGGCTCATGCCTATAATCCTAGCTACTCAGGAGGCTGAGGATTGAGGTTCAAATCCAACGTGGACACTAAAGTCCATGAGACCCTTATCTCCAATTAACCACCAGAAAACCAAAAGTGGCCTGTGGCTCAAGGGGTAGGGTGATATCCTTTAGCTAAAGAGCCTCGGGACAACGCCCAGGCCCAGGGTTCAAGCCCCAGAAATGACAAAAAAAAAATAGAATTACTGTTTTACAAAGTTTACTAAAAACAGCCTTCTATACTTTGATAGGGAAATATTCAACCTGATTAGAAATGAGAATAATCTTCCTCATTAGAGCAATTGAGTAATACCAATTTGGATTCAAATAATGTGAAGTGGCACATGGAAATCATCTGCCTATTGCAAGTGACCCGTAAGACTTCTATTTGGTTATCCATTTTTTTAAGTCTAGATAAATATTCAGAAAGAATATAATTGTGTTTCTTCCCACTACATTCTGATTCCAATTACTGTGTTTTTCCTGAACTTTTTGAATATTTAATCTGGGATTTAAAGAAACATTATACTGTTCTACATCAAGTATTAATTGAATCACAATTGGAAAAAAACACAGGAAATCTAATTTTCTCCGTAGCATTTGATGGATTTGTCTCATGAATGCTGAGGACCTTCTTTTCCAGTGCTCACATAATTTCTTTCATGTAATTCAAGAGCCTCCTGATATTCTGATTTTTACCTTAATACCTCCTCCCGTCATGGTTCTGTGGACATATTCTTGATATCATTTGTGATTTGGTGACATCATATAGACCAAGCTGACCACTTGTGAAGGTGAGCGGCCACTATCTTTTGTCTCCAGACCCTGCAGAGGTCAGCTGATGTCATGGGGCTCACGGCTCCCACTGTAAGTCATAGGTGCTAGCGTAGACTCTTCAAGGTCCAAGTCCCCCAGAGAAATAGAAGCACTCACAGCGGGTAGGCTTTTCCTGAGCAGAGAGCAAAGTCCAAACCCAGGGTCCTTTTTCATGACGGGTAGCTCTCATCAGGATAGATCAGAGGATGGACTCTGTGGCCCCAAATTAGAAAAATCATCCTACTATCCAAGTGACAGTCTCAAGATTGTCCAAAGTCTGTCGGGAAGGCTCTTATGCCCAGGGCTCAAATTCTAGAAGCTTCTTCTTATGAATTGCTTATCTTATGGTACTTGGGTAGGTCTTTCTGGTTAAACAACAGCAACACTGGTGTGGTCCCAGCCAAGTTTGTATTTAAGTTGTGCTGGTTATATTGACTAAGAGGCGTACCTATTAGTCAGGTATAGCTCCTGAGCTATACCTTGTGGTCAAGGAGATAATGACACCCACAATAACTGACACTCCTCATATGCTGATGTATAGTCACAGGGACTTGACGTGAAATCAAGCTAAGGGCTCCACATGGCACCCCAACCTAAGTTTTCCTTCTCCTTGGAGTGGAGAACAGGAGAAATCAAAGATGAATGCAAGCTTGCTCAAAAAGGTTCTTTATGAGTCTATCGGCTCCCAGTCTTGCTGTGCCTGCAGAAGACTCCAATCCAGAATCTCCTCCCACTGTTCCTCAGGCTGCTCCCTATCAGATCTGGACAAAATTGCCATGCAGTGAGTGTTTCTAACCATAAGTGAACAGAGGGTCCTCACAAAGCCAGCATATTCATTTCCCCGCCCTATCTTAATCATTACTGAGTACCTGCTACGTGCCTGCTAAATCGCTAACTTCCAGGGAAAGCATGAAGTGAAGGAGTTTGTCCTCACCCCTGAATAAAACATGCTCATTGTTTACGCAGACAATGATGCCAGGGACACATAAACGAGGTGGCTGGTAGCTCTCAGGTAGTAGTTACTTCTCCTGGGTTTTGGACACTGGGCAGTCCAAGACCAAGGTGCTGACAGATTTGGCATCTTGTGAGGTCCCACTTCCTAGACTCTCATAGCAGAAGGGGCAAAGGTCTGTGTGGAGTCTGTCACGAGAGCATTAACCCTGTAAAACTCACTTCTCACAGGTCCCAGGCTCCGATCTCATCGCTTTGTATGGCTGGATTTCATGACCTGAATTAGGGCAGCGTTCGCTAACCACCCACTAAGGATGAGGAGGGCATCCCCCCACATATCCAGTCTACGTAGACTGTGTCAGGGTGGCATCTAGTTGTGACATAAGATGCGGTCATTAAGATCCAGTCAGTTACTTCTTCACTTCCTCTTCATGGGTCCCCTGGGTTTCAAAACACTGGAGATCATCTACAAGTCCCAGTGACCAAGAGAAGGCGACAGGGCTGGGAAAATCAGGAGCCTGGCGATGCCTGAGGTCCATTCTGATTAGTGGAATCTCACCCAGTTTGTCTTTGAATCTCACCTGTGGGATAGTTCTCCTCGAGGTCCCCACCTAGAGCTTTCCTTCTCAAAGAAGAATCTTCCATCTTTCTGGTGGACAAGGGTTGTTTCGGAAAGCACTTTTATGGGATCTCCCATCTCTTTCCTTGGATTTGTCTCTGGGCAGTAAACACGTCTTCAGAATCATATCACTGCCTTTATCCTATTGCAGCACCCTTGGTGATGTTTGGCTCTGAAAGGACCCCTTTGTGTGTGAAAAACTGTTCTGAGGTCTCCAAACAAGAAACAAAGTGGTATTATATTACATAGCATTGTATGGGAACGCCACACCATTTGTCCCGTCCCTGGTGAGAAAGTGACTACAAATTCAGGATTATTGTGAAAATGAGTGATTTGGGAGGATGCCAAAATAGGCAAAGAGAGGAGGAAAGCAAATTTGCTGGATGGATCTGGTGGCATCAAATAACAGAGATTCAAATGTGGTGAACTTCAGTGTTTTTGATCCTTGCTGAGAATGCTGATTAAAAGAGACACTATCTACATTATGATGTTGCTCCTATTTTTTATTTTTTAAGAAGAATTTATTAATGTTGATTTTTACATCATATCTATTTTTTATTTTTGATTTAATAATTCATGTCCATATTTAAAAATTCCAAATGAAGGAAAATGTTTGCATCAGGGAGTCTTATTCCTGATTGCTTCCCATTACCACATATTGTATTGTTAGTTTGTCCTCCATCCTGTTGGGAGCCAGAGTGGAATCAAACTGTACCTTGATTTGCATCAGACAATTGCTTTATTGTCTTATTGTTTTCTGGCCTTATTCTGTTTAAATGACCTGAGATTTACCATATGAATGGAACACCTGGAAGTTCCTTGGTTTCAAGAAGGGATATAAGCCTGGAGTTGAGAATAAACGGGGCTGCAGTTTTTACCTGGGCTGCAGACCTCCCGGACCTGATGTGTTTGTTTCTCTTCTATTTTTTCCAGTCCGCTGCCAGTAGGCCCCGGCACCATCCCTCCCTCTTTCCCATTTTCTTTCTCGCCTTGAGCTTTTATGCTCAAGATTAGTGTTCTACCATTTAGAGTCACAGCTCTACTTTCCAGCTTTTGGAGGTTAATTGGAGGTAAGAGTCTCACAGACTTTCTTGTCCAGGCTGGCTTTGAACTGTGGTCCTTAGATCTCAGATTCCTAAGTAGCTAGGATTAAAGGCATGAGGTATCAGTACCTAGCTTGCCTGCCCCCCCCCTTTTAAATACAACTATAAGCAATAAATCATCTTTGGTTTGAGAAATCCTCCACTGAAGGACAGAGCTTGTCCCCATTCTACAAGTTCACATCAAGGATGCATTTCAAACCTTTCCCCAAGCCCCCTTCTGGACCCCACTTCCATATCCCAAGCAGGTATGCCATTTGATTTCAGTTCAGACAATCAAAAACACCTTCCCCAGGCTTTGGATTAAAAGATAATGACAGATCAAAGGAACACAGAGAAGAATCTTTTCTAGCACAGCAGTAACCACATCACCTTTCTAGGGTCAGGCAGATGGCAGAGGACATACACGATGGCAGAGGACATACACGGAAGCCCTTGCAAGGCCAGATTAATGGTTAACCTCAGCTTCAGGATGCCTCATGTAATGGGTTTCTTGCAAGAACTGGGAAAGGGCTCTCCCAATTTGTTTGCATGTTCATATAAAAAATTAGCAAAAGTAAGCTATTCAAACTGTGATTGGATAAAACTGTTTGTCTTCTTCCACTCTAACCTCTCACATTTCGTATTTCCTTTTGGGCCACATGGTATAGCAGTGGCTGCCATACTTGAGGGGAAATGAGCTAAGCAGAAACTGGGTTAGGATGTATGTAGTGTGGACTCTATGTGACATATTTATATGGCTCTTAACTACTTGTCCAGTCATGGCTGGCTACGCTAAGGAGAAAGAGTTTCTATCCAGAATATTCCTATTACCAACTGTGTGGAGTCACCAAACTTCCTGATTTGAAGGTGACAGGACAGGACTGTCCTCAGTGCCAGGCCCTCGACAATGCGTAGATGAGAGCAGAAATAACATCTCAATTATGTGGACCTAGAAGCTAGATGTGCTAGATCTTCAGACCACAAATGAAAAGTTGGGCAGTATGAGAATTTGCTCTCTAGTTATTAAATACATTTTAAAGTGATCAATATGTAGACAGGCTGATACTATGTCAGAAACAGGTATGGAGCAGAATAAGAAGCATAGATACTATCCTAACTGCATCTAAAAACTCAGAATATGCTGAAGTGTTCTAAGGAAGCCAGGAAAGATGAACTACTCAATGAATAGTTTTGGAAAGAGCTTCTAAACATTTGGAAAAAATAAAATTACATTCTCTCTTGTAGCATCCAAGGTAATAACTTGCACATGGCTTATGTATATTTGAAAACACAAAAGTACCAGAATGAAAAGGAGGTACTTATAGTGTAAACTTATAGTATGACAAATTTGCTGAGTTTAACCTAAAGCAAAGTCAACAAAGAATTGGAGAATTATAGGATTATAAAAATATATTGTACTCAAACAATGGGAAAAAAAAGTGAATAAAAACATGAAAACTAAATTACATCTGAGAAGCAGTTGTGATGTATTCTCCACATAGGGAGATTGTCCATAAAACAAAGAAGTTTGACAATTAGAGAAAGGCGAATAGCCAAGTGTAAGACAAATGGCACAGAATAAGAATCAAGTATTCGGGCCAGGAATTTGGCTTAGTGGTAGAGTGCTTGCCTAGCATGCATGAAGACCCAGGTTCGATTCCTTGGTACCATATACATAGAAGAAGCCAGAAGTGGTGCTGTGGCTCAAGTGGTAGCACTCTAGCTTTGAGAAAACCCAAGGACAGTGCTCAGATCCTGAGCCCAAGCCCAGGACTGGCAAATAACAACACCACCACCAAAAAAACCCACTACCAATAACAAAAATGAATCAAGTATTCTAGCTGGGTGTTGATGTCTCACACCTAATAATCTTATATACTTTGGCAGCTGAGATCTGAGGCTCACAGTTTAAAGCCAACTCAGGCAAAAAAGTCAGCAAGACTCTTATCTCCAATTAACCAGCAAAAAGCCAGAAGTGGAGGTGTGGCTCAAGGGATAGAGTACCAGCTTTGAGGGAAAAAGCCTAGCATGATTGTAAGGCCCTGAGTTCAAGCCCCCGTACAGGCACAAACACAAACATAGACAGACAGACAGACAGCTACACATACATGAACCAGACATTCATATCATACATACAAATGACCAGTTACTGTATGAAAAATAGTATTCAGCCTTATTATTCAATAGAATGCATACAAAACAAAATATGGAGCCATTTTTGTTTTAAGACATGTAAAGTTCACCTCCTAGACAGATGAACAGTGATGTCATTTCTGGAGGACACTTTGGCAATTCATCTTCAT